>NC_141016.1:35936885-36279385 GCF_052327205.1 Somniosus microcephalus
CCCCTCTCCCTCGCCGCCCCCCCCCTCTCCCTCGCCGCCCCCCCCTCTCCCTCGCCGCCCCCCCTCTCCCTCGCCGCCCCCCCTCTCCCTCGCCGCCCCCCCCTCTCCCTCGCCGCCCCCCCCTCTCCCTCGCCGCCCCCCCTCTCCCTCGCCGCCCCCCCTCTCCCTCGCCGCCCCCCCCTCTCCCTCGCCGCCCCCCTCTCCCTCGCCGCCCCCCCTCTCCCTCGCCGCCCCCCCCTCTCCCTCGCCGCCCCCCCTCTCCCTCGCCGCCCCCCCTCTCCCTCGCCGCCCCCCCTCTCCCTCGCCGCCCCCCCCTCTCCCTCGCCGCCCCCCCTCTCCCTCGCCGCCCCCCCTCTCCCTCGCCGCCCCCCCTCTCCCTCGCCGCCCCCCCTCTCCCTCGCCGCCCCCCCTCTCCCTCGCCGCCCCCCCTCTCCCTCGCCGCCCCCCCTCTCCCTCGCCGCCCCCCCTCTCCCTCGCCGCCCCCCCTCTCCCTCGCCGCCCCCCCTCTCCCTCGCCGCCCCCCCCTCTCCCTCGCCGCCCCCCCCTCTCCCTCGCCGCCCCCCCCTCTCCCTCGCCGCCCCCCCTCTCCCTCGCCGCCCCCCCTCTCCCTCGCCGCCCCCCCCTCTCCCTCGCCGCCCCCCCTCTCCCTCGCCGCCCCCCCTCTCCCTCGCCGCCCCCCCTCTCCCTCGCCGCCCCCCCTCTCCCTCGCCGCCCCCCCTCTCCCTCGCCGCCCCCCCTCTCCCTCGCCGCCCCCCCCCCCCTCTCCCTCGCCGCCCCCCCTCTCCCTCGCCGCCCCCCCTCTCCCTCGCCGCCCCCCCTCTCCCTCGCCGCCCCCCCTCTCCCTCGCCGCCCCCCCTCTCCCTCGCCGCCCCCCCTCTCCCTCGCCGCCCCCCCTCTCCCTCGCCGCCCCCCTCTCCCTCGCCGCCCCCCCTCTCCCTCGCCGCCCCCCCTCTCCCTCGCCGCCCCCCCTCTCCCTCGCCGCCCCCCCTCTCCCTCGCCGCCCCCCCTCTCCCTCGCCGCCCCCCCTCTCCCTCGCCGCCCCCCCTCTCCCTCGCCGCCCCCCCTCTCCTCGCCGCCCCCCCTCTCCCTCGCCGCCCCCCCTCTCCCTCGCCGCCCCCCCTCTCCCTCGCCGCCCCCCCTCTCCCTCGCCGCCCCCCCTCTCCCTCGCCGCCCCCCCTCTCCCTCGCCGCCCCCCCTCTCCCTCGCCGCCCCCCCTCTCCCTCGCCGCCCCCCCTCTCCCTCGCCGCCCCCCCTCTCCCTCGCCGCCCCCCCTCTCCCTCGCCGCCCCCCCCTCTCCCTCGCCGCCCCCCCTCTCCCTCGCCGCCCCCCCTCTCCCTCGCCGCCCCCCTCTCCTCGCCGCCCCCCTCTCCCTCGCCGCCCCCCCTCTCCCTCGCCGCCCCCCCTCTCCCTCGCCGCCCCCCCTCTCCCTCGCCGCCCCCCCTCTCCCTCGCCGCCCCCCCTCTCCCTCGCCGCCCCCCCTCTCCCTCGCCGCCCCCCCTCTCCCTCGCCGCCCCCCCTCTCCCTCGCCGCCCCCCCTCTCCCTCGCCGCCCCCCCTCTCCTCGCCGCCCCCCCTCTCCCTCGCCGCCCCCCCTCTCCCTCGCCGCCCCCCCTCTCCCTCGCCGCCCCCCCTCTCCCTCGCCGCCCCCCCTCTCCCTCGCCGCCCCCCCCTCTCCCTCGCCGCCCCCCCTCTCCCTCGCCGCCCCCCCTCTCCCTCGCCGCCCCCCCTCTCCCTCGCCGCCCCCCCTCTCCCTCGCCGCCCCCCCTCTCCCTCGCCGCCCCCCCTCTCCCTCGCCGCCCCCCCTCTCCCTCGCCGCCCCCCCTCTCCCTCGCCGCCCCCCCTCTCCCTCGCCGCCCCCCCTCTCCCTCGCCGCCCCCCCTCTCCCTCGCCGCCCCCCCTCTCCCTCGCCGCCCCCCCTCTCCCTCGCCGCCCCCCCTCTCCCTCGCCGCCCCCCCTCTCCCTCGCCGCCCCCCCTCTCCCTCGCCGCCCCCCCTCTCCCTCGCCGCCCCCCCTCTCCCTCGCCGCCCCCCCTCTCCCTCGCCGCCCCCCCTCTCCCTCGCCGCCCCCCCTCTCCCTCGCCGCCCCCCCTCTCCCTCGCCGCCCCCCCTCTCCCTCGCCGCCCCCCCTCTCCCTCGCCGCCCCCCCTCTCCCTCGCCGCCCCCCCTCTCCCTCGCCGCCCCCCCTCTCCCTCGCCGCCCCCCCTCTCCCTCGCCGCCCCCCCTCTCCCTCGCCGCCCCCCCTCTCCCTCGCCGCCCCCCCTCTCCCTCGCCGCCCCCCCTCTCCCTCGCCGCCCCCCCTCCCTCGCCGCCCCCTCTCCTCGCCGCCCCCCTCTCCCTCGCCGCCCCCCCTCTCCCTCGCCGCCCCCCCTCTCCCTCGCCGCCCCCCCTCTCCCTCGCCGCCCCCCCTCTCCCTCGCCGCCCCCCCTCTCCCTCGCCGCCCCCCCTCTCCCTCGCCGCCCCCCCTCTCCCTCGCCGCCCCCCCTCTCCCTCGCCGCCCCCCCTCTCCCTCGCCGCCCCCCCTCTCCCTCGCCGCCCCCCCTCTCCCTCGCCGCCCCCCCTCTCCCTCGCCGCCCCCCCTCTCCCTCGCCGCCCCCCCTCTCCCTCGCCGCCCCCCCTCTCCCTCGCCGCCCCCCTCTCCCTCGCCGCCCCCCCTCTCCCTCGCCGCCCCCCCTCTCCCTCGCCGCCCCCCCTCTCCCTCGCCGCCCCCCCTCTCCCTCGCCGCCCCCCCTCTCCCTCGCCGCCCCCCCTCTCCCTCGCCGCCCCCCCTCTCCCTCGCCGCCCCCCTCTCCCTCGCCGCCCCCCTCTCCCTCGCCGCCCCCCCTCTCCCTCGCCGCCCCCCTCTCCCTCGCCGCCCCCCCTCTCCCTCGCCGCCCCCCCTCTCCCTCGCCGCCCCCCCCTCTCCCTCGCCGCCCCCCCTCTCCCTCGCCGCCCCCCCTCTCCCTCGCCGCCCCCCCTCTCCCTCGCCGCCCCCCCTCTCCCTCGCCGCCCCCCCTCTCCCTCGCCGCCCCCCCTCTCCCTCGCCGCCCCCCCTCTCCCTCGCCGCCCCCCCTCTCCCTCGCCGCCCCCCCTCTCCCTCGCCGCCCCCCCTCTCCCTCGCCGCCCCCCCTCTCCCTCGCCGCCCCCCCTCTCCCTCGCCGCCCCCCCTCTCCCTCGCCGCCCCCCCTCTCCCTCGCCGCCCCCCCTCTCCCTCGCCGCCCCCCCTCTCCCTCGCCGCCCCCCTCTCCCTCGCCGCCCCCCTCTCCCTCGCCGCCCCCCTCTCCCTCGCCGCCCCCCTCTCCCTCGCCGCCCCCCCTCTCCCTCGCCGCCCCCCCTCTCCCTCGCCGCCCCCCCCTCTCCCTCGCCGCCCCCCCTCTCCCTCGCCGCCCCCCCCCTCCCTCGCCGCCCCCCCCCTCCCTCGCCGCCCCCCCCCTCCCTCGCCGCCCCCCCCTCCCTCGCCGCCCCCCCCCTCCCTCGCCGCCCCCCCCCTCCCTCGCCGCCCCCCCCCTCCCTCGCCGCCCCCCCCTCCCTCGCCGCCCCCCCCCTCCCTCGCCGCCCCCCCCTCTCCCTCGCCGCCCCCCCCCTCTCCCTCGCCGCCCCCCCTCTCCCTCGCCGCCCCGACTGGACTCACCTCGGTAGCAGAACGAAGTCAGTCCGACAACAGGAGGCCGAGGTTCCTGCTGGTGAACAAGGCGGACATTTGGACCCGGTTGGCAGACTCCCATGTACAATTGAGATCGGTGACAGCCGTTTAAAAAACGACGGTTTTGCCGGTCCCCGCACTCACGGGAAGAGAGAGAGGGGGAAGTAGAGAGAGGGAAGAGGAGAAGGGGAGAGAGCGAGAGAGGGGAAGAGGAGAGAGAGAGAGAGAGAAATTTTTTGATTTTAAAAAACGCCGGTTTTGCCAGTCCCGCACTCACGGGAAGAGAGAGAGGGGGAAGTAGAGAGAGAGACAGAGGGAAAAGGAGAGGGAGAGAGGGAAGAGGAGAAGGAGAGAGAGAGAGAGAGAGAGGGAGGGAAGAGAGAGAGAGAGAGAAATTTTTTGTGCTTCAGGCGTGCCTGCACACGCACCGATTGGTCGACCGTCAGGTCACCGAAGCGTAGGATTGGTCAATCGTCAAGTCACTCAACACTCAACTGTAGGATGGCCCGGCAGCGATTGGTCGACCGTCTGTCAACTGTCAGGTCACTCGATTGGTCAACCTTCACGTCACTCAATGCTAATGAGCAAATGAGTGGAACTTTTCCCATTTAATGAGCGGACTTTTGAACGTTTTTTGGATACCGCGGGCGGAATTTTTGTCCGGCCGAAACGTAAATACGCCTATGACCGGTCCGTAATCGTAAGCTTTCTTTTGATGTGACGCGCGCGTAGGTACGCTCTTTAACTTTCAAACGTATAGAGAACGGACGGACAGACAGACAGACAGAGGAGCCGCTTTATATATATAGATGCATGCACACACAACAAGTTTCCATTGAGATTTGCCCCAAAGCCGCAGTGAATGAGCTGACCCGCTGGAAATGTCACAATCTCAATCCAACTCTCCATTCTCAACCCAACAGCCGCTACCGGGCATGCGCCGTGAGCCTGGCTCTGCGCCTGCGCTGATCGCTTGTTGTGCGATCTGATATTTTCCACAGACTGTGAATCTGAGACTGGGGAGGGAGGTTTCTCAGCCTCGGGGAGCCTGGGCAGTGGGTCCGCAGTTACTGTGGGCAGCACGGGAGGAACTACACAGTAAGATCCCACAGCTGCCTGAATTCCCCATTCTATTGACATTTAGATAGATAAAGAAACAGCAATAAGGACATAATCTTAGACAAGATCAATAAACTGCTCTAATAAATAAACACCATCCCATGGAACGGCTGGTAAAACAGTAGAGAATTCTCCTGCAGCCCTGGCGCATATTTCTCGCCCCGTCATTATCAAAACAGGTTTATTAGGGTTTGACTCCACTGGCTGATCTTGGGATCATGCTGTGCGCAGCACGGATGGCCCTGAACAATGCCCATATAGAGTCTTGTGAATGGACGTTAATTTCCCGGACGGACTATTTTAGAACAATTCTCCCCACAAGTAAGTACACAGAGGTGCACAGGACCGGGAATACCTGGATATCTGGAGCTTCTGCTGCTCCTGGATATTTCACAGCCCTCGGTCCGAATTTCCTCAGGTCTTTATCCATGTCACCCTTGAATTTGCCGAATCTGATTACTGCATATCTCGCGATTCAGTTTCAGTCCGCTCACTACTCAGCACTCTGAAAGTTCCGTCCTTGTGAGTGAGTTAAACGCCTAAACTGCCCACAATAATAAGACACGCCCTCTCGTTTGTGACAGAAAAATTTTGATTTAAATTCATCAACATTTGACCGTCTCAGTGCTGATTCTATTGCGGCCTCTGGATTAAATTGTCAACGTTCAAATGAAAAACACAGAATAGATAGGACAATCTAAAAACATTCATAATATACACGGCGATAAGACAGGACTTGATAACACCAACATTTCCCCTCCCATGTTGACACAATGAAGCCAGTGTTTAAGGTCTGTCTCACCTGACTAAATAAACAGGACAATCGGATTATTGATGAGATTACAGAAACTCTCACCACATTTTAATATAAAGCGCATTAAATTCTCACTGTTTATTTCAATATAATTTGCAGGAAGTGCCAAGCCCAGACTGGTGAATGGAAGCAGTCCCTGTGCTGGGAGACTGGAGATTTACGGGAGTGGAACCTGGAGCACAGTTTGCGGTGATGGGTCCTGGTTCTTACCGAATGCGGAAGCTGTTTGTAACGAGCTGGGCTGTGGCTCTGCAGTAGCAGCGCCGCTTGATGCTCACTTTGGAGAAGGATCAGGGCCTGTTATTGGTCCGCCTGGCTGCGGACACCAGCGGGATGTTGGAGTAATCTGTTCAGGTAAAAACTGATTGTTATGGAAACATACGGGTTACCAACAAGTAGCGTGCGGCCGCCTCGCGACAGATTATAAATATTCACATCTTGATAAAGGAGAGGGTGTTAAACACTGTTTAGTATTACCTTTCTTCCCTTTCGGGGGAAGAGACAGAATGGTCCACAAATGACCGTCATAATTCACTGCTGACATTGGCTGCCTTGGCCAGTCAGAAGTTAGTTGTTATTTTTCAATCCTATTGCTTTGACTGGGCAGTACAGAGCTGACAAGGGGTAAACATTTGCTGCACCTTGTGCTGAGCGGTCTCACTGCTCCTGTTAATGTTTGGGCTGGCGCTGCACCTTGTGCTGAGCGGTCTCACTGCTCCTGTTAATGTTTGGGCTGGCGCTGCACCTTGTGCTGAGCGGTCTCACTGCTCCTGTTAATGTTTGGGCTGGCGCTGCACCTTGTGCTGAGCGGACTCTGACTGCGCCTGTTAATGTTTGGGCTGGCGCTGCACCTTGTGCTGAGCGGTCTCACTGCTCCTGTTAATGTTTGGGCTGGCGCTGCACCTTGTGCTGAGCGGACTCAGTGCTCCTGTTAATGTTTGGGCTGGTGCTGCACCTTGTGCTGAGCGGACTCATTGCACCTGTTAATGTTTGTGCTGAGCGGACTCACTGCTCGTTAATGTTTGGGCTGGCGCTGCACCTTGTGCTGAGCGGACTCAGTGCACCTGTTAATGTTTGGGCTGGTGCTGCACCTTGTGCTGAGCGGACTCAGTGCTCCTGTTAATGTTTGGGCTGGCGCTGCACCTTGTGCTGAGCGGACTCAGTGCTCCTGTTAATGTTTGGGCTGGTGCTGCACCTTGTGCTGAGCGGACTCACTGCTCCTGTTCATGTTTGGGCTGGCGCTGCACCTTGTGCTGAGCGGACTCACTGCTCCTGTTCATGTTTGGGCTGGCGCTGCACCTTGTTCTGAGCGGACTCATTGCACCTGTTAATGTTTGGGCTGGCGCTGCACCTTGTGCTGAGCGGACTCAGTGCACCTGTTAATGTTTGGGCTGGTGCTGCACCTTGTGCTGAGCGGACTCAGTGCGCCTGTTAATGTTTGGGCTGGCGCTGCACCTTGTGCTGAGCGGACTCACTGCGCCTGTTAATGTTTGGGCTGGCGCTGCACCTTGTGCTGAGCGGACTCCGTGCTCCTGTTAATGTTTGGGCTGGTGCTGCACCTTGTGCTGAGCGGACTCAGTGCTCCTGTTAATGTTTGGGCTGGCGCTGCACCTTGTGCTGAGCGGTCTCAGTGCCTCTCAGTAAATCTCCTGTTGACTGGGATTTCACTGCACCTCCTGCTGAATGGCTTTTCGTTGCATTTCATATTGAGTCGCTTTCACTGCACCAGCTGTTGAGTGGACAGTCAATGCTCCAGTGGTGATTGTGGATTCACCTCACGCTCCAATCAAAATTGTACCTTTGAGGCAGAAATTCCGATCATTATGGTTGTGTACGCACCCGTAGGGACATCGGAAATGCCGGTTTCAGGAATGCACTGCGCATGCGCTGGAAACCGGCGTTTCCGATCTGTGAAGAAAGCTCACGAGATCCTCCGCCTGCCCTGGAGCTGGGCCTCTGCAGGTGGAGAATTCCGCCCTTTGGAGACCCTCCGCCTGCAGAAAGCACTTACAATTCTTCCACCTGTAAAAGCATTTATCATTTTAAATACTTTAAAGAAAGATATGTTTATTTTTAGTCCCGTTAAAGGCTTTAATTATTTTGTTCAAAAATTAAAATTTTTGTTTAAAGCATTTAATTTAAGTAATTTATAGTCATTTTAAAAATGTGATGTTTTTAAAAAATGTATTTGAAATTTTTCTTATGTTATGGGTCTGATCTCTATTCATAGATTTGGCTGGTCTTCCTGTCAAGTCTATGAATGGAGATTCCCTACTCTGATTGGCTCCCCATGGCCCACGTGATGCCAGGGGCGCTGCAAACTACCTGCGCCCCTGGGATACGCGTGCCCTGCACACCGGCAGTTTGAAGAGGCACAGCAACGGAAATCTGCGCCTCCCGGGAGCCTTCCGGTCCAGGCGTAGATTTTTCCAAATCGCAGCCCTCTGCCCGCGGGAGGTCATCGAACAGAATTACTGGGCCAGCAATCAAAGTAAGAATAATACAAGTGAGTGGCGCTGTTAACAATCCATGCTGGGACAATTCCAACAATTTATATTCGAGCAATACTTAGCTTGCCCAGATAGGTGGATATTTGTGCACATGGGGAATTACATTATTCCAATTCTATTTCACCCTTCAGGGTTTTCTACACCACAGTATTGTCCTCTGGTCTGTCCACTTACTCCAGATGGAGCCTTTGGGTTTACCATTCATCACATGTTCGCTCTGTACATTCATACATTTCCTACAACAAATTAATTGTTTCAATGTTCCTTTCTAATTCTAAAACTTCTGAACGAGTGAACACTACTCACCGACTAATGTTCAACGATTATCTAAGGTGGTCGCGGCCCAGAACCTGCTTTCTGTGACGGGGACAGTGAGTAATACAGAGAATCTCCAGATACTAAATTAGAGATTCAATTTCTCTGGAACAGAGAAACCTGTACATGGGATATTGTTTGAAATGAACCCATGGATAGCTGTATTCAAATTATTTTGTGGGAGCGAAGTTGGTCACAACACCTGGCTGTAGGGAAAGTACAGCATATTTAGGTAAATGATGCTGATCATCAAGAGTAAACACATGCCTAGGTTCAGAAGAAACAGAACCGTGAACAATCATGATACTAAATGCAACAACCAATTATTCAGAAGTGAAGTGGAGAAAAGTAACTGGTGAAAAATGCGTGATCGCGAATCGGGGCCTGTCCCACACTCAGTCCGAATTTCTTTTCCATTGAAGTCGTCTTTCTGTACTTCGGCCCAAGAACAATTGCACCTCCAACAATTCTGCAAAGAGGAATCTAAAGTAATTGCAGATCATGGTAAAAGGGTGGGCACAGAGATTAACAGGAACGCGGAATTGAGTGGAGCAGAACCGCAAAACATAAAAGTGTGAACTGAGTTCAGAAAATGAACATGAAGAGAGCAGAGAAGACAATATTACAATCTAAAGAACTGGTGATTATAAAATAGATGATGCACTAAACGATGACCTCCCCTACCTCTAGTAATTGTTAAGTAACAAAATAATTACAATTAACCATTTCAGTGAAAATAATCTCGAGCGGCTAGAAAAGTATATGGGCTGAAAATTAACAAGTTCCCAGGTCTGGACGGTGTTTATCCAAAGGTGACAGAGGACAGGAATGGCAATGGTGAAGGGCATTATGAGGGATTTGGTTCATTGTAGCCTGAGGAAGTCTCAGAATGCAGTGAGCCCAAGGGATCTGGCCCAGGTGGAATAGAATCAAATATTGACAAAACAGTAAATTAGCAACTCGCAGGTTAAACAGTAAATGCGGCGTCAAATATATGATAGTTTCGGTACAGAATAGACACATTCCCACCAGGGGGAAAGGACGGTCATGCAGAGCTCGAGCTCCCTGGATGTCTAAATATATAGAGCTTAAAATTAAACAGAAAAGCTAAGTTTATGATAAGTGTCAGCTTCGTAATTCAATAGAGAACCAAGCTGAATATAAAAAGCACAGGGTGAACTGAAAAGAAATTAAGAGGGTAAAAGTGAATTTATGGGTATAGATTAGCGTGTAACATCAAAGGGGAACCAAATGTCTTTTATAAACATATAAATAGTAAAAGGATAGTCAAAGGAAATGTGGAGCCAAGTGGGCACCAGCAAGGAAATCTTCTCGTGGAGCCAGCCGGCATGGCTGAGGTACAAAACGAGTACATTGCCTCTACCTTTACTGAGAATAGGACGCAGCCATTGTCCCATTAAAGGAGGAGGTATTAGACACATGGGATAGGAGTAAAAATAGATAAAGTGGAAATATTTAAAAAGCTGGCACTGCTCAAAGTAGAAAAGTTACCTGGTCTGCAAGGAATGCATCCTAGGATGTGGAGGGAAGTAAGGTTGAAAATTGCAGAGGCTCTGGCCACAGTCTCCCAATCCTCCTCAGATATGGAAGTGATACCAGTTGACTTGGTGATTGCAAATGTTTCACCCCTGTGCAAAAAAGGGGCGAGGGGTAAACCTGTCAACTACAGCCCAGTCAGCCTAATGTCAGTGGTGGGGAAACATTTAGAGATAATAATTCGGGTCAATATTTATTGGCACTTAAAAAATATTGGTTACTAAAAGAAAGCCGGCACGGGTTTCTTAAAGCCAAATCGTGTTTGACTAACTTGATTGAGTTCTTTCATGAAGTACCGGAGACAGTAGATGAGAGTAGTACTGCTGGTATTGTTTATATGGACTTTCAAAAGGCGTTTGACAAAGAACTACATGATATATTTAGCAGCAAAATTGAAGCCGATGGGATTAAAAGGGCAGCGGCTACGTGGAAACGAAATTGGCTAAGGGACAGAAAGCAGAGATTAGTTGTGAACGGATAGTTTTCAGCCTGGAGGGAAGAGTGCAGTGGTGTCACCCAGTGATCGAAATTCGGGCCACTGCTCTTTTTGATCTATATAAATGACGAGGACTTGGGCATAGAGGGCATCATTTCAGAGTTTGCAGATTCCATCATCTGACGGAAATGTATCAAACAGTGACGAGGATAGTAACAGACTTCAGGAGGACAAAGACAGACAGGTGGAATGGGCAGACAGATGGCCGCTGATGTTTAATGCAGAGAAGCGTGAAGGGATTGGTTTGGCGGGAGGAATGAGGAGAGGCGATATAAACTAAATGATACCATTTAAAGGGGTTGCAAAACAGAGAGAACTGAAGTGTACGTACACAAATCTTTAAAGATGGCAGGACAATTTGAGAATGCTGTTAAAATGGCTTAGGAGATCCATGACTTTATAAATAGAGTCATAGAGTACAAAAGCAAGGACGTAATTTTAAACATTTATAAAACACTAGTTAAGTCCCAGCTGGAATATTGTGGCCAATTCTGGACACCACACTTTAGGAAAGATGTGAAGTCTTTAGGAAAGGTGCAGAGGGGATTTAATGGTATGATACCAGGGGTGAAAAACTTCAGTTACCTGGAGAAACTGGGTTGTTCTCTTTAGAGCACAGAAGGTTAAGTTGGGGGGGGGTGGTGGATCTTCTGATGGAAGGTCATCGACTTGAAACATTAACTCTGTTTCCCTCCCACAGGTGCTGCCTGATCTGATGAGTATTTCCAACATTTTCTGTTTTTATTTCAGATTTCCATTTTGCTTTAGTATTAATGTTAAGGGGAGATTTGATATAGGTGATTAAAATCAGGTAGGGATCCGATAGAGTTAATAAAGATGAAATTTTTCAGTGGCACAATGCTGGGTAGCCAGAGGACAAAGATTTATGGTAATTGGCAAAATAACCTGAGGCAAAATGAGGAGAAATGTTTATGCAGCGAGTTGTTATGATCTGGAATGCACTGCTGGGAAGGGTGGTGGAAGCAGATTCAATAATAACTTTCAAAAGGGCATTGGAGAAATACTTGAAGTGCAAAAGTATTGCAGAGCTATTGAGAAATGACAGGGGACTGGGACTAATTAGATAGCTCCTTCAAAGTGCTGGCACAGGCAGGATGGAACGAATGGCCTCCAACTGTGCTGTATCATTCTCTGATTCTGTGATTCTGAGTTATGTGTGATTGAATTTTTGAGCAGGTCCTTAACAAGGAGGTCAGGGGAATGTCTTTGGATGGTGTCTTTATGGCATTAGATAAGGTTCTGCAAAAGCGATTATGAGCATAAATAAAAGTGCCCGTGATTGAAGGTTACCTTTTAACCTGGGCTAGTAATTGTTTTGGTGGTAGGGCACAGGGAGTACAGATAAAGTGAAAACATTGATTGGCGGGATAAGGCAAGTAATGTTCTTCACGGATCTGTATGTGGGCTCAGCTTTTCACCATATTAAGTAATGACTTGGATGATGGAACAGAAAGTTGTATACCCAATTTTGCAGATTATTCTAAGTTGGGAGGCACAGTAAGTTGTGCAGACGGGATCAGAAAGTTACAACGGGGCACAAACAGATCAAGTGAGTGGGCGAGTCCGTGGCAGGTGGAATTCATTGTAGGCAAGTGTGAAGTCATTCATTTTGGATCCAAGAAAGACCAATCGGTATATTTTCTTAATGGTGGGAGACTAGGAACTGTGGAGGAGCAAATGGGATTGTGTGCCCCGGCAAACAAATCACTAACAGCTATGCGCAGGTATAACAATAATGAAAAAGGCTACTGAAATATCAGGCTTGATAGCAAGCAGGCTGGAATACAAATGAGAGGGAGTGTTGCTTGATTGTACAGAGCCTTGGTCAAACCCCACCTGGAGTACAGCGTTCAGTCATGGGCACTAAACATCAGGAAGGATATATTGGTCTCTGAGAGGGCGCTGCGCAGATTCACCAGAATGAAACCAGGGCTAAAAGCGTTAAATTATGAGGACAGGTTTCATAAATTTGCTTTGTATAACATTGAGCTTAGAAAGTTCAGGGGTTATGTAATTGAGATATTTAAAGTGATACAAAAAATTGGATGAGTAGATACCAAGAAAGTATTTCCTCTGGTGTGGGAATCTAGAACTAGGGCACAATCTTAAAGTTAGAGCTCGGCCTTTCAGGCGTGAGATCAGGAAGCACATTGACATATAAAACGGTAGCAGAAATCAGGAATTCCCTCCCCCAAAAGACAGGTGTAAATTTCGAGGCTGAGATCGATAGATTTTTGGTAGGTAGATGCATCAAGAGATCTGGAGTGAAGGCAGGAACATGGAGTTGAGGTCCAGATCAGCCATGACCTAATTGAATGGAGGAACAGGCTCAGGGGCTGAATGGTCTACTCCTGTATCTATATTCCTGGTTTTATTAATAGTAGGAACACAGCAGTAGCAATACTAGTGCTAACAGCTGTAGTATCAGTGAACTCATTAGCAGTAATAATGGTAGTTGTAGTAGTGGTATCAGTAGCAAGACTCGTATAATAGTAATACTAGCATTAATAGTGGTAGTAACAGTCGTTGTAATGGTGATAATAGTTGTAGAAGTAATAATAGTCATGGTGATAGGAGTAATAGTTGTTTTTATTAAGCTGTAAACAGATGAGATGTGAATCCAGCTTAAAATATTTTTCCGACGTTATTTTAATTCATCAATATAAAATTAATATATTAATATTTAGTTCACAGAGATCTCAGACTGGTATCCGGGGACACCGGGTGCTCCGGCCGGGTGGAAGTGCTACACGGAGAGCAGTGGGGGACGCTGTGTGATGTTTACTTCGGTTTAGAAGACGCCAGCGTGGTCTGTGAGCACCTTCAGTGCGGGGCAGTCACCGCAACCCCGGGAGCAGCTCACTTTGGGGAGGGAACCGGCCCAGTGTGGAAGGAGAACTACAGGTGCCGGGGGAACGAGTCCCGATTGTGGGATTGTCCGGTTTCATCCTGGGATCAGTTTAACTGCTCACATGGAAATGACACCAGTGTCATCTGCTCGGGTGAGTCAACTCAGTGTATTGAACTGTAGATGTTTCCATTGACACTGAGCGAGTCTGGGTTCTGTTTGTCGGTCGATTTGTCTCAAGTGAATTAGTAATGAGCCAAAGGTTTCAATGCAGCACAAGTGCAGCTGTCCTTAGCCCGCCAGTACACTTCACACCTAATCTCAGCTGCCTTTTGTCTCCACGGGCCCATTACCATCTCATATGACTTCTAATACCTTTTATTGTCTCCTTTTCTTCTTTTGTTCGATCGCAGCTTTGCCTTCGATCTTTTTATTTTCTTTCCAGTTTTGAAGAAGGGTTTCAACCCGAAACGTCAACTCAAATTTCCCTCCACGGATGTTGCCTGACCTGCTGAGTTTTTCCAGCATTCTCTGTTGTTATTTTGTAATCAGTGACTGTCTCGTGTTGCGGTGTTTATCTCTGTCCGGGTGAATCCAGAGCATTACCCAGAATGCACCACCCAGAGCCGCTGGTAGAAACCTTCAAACTGCAAAACGGGGATCGCTGCTGCCCAATGGAAATGCTGCACCTGTATTTTATTATTTATATTATTCATTCACGGGATGTGGACCTCGCCCCAGGACCAGCAGTTATAACCCATCAATCTTCCCCCTTTCCCGCCGTTAGAGCAGTGACTATAAATCAAATATACTTGATTTGCTGCGAAATAGTTTGAAACGCTCAATCAATTTAAACTTTTCTCTGTTTCACTCCATATTGGATAAGATGAACTGTGAGCAGCCGAGACTCATGCTAAGCCCGTGCTTCTGCCTTTGATCACAGCTCATATCAATAGCCGGCCTGGGCCGCCCGCTCCCAGTTTGTTTTTAACCCCTTTCCCCAGATTAGCCTCCGGAAGCTGCTCGGCGTCTCTCTAAACTCAATTCACTGAGAAAAGGTAATGGGGGAGAGGATCTGCCTACAAGTCTTGTGGGTAATTATTACAGGAATTTAATCATTAAAATTTATAATAACTGTCCGGGTGAGAGTTAGTTAATTATGGGATATTTTGGCTCAGTTTAACCGTTGTTTCAGTTTCCAAACTTAATTTTTCTGGTTATAGTTTCTAAGGGCTCTGTTGTGTAGTGGGGAGTCCTAGTAAACAAGGGCCCTTGAGTATATCATTCAATTTTCTTTTAATTAGTGGTATTCATTTGAATTAATTTAATTTGAATTAAAAAAGGGTCATTCATGGCAGCACAGCTCGGCCCCGTGGCATGCTCCTCCTGCACTATGTGGAAATCAGGGACACTTCCTGTGTTACTGATGACCATGTGTGCGGGAAGTGTATCCAGCTGCAGCTACTGACAGACCGCATTGTAGCGCTGGAGCTGCAATGGATACATACTGGAGCATTCACGATGCTGAGGACATAGTGGATAGCATGTTCAGGGAGTTGGTCACACCGCAGGTAAAGGCTGCACAAGCAGGAAGCGAATGGGTGACCGCCAGGCAGAGTAGTAGGTGCAGGCAGGTAGGGCAGGGGTCCCCTGTGGCCATTCCTCTCTCAAACAGATTAACCACTTTTGATATTGTTGAGGGAGTTGGCATATCGGGGGAAGGCAGAAGTAGCCAACTTCCTGGCAGCACGGGTGGATCTGCTGCACAGGATGGGAGGAAAAAGAGTGGGAGAGCTACAGTAATAGTGGATTCTATTGTAAGGGGAATAGATAGGCATTTCTGCGACCGCAAATGGGGCTCCAGGATGGTATGTTGCCTCCCTGGTGCAAGGGTCAAGGATGTTTCGGGGCGGCTGCAGGGCATCCTGGAGGGGGAGGGTGAACAGCCAGCTGTAGTGGTGCATATAGGTATCAACGCTATAGGTAAAAAACGGGATGAGGTCCTAAAAGCTGAATATAGGGAGTTAGGAGTTAAATTTAAATATAGGACCTGAAAGCTAGTAATCTCAGGATTGCTACCAGTGCCACGTGCTAGTCAGAGTAGAAACATAAGGATATTTCAGATGAATACGTGGCTAGAGGAATGGTGCAAGGGGGAGTGATTCAAATTCCTGGGACATTGGAACCGGTTCTGCATGAGGTGGAACCAGTACAAACTGGACAGTTTGCACCTGGGCAGGACAAGGACCGATGTTCTAGGGGCAGTGTTTGCTAGTGCTGTTGGGGAGGGTTTAAACTAAAATGCCAGGGGGTTGCGAACCTGTGCAGGGAGACAGAGGAAAGGGAAGCAACGATAGAAGCAAACCAGGAAGGAGAAAAGCAAAAGTGGAAGGCAGAGAAATCAAGTGTGCAAATCAGACAGGGCCACAGTAAATAATAATTCTAAAAGGACTAAGAGTGTTAAAAAACAAGCCTGAAGGCTTTGTGCCTTAATGCGAGGAGCATTCATAATAAAGTGGATGAATTAGCTGCATAAATAGATGTAAACCGATAAGATATAATTGGGATTACGGAGACATGGCTCCAGGGTGACCAAGGCTGGGAATTCAACATCCAGGGGTATTCAATATTCAGGAAGGACAGGCAAAAAGGAAAAGGAGGTTGTGTAGCATTGCTGGTTAAAGTGGAGATTAACAAAATAGTAAGGAAGGATATTAGCTCTGATGATGTGGGATCTGTATAGGTGGAGTGGAGAAATACCAAGGGGCAGAAAACGTTAGTGGGAGTTGTATAGAGACCCCCAAACAGCAATGCTGAGGTTGGGGATGGCATTAAACAGGAAATTAGAGATGCGTGCAATAAGGGCACAGCAGTTATCATGGTTGACTTTAATCTAGATATAGATTGGGATAACCAAATTAGTAACAAAATTGTGGAGGCGGAATTCCTAGAGTGTATACGAGATGGTTTCCTGGACCAACATGTCGAGGAACCAACTAGAGATCAGGCCATCTTAGACTGGATATCAGGTAATGAGGAAGGATTGATTAGCAATTTTGTTGTGCGAGGCTCCTTGGGGAGGAGCGATCATAATATGATAGAGTTTTTCATTAAGATGGAGAGTGAAATAGTTGACACAGAGACTAGGGTCCTGAATTTAAATAAAGGAAACTACGATGGTATGATGCGCGAACTGGCTAGGATTGATTGGGGAACGTTTCTTAACGGGTTGACGGTGGAGAGGCAATGGCAAACATTTAAAGATCGCATGGATGAAGTATAGAATTTGTTCATCACTGTCTGGCATAAAAATAAAACAAAAAAGGTGGTGCAACCATGGCTAACAAGGGAAATTAGGGATAGCATAAGATCCAAGGAGAGGACATATACATTGGCAAGAAAAAGCAGCAAACATGAGGATTGGGAGCATTTTAGGATTCACCAAAGGAGGACAAAGGTGAGAAGTAAGAGGAGGGCAATATAATATGAGAGTAAGCTTTCAGGGAACATAAAAACTGACTGTAAAAGCTTCTATAGATATGTAAAGAGAAAAAGATTGGTGAAGTCAAGCATAGGTCCTTTGCAGTCAGAACCAGGCGAATTTATAATGCAGAACAAATAAATGGCTGAACAATTAAATACATACTTTGGTTCTGTCTTCACAAAGGAGGACACAAATAACATCCCTGAGATGTCGAGGAAAATAGGGTCGAATGAGAGGGAGGAACTGAATGAAATCAGTATTTGTAGGGAAATGGTATTAGGGAAATTGACGTGATTGAAGGCCGATAAATCCCCAGGGCCTGATAATCTACATCCTAGGGTAATTAAGGAAGTAGCCCAGAAATAGTAGATGCATTGCTGATCATCTTCCAAAATTCTATAGACTCTGGCACAGTTCCTGAAGATTGGAGGGTAGCTAATGTAACCCCACTATTTAATAAAGGTGGTAGAGCGAAAACCGAGAATTATAGACCAGTAAGCCTGACATCAGTAGTGCGCAAAATGCTCGAGTCCATTATAAAAGATGTAATAGCAGAGCACTTGGTAAACAGTGACAGGACTGGACAAAGTCAACATGGATTTACAAAAGGTAAATCGTGCTTGACTAATCTACTGGAATTTTATTGAGGATATAACTGGTAGAATAGATAAGGGAGAACCAGTGGATGTGGTGTATTGGAGTTTCAGCAGGCTTTCGATAAGGACCTGCATAAGAGGTTAACGTGTAAAGTTAAAGCACATGGGATTGGGGGTAAGTTTCTGACATGGATAGAGAACTGGTTGGCAGACAGGAAGCAAAGAGTTGGAATAAATGGGTCTTTTTCTGAGTGGCAGGCAGTGACTAGTCGGGTACCGCAGGGATCGGTGCTAGGACCCCAGCTAATCACAATATATATTCATGATCTAGACGAGGGAACTAGATGTAATATCTCCAAGTTTGCAGACGACACATAGCTGGGTGGGCGTGTGTCCTGTGAGGAGGATGCCGAGAAACTCCAGTATGATTTGGACAGGTTGAGTTATTGGGGAGATGCATGGCAGATGCAGTATAATGTGGATAAATGCGAGGTTGTCCACTTTGGTGGCAAAAACAGGAAGGCAGATTATTATCTGAACAATAGATTGGGAGAAGGGGAAGTGCAACGAGACCTGGGTGTCCTTGTGCACCAGTCGCTGAAGGTAAGCATGCAGGTGCAGCAGGCGGTTAAGAAGGCAAATGGTATGTTGGCCTTCATAGCGAGAGGATTCGAGAACAGGAGCAAGGATGTCTTGCTGCATTTGTACAGGGCCTTGGTGAGACCACACCTTGAGTATTGTGTGCAGTTTTGGTCGCCTTATCTGAGGAAGGATGTTCTTGCCATGGAGGGAGAGCAATGAAGATACACCAGACTGATACCTGGGATGACAGGAATGACGTATCAGGAGAGATTGTGTCGATTGGGCTTATATTCGCTGGAGTTCAGAAGAATTAGAGGGGATATCATTGAAAATTACAAAATTCTAACAGGACTAGACAGACTAGATGCAGGAAGGATGTTCCCAATGGCGGGGGTGTCCAGAACCAGGGGTCACAGTCTAAGGATAAGGGATAAGCCATTTAGGACAGAGATGAGGAGCAATTTCTTCACCCAGAGAGTGGTGAACCTGTGGAATTCTCTACTACTAGAAAAGGTAGTTGAGGCCAATTCACGAAATATATTCAAGAAGGATTTAGATATATTTTTAAGGCTAAAGGGATCAAGGGCTATGGGGAGAAAGCAGAGACAGGATACTGAGTTTGGGTGATCAGCCATGATGTCATTGAATGGCGGAGCAGGCTCGGGGTGCCGAATTGCCTACTCCTGCTCCTATCTTCTACGTTTCTATGTTTCTGTGTTGCTCTCAATGTGTTTCTTTTTGTAGATGAAGGTTGGCCGCCGAGACTGACTAATGGGGGAAGCCGCTGTGACGGGCGAGTGGAGATTTACTACAACGGCAGCTGGGGGAGAGTGCGGGACAACCTCTGGGACCTAAACGATGCCAATGTGGTCTGCAGACAGCTGGGCTGCGGCTCTGCGATAGCCGCTTATAACTCTTCAAAGTACGGAGAGAGTGAAGGGCCCGTGTGGGTGAATGATGTCCAGTGTGAAGGAAACGAGTCTCGGCTCCGGAACTGCAGCTCATTCACATTGAATCCATCTCTCAATGACAGCATCGGCGTAGGGGTCCTGTGTTCAGGTGAACAAATGGTTCAATTTTACAGAACCATCAAGGGGAATATCTAATCTGCTGAGAAAAGTGGTAATATTGGTCACTTGTTCCTCGGTGTCTCTACACCAGTTATTTAACTCAGTGGGTGAGAGCAAAGCGAGAGGACACGGGCTGAAGGGAGAAACATCAACAACGATAAGTTGCATTGATTTGCTCCTTTAACAAAGACAAACGTCGCAAGGCGTTTCCCAAGAGCGCAATCAGACTGGAAACTGACACAGAGCCCAACAAGGAGATTTTAGAAAGGGTGTCTAAAAGCTTGGTCAGAGGGTAGATTTCAAGAGGGCGGCTTAAAGGTGGACAGGCTGAGATGTTTAGGGACGGATCACGTGGTTGCAAATCAGCTCCATTGTGCAGCATATCAGTGTAGACAGATGAGCTGGAGTTATACTGGGGTAGGTTTCAGTGTACTGTGTATAAACGAAATGAACATGGGCTAAACATAAATGAAGTAGGAGATGAGAGTAAATGTCAAGCAAGGTAATGAATACGGGTGACAAAACCTAACAAGGAGCAGATACAACTATAGAACATGAGCATAAAATGACTGTTAAAAATAGAGGAAGTGAAACGATTAGTAAAAACACGTTCAATTGCCTGAACAACAATGTGCACAAGATTCGAAAAAAATGAGGGAACTGGAGACAATGAATCCCAGCAACCAGAGGTAGCAGGAATATCTTAAACATTTCTCTGCTGTGCATTCTATATAATATGGAAGAGTAGACAGATGTTCAGTTGTATAGTTTCATTTATCTGTCACAGCCGCTTTAAAAGGTCAGAATTTTTCGGCTGGAGAGGATACAATGGGTTGGATTGAGTGATGAGGTTCATGTGTATTGGAAGTATAATCCTCCTGTATTGTTCTCCAACAGGTCACGTGCAGTTAAGGCTGTCCGCCGGTGGAAGCCCATGTGCTGGGCGAGTGGAGGTTTATTACAATGGGACCTGGGGTTCAGTTTGTGATGATTCCTGGGACCTGGCCAACGCTAACGTGGTTTGCAAACAGCTGGGTTGCGGAAATGCATTGGACGTGGAACTTCCTGCTGCTTGTGGACCAGGCTCAGGCCCAGTTTGGTTGGATGAACTGAACTGTTTGGGTGACGAATCTTTTCTGTGGGAATGTCCCTCAGCACCGTGGGGTAACCACGACTGTGCTCATAAAGAAGATGTAAGGATGATGTGTTCAGGTAAGGGCGCTTTCAACCTGCTCATTTTCTGCAGTGTTATTAGCAATGCTTCAGACAGGAGATATTACAGAGAATGACATAGAACATAAGAAGTAGGAGCAGGACTAGGCCATACGGCCCCTCGGGCCTGCTCCTCCATTCAATAGGATCATGGCTGATCTGAACCTAGACTCACGTCCACTTCCCTGCCCACTCCCCATAACCGTTAATACCCTTATCAGCTAGGAAACTGTCTATCTCCGTTTCAAATTTATTTAATGTCGCAGCTTCCACAGCTCTCTGAGGTAGCAAATTCCATAGATTTACTACCCTCTGAGTGAAGAAGTTTCTCCTCATCTCAGTTTTGAAACAGCAGCCCCTTATTCTAAGATTATGCCCCCTAGTTCTCGTCTCACCCATCAGTGGAAACATCCTCCCCGCATCCACCTGTTCAATCCCCCTCAGAATCTTATATGTTTCAATAAGATCACCTCTCATTCTTCTGAACTCCAATGAGTATAGGCCCAATCTGCTCAACCTTTCGTCATACATCAACTACTTCATCCCAGGAATCAACCTAGTGAACCTTCTCTGCACTGCCTCCAATGCAAGTATATCCTTCCTTAAATATGGAGACCAAAACTGTACGCAGTACTCCAGGTGCGGTCTCACCAGTGCCCTGTAAAGTTGCATCAAAACTTCCCTACTTTTATGCTCCATACCCCTTGCAAAAAAGATCAACATTCCATTTGTCTTCCTAGTTACTTGTTATACCTGCATGCTAACCTGTTGTGTTTCATGTACTCGGACCCCAAGATCCCTTTGTACCGCAGCATTTTGTAGTCTCACTGCATTTAAATAATAACTTGATTTTTCATTCTTCGTTCCAAAGTGGATAACCTCACATTTTCCCACCTTATACCCCATCTGCCAATGTTTTGCCCACTCACTTAACCTCTCTATCTCCCTTTGCAGTCTCTTTGTGTCCTCCTCACAACTTGCTAACCCACCTATCTTTGTATCATCAGAAAACCAACAGTACACTCGGTCCCTTCATCCAAGTCATTAATATAGATTGTGAATAGTTGAGGCTCCAGCACTGATCCCTGTAGCACCCCACTAGTTACGGATTGCCAACTGCAAAATTAGCCATTTATCCCGACACTCTGTTTTCTGTTAGTTAGCCAATCCTCTATCCTTGCCAATATATTACCCCCAGCCCCGTGCGCTCGTATTTTGTGCTGTAACCTTTTATGTGGCAACTTATCGAATGCCTTCTCGAAATCCAAATACATTACATCTACTGGTTTCCCCTTATCCACCCTGTTTGTTCCATCCTCAAAGAACTCTAAACGTTTGTCAAACACGATTTGCCTTTCATAAATCCATGTTGACCCTGCTTGATTGTCTTATGATTTTCTAAATGTCCTGCTATTAACTCCTTAATAATAGATTCCAGCATTTTCCCAACGACAGATGTTAGGCGAACTGGCCTATAGCTTCCTGCTTTCTGTCTCCCACCTTTCTTGAATAATGAAACATTTGCAGTTTTCCAATTCGCTGGGACCTCTCCAGAATCCAGGGAATTTTGGCACATTACAAACAATGCATCTGCTATCTCTGCAGCCACTTCTTTTAAGCCCCTAGAATACAGGCCATCAGGTCCAGGGGATTGTCGGCCTTTAGCCCCATTAGTTTGCCTAGTACTTTTTCTCTAGTGATAGAAATTGATTTACGTTCCTCCATCCCTATAGCCCCTTGATAATCTATTATCATTGGGGTGTTTTTAGTGTCTTCTACCGTGAAAACTCATCCAAAATAATTATTTAGAGTCTCTACCATTTCTCTATTTCTCATTATTAATTCCCCAGTCTCATCCTCTTAGGGACCAATGTTTATTTTAATTACTCTTTTCCTTTTTATATACCTGTAGATGCTCTTACTGTGTTTTTATATTATTTGCTAGTTTACTCTCATATTTTATCTTCTCCCTTCTTCCAAGGATAATGTGGCCTATGTCTTCCTCGTACCAAAATGCACCACCTCATAGTTACCTATATTAAAATTAATTTGCCAATAAAATGCCCATTCTGCCCGTTTATTAATTCTTCTTGTATTTTGTCGCAGTCCTCCTCAGTATTAACCATACCTCCTAATTTGCTGCCACCTGTAAACTTTAAAATTCTACTTCCGATTCCCAAGTGCAAATTGTTAATGCAAATGATGAGCAGCAGTGGCCCCAACACCGGTCCCTGTGGAAGACCACGTCCCACCTTCTACCAGTCTGAGTAACGACCTTTAACCCCTACTCTCTGTTTTCTGTTTGGTATCCAGCTAGCTATCCATTCTGCTACTTCTCCACTGACTCCACATGCTCTGGCCTTAGTCATGATTCTACAATGTGGTACATTATCGAATGCCTTTAGAAAATCCACGCATATTACACCTACTGCTTTAGTCTCGTCTACTCTTTCTGTAAATTCTTCAAATAATTCAATAACATTGGTCAAGTATGACCTTTCATTTTGACATCCGTGTTCACTCTTCTTTCTTATGTGTTTGGAATGTAGATGTATTTCTGAAATAATTACCAACACCGGTGCAACATGTGTTGTGCAGTATGAACCCAAAGCGGGTTATCAATCGAACCACCTGGATATTTCTTGTTTCATTGACAGAGCACAAAGAGATGCGGCTGGTGAAAGGACAGCATCGCTGTGAGGGAAGAGTGGAAGTGTTCTACAATGGGACCTGGGGAACAGTGTGCTCGGAGAAACTGGATCGACATGATGCAGAAGTGATCTGTAAACAGTTACAGTGCGGCCCCCTCATATCTATTGAGTATAACATTCGGTCATTCGGAGCGGGATCCGGACCCATTTGGCTCGATGAGATGGAATGTAAATCACACGAGTCGACCCTTTGGCAGTGTCAGTCAGACCCTTGGGGCGAACACAACTGTCATCACGGGGAGGATGCGGGTGTTGTTTGTTCAGGTAACACAAGGAAACTCTCAATGTGCGGGTGTCATTTCAAACATTGCTGTCCAATACAGTCAGCATATTTCTCTTCTCAACAGAAGCCAAAGTGCCGGAGAGATCCCACAGTTCAAGGGTCTGTGTTCGAGAACCTCGTGCTAAACATGAACATTCACTAGGTGCTTCCTCCTCTTCGTTATACAAACTATCTGACTTGTATTCCAGGCTTCTACTAAATAAATAACAATAAATGATTCTCTTTGATAGACTCGGGACAACTGTTGCGCCTGGTTGGAGGCAACACCAACTGCACCGGGAGAGTGGAGATATTGTCCAATAACAGCTGGGGCACGGTGTGTGATGACTCCTGGGATATGGCCGATGCCAATGTTGTCTGCAGACAGCTGGGTTGCGGCCCCGCTCTATTGGCCGCAGGAGGGGCCGTAATTGCCCAGGGTGCCGGTCTTATCTTGCTGGATGAGGTGAAGTGCACCGGAAGTGAATCCTTTCTGTGCGACTGTCGTTCCTCACCGCCAGGTCAACATGACTGTGATCACAAGGAAGATGCCAGTGTGATTTGTTCCGGTAACATGCCTCATGGATTTCAGAAATTTAAAACAACGTTTATATTTTTAATGTAAAATCCTAATGTTTGAAGTTGATGAAATGTTTGTACAATATATTCCACAGGACTCGATTTGCCTCCTACTGCTTCTCCGTCCACACCTGCAGGTACTTTCCATCAATAGTACTATTATTAGTGGTATTGGTGTTTTTATCATGTTCTTTGTTTTGTTAATTTCTGAAGATAACGTGAGCGCTTTCAAATTGACTGGAACATTTTTAAAATATAAGGCGGACTGTGTCTGTTAAATCTTTCTGCAATCTTGTGATTAGGACAGGGAGGTAAAACCACCTCCATCCCTGTTGCCACCTGCATAACCCTCGGGGTACTTCTAATCTGTGAGCTGATCGCACTGATGGCGGTAATACAGAGAAAGGCAACAAGAAGAGGTGAGGCAGAAATCTTACCGCTGAACTAACGCTTGATCTCCGATCGCTTCATATCCTGGCGAGTCTCCAGTTAATTGCACTTTTCCATACGACGGATATTGGCTCCCGGTTAAGCAGCGCCTTGATTTCAAAATTCTTATCCTTGTTTTCAAATTCCTCGATGGCCTCACCCGTTCTCTGTAATCTCTATTTATTGATTGGTCTGTTATTCTTCCTTTATCCATTGGGTATCCGTTCCACCCCTTCAGTTTCTGGGTCCGGATGCCCAATCTCGAACTCTTTGACAGGGTTCTCCACCTTTTTGAGAAGTGACAGTTTTATAGGACTTTCTGCATTCTCCGGTGATTACTCTACCTCCCAACACAACATTTCCACACATATCTCACCCACCCAACACACTCCTGCTCCGTGTACACAGCAAGGCTCCTCTCACACTGACAGGACATGCCAAAGAACCATCAGCTCCTCACTTGTGCTTCCAAACTGATGCTCTCTGCAGAGATCAGTCAACTTCACCCAGCTTCTCTTCAGCTGAACTCCCCGTGTGGCCCCGTAACCGAGCGACCAACTGGAGTTCATTTCTCCTGATACCCCCTCATCCCGTCTTCCCGAGGTCAATACAACTGGCCGCAGTCTGCTGGAGGTGAACATGTGTCTGTACAGAGACACAGACACACACACGGAATCACACACACAACTAAACTCCTCCACATTCACGCTAACTGATTCTGACCCTTGACTATCACTATATCTGTTATTTGGATTTATTTGCAGATGAATTCCTGTGAAACGCGCGTTGAGTGAATCAAAATGTTAATCTCCCCGCCCTCGCTCCAACAGGTGCTGTCACTCACGGCAGGCAGTCACCTGCTGGTTTGTACCAAGAAATTTATGAAGAGATTGAGAATATTCCACCCGGCGAGGATTCCGCTCAGACCCAGGGTTCAGGTCTGTATTTTCCGTTTGATATCGAATCTTCACTGGAGAAGTGTCACCTCCCCTTAAATACCCCTTTTAATGGTCAATGTACTGACTGGACACGATCAGCAGTCCACTCACTGCCCCCATGTGAAGGAGTCCTATCACAGTGACAGTGTCTCTGTGTCCGTGTGTATAGTGAGAGCAGCAATGGTTTGGGGAAGATTCCCACTGGTCGGTATTTGTCAAAGAACGGGTTTACGGGTTGTTTGTAAATAGCGAGCAGAGACGCTGTTTCCATTTCCCACCGGCTCCACACGGACTCCCTCAGATATCTGAGCCCAGGACTAATAAACCCATCGGCTGATTGTATTCTTTATTTTATATTCACTCAAACATCACCCGAAGTCACAGATCGATACAAAAGTATGGAGGTTATGCCTTAGTAATACAGGGCATTGGTGAGATCACATCTGGAGTACTGTGTACAGTATTGGTCTCCTTATTTAAGGAAGGATGTAAATGCGTTGGAAGCAGTTCAGAGAAGGTTTATTAGACTGATGCCTGGAATGGGCGGGTTGTCTTATGAGGAAAGCTTGGACAGGCTAGGCTTGTATCCACTGGAGTTTAGAAGAGTAAGAGCTGACTTGATTGAAACCTATCTATATATATATATATATAGGACCAGGACTGCTGCTCCCCACGGGTGAGTACGCATGGGGTACGCACATGTAGGCCCAACGAAAGGGCCGGTTTCGTGCATGCACTGCGAATGCGTGGGAAACCGGAACTTCCGTTCCCTTAAAGGAAGGGATTCACAGGTCGAACGCATGTGCTGGAGTGGCAGCACGTATGCCGTGAACTTCCTTCTTTTTTGCAGGTTTCTCCGGGAGGGTAAGTCTCCAGGAGCTACCCTTTTCCAAAGCAGTCGCAAGGCCTGCTTTAAACAAGGTAAGTGGTGAATTAAGTAAGATTAAAACATTTTTCCACAGGTTTATTATTTTTAAATACTTTAAAGAAAGGTAAGTTTATTTTTAGCCCCGTTAGAAACCGTAATTAATTTTTTCAAAAAATTGAATTCTTGTTTTGGTCCAGACATTCGTGTCGGGGAGCTTCCCGCGGGTGTAAGCCCCCGACCTGCACTTAGCTTGCGTGCCGGCCATTGAGCTGTAGGACCCCGTGGGATTCCGATCCGGGGCCTGGTCCAGCTGCTGGCGCGCAGTGCTTGCGTGTCCCAGGGGCGCAGTTAGTTTGATGCATCCCCTGGGATCACGTGGACCATGGGCAGCCAATCAGAGCAGGGATTGCTCCATTCATAAGTCTTGACAGGAAGTGCTGTCAAGACTTATAAATACTACGGCCCCAAAATAGCACTAAACCTTCAAATAAATTTTTAAAAACTATCACATTTTTTAAATAAAGTAAACTACATGAAATAACTATTCTAAACAATAACTTAAATTTTTGAAAAAAATTATTTTATCTTCTAACGGGGCTAAAAATAAACTTACCTTGCTTTAAAGTATTTAAAAATAATAAACCTGTGGAAAAAATGTTCTAAATTTAATTAATTCACCACTTACCTTGTAAAAAGCAGGCCTTACACCTGCTTTTTACATTTCTAAATTCTGCAGACATACCCTCACGGAAAAAACGGTAAAAAGAAAGCTAAGTTTGATGCGCACGCGCAGCTTCTCCATGCACGCATTCGACCTCTGAACCTCTGCATTCAGAGGAACGGAAGTGGTGGTTTCCCATGCATGCGCAGTGCATTGGGAGTTTGGTCTCCAGATTAGCGGACATCGCGGAGGCGGAGCAGCGAGGCGAGGCCCAGTCGAGGCAGCCGGGAGCAGCAGCGGGTGTTGAGTCGAGTTGGAGCAGCAAGGCGAGGCAGCCAGGAGCAGCAGTGGGTGTTGAGTCGAGTTGGAGCAGCGAGGCGAGGCCCAGTCGAGGCAGCCGGGAGCAGCAGCGGGTGTTGAGTCGAGTTGGAGCAGTGAGGCGAGGCCCAGTCGAGGCAGCCGGGAGCAGCAGCGGGTGTTGAGTCGAGTTGGAGCAGTGAGGCGAGGCAGCCTAAACAGGCTCAACAGGCAACATTCCAAAGGGAGGTCAGAATTCAAAAGTGACATCACAGCCAAGCTGGTAGGTGATTGGCTGGTTGGTGAGTACTTTTCCTTCCCTTTGAAAACCTTTATAAGTTGGTAAGTTCAATTAAATAGAGGTGTGATATTCATCATCTAGAATCGGGGCAGAGGGCATTTAAAAATAATAATAATAAATTTAATTAATTACATAGAATGGCAGAGCAGGTGATGTTTTACTGCTGCAATATGTGGGAGCTGGTGGACACCATTGATTCTCACGGTGATCACATTTGCAGTAAGTGTTGGCTGCTCGAGGAACTCTGGCTCCGTGTTGATCAGCTGGAGTCCGAGCTTGAAATACTGCAACACATCAGTGAGGGGGAGTATTACCTGGACTCTGTGTTCCAGGAAGTAGTTACAGCAATGAGATTAACTAATTCAGATGCATTCCGTGGTCAGGAACAGGAGGGTGTGTCTGAGTGAGGCAGGTACGGGGATCCAGGAGGTAGTGTTGGAGGAGCCGCAGCCCTTGCTCTTGTCCAACAGGTTCGAGGCTCTTACTCCCTGTGAGGACAGGATCAGGGACTGCAGGGAGGATGAGCAACCTGGCCACAGCACCGTGGAACGAGGGGCCATTCAAGTGGGGGGGGAGTAAAAAGAAATGTTGTAGTCGTAGGGGATAGTATCATTAGGGGGATATATAGGGTTCTTTGCAGCCGAGAGCAAGAGTCCTGAAGGCTGTGTTGCCTGCCCAGAGCCAGGGTTAAGGACATCTCCTCTGGGCTGGAGAGAAACGTGGAGTGGGAGGGGGAGGATCCGGTTGTCGTGGTCCATGTTGATACCAACAACAGAAATAGGACAAGGAAAGAGGTTCTGCTGAGGGAGTATGAGCAGCTAGGGGCCAAATTATAAAGCAGAACCACAAGGGTAATAATCTCTGGATTACTACTTGAGCCACGAGCAAATTTGGCTAGGGTAAATAAAATCAGAGAGTTAAGTGCGTGGCTCAAAGACTGGTGTGGGAGAAATGGGTTTTGCTTCTTGGGACACTGGCACCAGTACTGGGACGGGAGAGAGCTGTTCCATTGGGATGGACTTCACTTGGCCAGTGCTGGGACTAGAAACCTTGCAAATCGAATAACTAGGGCCGTACAGAGAGCTTTAAACTAATTAGTGGCGGGGCGGTTTCAAAAGAGCAAAAAATAAAAATGTCAGTGGAGAGGGCAATAGAGCAAGGTAGCAGTGGGGGAATTAAAAACCAGAGCGTGTCAGGAAGGGACAGAATGTATAAAGATAAAGGTAGAGTAGTAAAGGGGGCAAAAGCAGGAATAAATTGTCACATAACATATTTAAAAGTTCTTTATCTGCACGCAGCATTTGTAAAAAAAACATGGACGAGTTGATGGTACACATAACTACACATGAGTATGACCTGGTGGCCGTTACAGAAACATGGCTGCAAGGTGACCATGACTGGGAACTAAACATCCAGGGGTATTTGACAATTAGGAAGGACAGACAGGATGGAAAGGGAGGTGGGGTGGCTATGTTAATAAAGGATGGAATCACTGCAATAGTGAGAAATGATATTGTGTAAAAGGATCAGGATAGTGAAACAGTTTGGGTGGAGATAAGGAATAATAAGGGGAAAAAGTCACTAGTGGGCGTAGTCTATAGGCCTCCTAACATTTGCAACTCTGTTGGTCCGAGTATAAATCAGGAAATAGTTGGGGCTTGTAATTAGGGAACAGCTATAATCATGGGGGATTTTAATTTTCATATTGACTGGACAAATCAAATTGGGCAGAGCAGCCTTGAGGAAGAGTTCATAGAGTGCATTAGGGACGGGTTCCTTGAGCAGTATGTAACTGAACCAATCAGGGGGCAGGCAATCTTAGATCTGGTCCTGTGTAATGAGACAGGATTAATTAAAAATGTCCTAGTAAAAGATCCCCTTGGAATGAGTGACCATAACCTGTTTGAATTCCAAATTCAGTTGGAGGGTGAGATTTGGAACTCAAACCAGCGTACTAAGCTTAAATAAAGGAGTCTATGAAGGTATGAGAGCAGAGTTGACTAAAGTGGACTGGGAAAATAGATTAAAGTGTAAGATGGTACATGAGCAGTGGTGTACATTCAAGGAGATATTTCACAACTTTCAAGAAAAATATATTCCAGTGAGGAAAAAGGGGCATAAAAGAAAAGACAGCCATCCGTGGCTATGTAAAGTAGTAAAGGATAGTATCCGACTGAAAACAAGGGCATATAAAGTAGCCAGATCTAGTGGGAGGATAGAAGATGGGGAAGCATTTGAAAGCCAGCAAAGAATAACTAAAAGATTAATTAAGAAAGCGAAGATAGATTATGAAACTAAACTAGCAAAAAATATAAAATCAGATAGCAAGAGTTTCTACAGCTATATAAAAAGAATAAGGGTGGCTGAAGTGAATGTTGCTCCCTTAGAGGTCGAGACCAGAAAATTAGTGGTGGGGAACATGGAGTTGGCAAAAACGCTGAACAAATATTTTGTATCAGTCTTTACAGTAGAGGACACTAAAAATATCCCAACACTGGACAAACAGGGAGCTATAGGGGGCGGAGGAGCAAAACACGATTAAAATCACTAAGGAGGTGGTACTCAGTAAGATAATGGGACTAAAGGCGGATAAATCCCCTGGACCTGATGGCTTGCATCCTAGGGTCTTGAGAGAAGTAACGGTAGGGATTGTGGATGCATTGGTGGTAATTTTCCAAAACTCCCTGGATTCAGGAAATGTCCTTGCAGATTGGAAAACTGCTAATGTAACGCCCTTATTTAAAAAGGGAGGCAGACATAAGGCTGTAAACTATAGACCAGTTAGCCTAACATCTGTGGTTGGTAAAATGTTGGAGTCCATTATTAAGGAAGCAGTAACAGGACATTTGGATAAGCAAAATTTAATCAGACAGAGTCAGCATGGTTTTACGAAGGGGAAGCCATGTTTGACAAATTTTCTCGAATTCTTTGAGGACGTAACAAACAGGGTGGATAAAGGGGAACCAGTGGATGTGGTGTATTTGGACTTCCAAAAGGCATTTGACAAGGTGCCGCAAAAAAGATTACTGCACAAGATAAAAAATCACGGGTTTGGGGGCAATATACTGGCATGGGTGGAAGATTAGCTATCCAACAGAAAATAGAGAGTTGGGATAAATGGTTCATTCTTGGGTTGGCAATCAATAACTAGTGGTTTTCCGCAGGGGTCAGTGCTGGGACCCCAACTCTTTACAATCTATATTAACGATTAGGAGGAAGGGACCGAGTGCAACGTATCCAAGTTTGCCGACGATACAAAGATGGGAGGGAAAGCAGTGAGTGAGGAGGACATAAAAAACCTGCAAAAGGACATAGACAGGCGAAGTGCATGGGCAAAAAATTGGCAGATGGAATATAATGTTGGAAAGTGTGAGGTTATGCACTTTGGCAGAAAAAATCAAAGAGCAAGTTATTATCTAAATGGAGAGAAACTGCAAAGTGTTACAGTACAAAGGGATCTGGGGGTCCTGGTGCATGAAACACAGAAGGTTAGTATGAAGGTACAGCAGGTAATCAGGAAGGCCAATGGAATCTTGGCTTTTATTGCAAGGGGGATGGAGTATAAAAGCAGGGAAGTCATGCTGCAGTTATACAGGGTACTGGTGACGCCACACCTGGAATACTGCGTACAGTTTTGGTTTCCATATTTAAGAAAAGTTATAATTGCTCTTGAGGCAGTTCACAGAAGGTTCACTCGGTTGATTCCAGAGATGAGGGGGTTGACTTGTGAGGAAAGTTTGAGTAGATTGGGCCTCTACTCATTGGAATTCAGAAGAATGAGAGGCGATCTTATTGAAACATATAAGATTGTGAGGGGGCTTGATTGGGTGGATGCGGTGAGGATTTTTCCATTGATGGGTGAGACTAGAACTAGGGGGCATAATCTTAGAATAAGGGGCTGCTCTTTCAAAACTGAGATGAGGAGAAACTTCTTCACTCAGAGGGTAGTAAATTTATGGAATCTGCTACCTCAGAGTTGTGGAAGCTGTGACATTAAATAAATTTAAAACGGAGATAGACAGTTTCCTAGCTGATAAAGGAATAAGGGGTTACAGGGAGAGGGCAGGGAAGTGGACGTGAGTCAAAGTTCGAATCAGCCATGATCCTATTGAATGGCGGAGCAGGCCCGAGGGGCCGTATGGCCTACTCCTGCTCCTACTTCTTATGTTCTTATGTTATGAAACCGGCACTTCCATTGGGCCTACGAGTGAGTACCCCGTGCATACTCAACCGTGGAGACCCGAATTTCTGGGCCATTATGGCCCAGAAATTGGGGTCAGAGGCTTCCTGCAGTTGCAAGCCTCTGACCTACACTTACCTAGCCTGCCAGCTGTTGTGCTGTGTGCCCGCGTTGTATTCTGATCCTGGGCCTCTTCCAGCTGTTGGCGCACAGTGCTTGTGTATCCCAGGGGTGCAGTTAGTTCAAAGCGTCCCCTGGGGTCACGTGGGCCATGGACAGCCAATCGTAGCAGGGAATTTCTATTCATAGATTTGACAGGAAGACCTGTCAAATCCATGAATACAGTTCAGCCCCAAAACATAACTAAAACTTCAAATACATTTCTTTGAATCAAATTTTTAAAGTAACTATAAATTACATAAAATAACTATTTTAAACAATAAGATCCTGAGGGGTCTGGACAGGGTGGACGTGGAGAGGGTGTTTCCTCTTGTGGGGGAATCGAGAACTAGGGGTCACTGTTTAAAACAGAGATGAGGAGAATTTTGTTTCTCACAGAGGGTCACGAGTCTTTGGAACTCTCTTCCTCAAGGGCAGTGGAAGCTGAGTTTTTGAAAATTTTTAAGACAGAGTGATGCACTATCAATTACTCATAAAAGACTGAGAGTTAAGAGAGTAACTAAAGGCTTTTATTAACAAAAGAATGAAGGTCTGCCTCGAGTGGTCGACCGGTCCAGAAATACAAAGGGCTGGGGAGCAGTCACCTTTATACTAGGACTTGTGGGAGGTGTCAGCCGAGGCATGTCCAGGCATGTACACAGTGGAATACAAACAGTGGTTTACCACATTCACCCCTTGTTTAAAATTGAGTCCGGCGGGGTGAAGTGTATTAAAAGTTAGTGTATTGGAGTCTCTCCGGAGGTATTGTCTGCCGCTGTGATCGGCGTGGCGACGGCAGGGGTAGTGGAGCTTCCGGCGTCGAGTCCTGCGTAGGCTGTGGCACAGGCGTGTCATCCTCGTAGATGTCGAGTGGGTCGCGGGGCCCAGGCCTGCCGTCTGCTGGGGCTGGATATCGGATCGTGGGGGGGGGTGGTAGTGAGTAGTGGGTTACTGCGGCCCCCGAGGGTGCAAGGTCTCTTATGGAGACTGTGTCCTCCCGCCCGTCCGGGTATGCAATGTAAGCATACTGGGGGTTGGCGTGGCGGAGGTCGACCCTCTCAACCAGGGGGTCCATTTTATGGGTCCTCACGTGTCTTCTCAGTAGGACCGGCCCTGGGGACGTCAGCCATGGCGGTAGCGATGTCCCCGATGTGGACTTCCTTGGGAAGACAAACATTTTCTCATGGGGGGTGGCATTAGTGGCAGTGCAGAGCAGTGACCGAATAGAGTGGAGCGCATCGGGGAGCACATCCTGCCAGCGGGAGGTTGGAAGGCCCCTAGACTTTAAGGCTAGCAGGGCGGCCTTCCAAACTGTCGCATTTTCTCTTTCCACCTGTCCGTTCCCCCGGGGGTTGTAACTGGTGGTCCTGCTTGTGGCAATACCCCTAGTTAGCAGGTACTGACGGAGTTCATCGCTCATAAACGATGAGCCCCGGTCGCTATGGATATAGCTGGGGAAACCGAACAGGGTGAAGAGGTCGTTCAGACATTTAATGACCGTGGCACTGGTCATGTCCGGGCAGGGGATGGCGAACGGGAAACGGGAGTGTGGTAAACCACTTTTATCGTTACACTATAGTTATCACTGTTGTATTGTTATCACCGTTATCACTGTTGTATCACGATACGAGGTCGCCTCTTGTCGCGCTGTTATACCTGGGCTGACCACCTCCGACTCCGCCCATGGCTCCACCTACCTGCCCAGGTATAAAGGTAGTCGACTGGCTGGTATTCCTCCTTGTTGGACCCGATCACCCACGAGGGTGGGCTCTGTTATTTAGTCAATAAAAACCTTTAGTTACGTTCCTAACTCGTCGCTTTTTATTGGACGAATTGATAGGTATATCAATTTTATTGACTAAATTTTAAAGATGTCTACTACTGGCCAGCCAGAAGCCCTCCCAGAAGCACAGCCACACCAGCCGGCTTGGCTGCAAGCCCTCAAACCACCGTACCTGGATCTAAACCCACAGGCAGCAAACGCAGCCCTCAACTTCAAACACTGGCTGGACTGCTTCGAATCCTACCTGGAAGAATCCGGCGCCCCGCAGAGATCCAAACTAAGACTTCTGAACGCCCAAGCAAGCCCGAGAGTATACGCACTCAAACAGGACACGACTACGTACGAGGCCGCTATCAACCTACTGAAACAGCAGTACCGCAGCCCGGTAAATTACATGTACACCAGGCACCTCCTAAGATCCCGCCCGCAACAGCCAGGAGAGTCTGCAGCTGAATTTTTACGGGCGCTAAGAGCACTCGGCAGGAACTGTGACTTTAAAGCGGTGACGGCTGTTGAAAATACGGAGGATAATATCCGCGATGCCTTTGTGAAAGGCCTACGGTCTGACTACTCACGGCAAAGACTGCTTGAAGCTAAAGACCTCGACCTGGACAAAGCTGAAGCCCTCGCTCTCTCCCTGGAGGTGGCCCATCAGGACCAGGAGGCGTTTTCCAGGTACTGCTCGCGACCCTGGGACTCGGGCCCGACCCCTACCGCAATACCCTTCGCAGCGCCGCCCCCGGGACCTACCTCAGCGTCGGCGTCCCGGACCCGACCGGGCCCGCCACCCCCGGTACCGGCTCCGACATCGGGCACCCGCGATCGGGCCGCCGGCTGCTTCTTTTGCGGCCAGGAGAAGCACCCGAGGTCGAGCTGCCCAGCCAGGAACTCTACCTGCACAACCTGCAGGAAGAAAGGCCACGTCTCTAAGGCCTGCAGGAGCGGATCTTCAGAGGCCAGCAGTGCCTCATGCGAACTGTGGGGGCGGCCATCTTCTTTCACGGCAACTGAGGCCAGTATCCCCACACGTGAGTCATGGGGGCGGCCATCTTTGATCAAGGCAACCGACCCCAATAGTGCCTCATGTGAGTTATGGGGGCAGCCATCTTCTCCGCCATTTTGTCCTACCTCGTGGGAGACGCCATTTTACCCACCACGCCCGACTGCCACCGGGCCCCCGGACCCGACGACCGCCTCGCCCGCAGACGACAACGACTCGCTTACCTACACGCTAGCCTCCGTCACTCTGGATGAAGCCCGCCCACACCACCTGTCCAAGTCGATGATGGACATCAAAGTAAACGGCCACGCCACGACCTGCCTGTTCGACAGCGGAAGCACGGAGAGCTTCATCCACCCAGACACGGTGAGCCACTACTCCCTCCCTGTCCTGCCAACGCGCAACCGAATCTCGATGGCATCGAGGTCCCACGCCACGGACATTAGCGGCTACTGTGCTGTGACCTTGTCGGTTAAGGGTACAGAGTATAAAAACTTTAAACTCCTCGTCCTCCCCCAGCTCTGCGCTGCCGTCCTACTAGGGCTGGACTTCCAATCCCACCTCCAAAGTGTAACCCTAGCATACGGTGGACCCCTCCCCCCACTCACAGTCGACAACCAGCGAAGGTTAAACCGCCCACCGCGTAACACCTGCAGCCTATCCACCCTCAAGGTGCCGCCACCTTCCCTGTTCGCTAACCTCACCCCCGACTGCAAACCCGTCGCTACCAAGAGCAGGCGGTACAGCGCTGGGGACAGAGCTTTCATTAGCTCTGAGGTGCAGCGTCTCCTGAAGGAGGGCATCATCGAGGGGAGCAACAGCCCCTGGCGTGCCCAGGTCGTGGTCGTTAAGACCGGCGATAAAAATCGCCTGGTCATCGACTACAGCCAGACCATAAACAGATACACCCAGCTGGACGCATACCCCCTTCCCCGCATATCTGACATGGTCAATCAGATTGCACAATACCGCGTATTCTCGACCATCGACCTTAAGTCGGCCTACCACCAACTCCCTATCCACCCCGAGGACCGCCAGTACACCGCCTTCGAGGCGAATGGGCGCCTATACCACTTCCTTAGGGTCCCCTTCGGTGTCACCAACGGGGTCTCGGTCTTCCAAAGGGAGATGGACCGGATGGTTGACCAGAACGGACTGCAGGCCACATTCCCCTACCTAGATAACGTCACCATCTGCGGCCGCGACCGGCAGGACCATGACGTGAATCTGGAGAAATTCCTCCGTACAGCCCAACGGCTGAACCTCACCTACAATAAGGAGAAATGTGTGTTTAACACCTCGCGCCTTGCCATCCTTGGCTGTGTAGTAGAGAACGGACTCATCGGCCCCGACCCCGAAAGAATGCGCCCCCTCATGGAGCTACCCCTCCCCCACTGCCCTAAGGCACTTAAGAGAACCCTGGGGCTCTTCGCCTACTATGCCCAATGGGTGCCCAATTATGCGGACAAAGCCAGACCCCTCATGAAGTCCACATCCTTCCCCCTTACGGAGGAAGCGTGCGCAGCCTTCTCCCTCATTAAGGGAGACATTGCCAAGGCCACTATGCACGCAGTGGATGAGTCCATCCCCTTCCAAGTCGAGAGCGATGCATCCGACTTCGCCCTAGCCGCCACCCTTAACCAGGAGGGGAGACCGGTGGCCTTCTTCTCAAGGACCCTACAGGGCCCTGAGATCCGACACTCGTCGGTCGAGAAGGAGGCCCAGGCGATTGTGGAGGCGGTACGACGCTGGAGGCACTACCTGGCAGGCAAACGATTTACCCTCCTTACCGACCAACGTTCGGTCGCTTTTATGTTTAATAACAAGCTGAGGGGCAAAATCAAGAATGACAAAATCTTGAGGTGGAGAATCGAGCTCTCCACCTACGATTATGATATCTTGTACCGGCCAGGTAAGCTGAACGAACCCCCCGATGCTCTGTCACGAATTACATGCGCCAGCGCGCAAAGTGATAGACTTCAGACCCTCCACAACGACCTCTGCCACCCCGGGGTCACCAGACTTTACCACTTCATTAAGGCCCGCAACCTGCCCTACTCCATCGAGGAGGTCAGGACCATAACCAGGAACTGCCAGACCTGCGCCGAGTGCAAACCGCACTTCTTTAAGCCGGACAGAGCAAGCCTGATCAAGGCCACCCGCCCCTTCGAGCGCCTGAGCATCGACTTTAAGGGGCCCCTCCCGTCCTCTGACCGTAATGTGTACTTCCTCAACATTGTTGATGAGTACTCCCGTTTCCCCTTTGCCTTCCCCTGCCCAGACATGACCAGTACCACGGTCATTAAATGCCTGAACGACCTCTTCGCCTTGTTCGGGTTCCCAAACTATATACATAGTGACCGGGGCTCCTCTTTCATGAGCGAGGAACTCCGTCAGTTCCTACTAGCGAGAGGTATTGCAGCAAGTAGGACCACCAGCTACAACCCCCAAGGGAACGGCCAGGTGGAAAGAGAGAACGCGACGGTATGGAAGGCCGTCCTCTTAGCCTTAAAGTCTAAGGGCCTCCCAACCTCCCGCTGGCAGGAAGTCCTCCCGACAGCGCTGCACTCCATCCGGTCACTACTTTGCACTGCCGTTAACGCCACCCCCCATGAACGAATGTTTGTTTTCCCCAGGAAGTCGACTACGGGAACCACTCTACCAACCTGGCTGACCTCTCCGGGGCCCGTCTTGCTGCGAAAGCACGTGAGGGCCCATAAAACAGACCCCCTGGTCGAAAGGGTGAACCTCCTGCACGCCAACCCCCAGTACGCCTACGTGGCTTACCCAGACGGGCGGGAGGACACTGTCTCCTTACGAGACCTCGCACCCTCGGGCACTCCGGAGACACCACCTTTACCCCCCCCCACCACCCCCCCAATTCCAGCCCAGGTAGACGGCATGCCGGAACCCCACGAGCCTTCGCCGACCACGCAGACACCAGCACTAACACCGGATAATGCAGCACCGCCGCTGCGACGATCGGAGAGGCTTACGAGGCCTCCGGACAGACTGACATACCAGAACTGGTAGTACACTTCACCCCGCCGGACTCAAATCTAAACAAGGGGTGAATGTGGTAAACCACTTTTATCGTTACACTATAGTTATCACTGTTGTATTGTTATCACCGTTATCACTGTTGTATCACGATACGAGGTCGCCTCTTGTCGCGCTGTTATACCTGGGCTGACCACCTCCGACTCCGCCCATGGCTCCACCTACCTGCCCAGGTATAAAGGTAGTCGACTGGCTGGTATTCCTCCTTGTTGGACCCGATCACCCACGAGGGTGGGCTCTGTTATTTAGTCAATAAAAACCTTTAGTTACGTTCCTAACTCGTCGCTTTTTATTGGACGAATTGATAGGTATATCAGGGAGTACTCATCAATAATATTGAGGAAGTACACATTGCGGTCGGAGGAGGGGAGAGGCCCTTTAAAATCAGCGCTCGAAGGGGCGAGTGGCTTTTATCAGGTGGGCCCTGTCTGGTCTATAAAAGTGCGGTTTGCACTCAGCGCAGACTTGGCACTTCCTGGTCATGGTCCTGACCTCCTCAATAGAGTAAGGCAGGTTGCGGGCCTTGATGAAGTGGAAGAACCTGGTGACCCCCGGGTGGCAGAGGTCATTGTGGAGGGCCCGCAGTCTATCGATCTGCACGCTGGCGCAGGTGCCACGCGATAGCGCATCCGGGGGTTCATTGAGCTTCCCGGGCCGGTACAAGATCTCGTAATTGTAGGTGGAAAGTTCGATTCTCCACCTCAAGATCTTGTCATTTTTGATTTTGCCCCTCTGCTTGTTGTTAAACATGAAAGCAACTGAACGCTGGTCAGTGAGCAGGGTAAATCGTTTTCCGGCCAGGTAGTGCCTCCAATGACGCACAGCCTCCACAATCACCTGGGCCTCCTTCTCAACAGCGGAGGGTTCGTGAAAAGAAGGCCACGGGTCTCCCCGCCTGATTGAGGGTAGCGGCCAGGGCAAAGTCGGACGCGTCGCTTTCCACCTGGAAGGGGATGGATTCGTCCACTGCATGCATGGTGGCTTTGGCAATGTCCTCCTTGATACGGTGGAAGGCTAAGCGGGCCTCTGCCATCAAGGGAAAAGAGGTGGACTTGATCAGCGGACGGGCCTTGTCCGCATAGTAGGGGACCCACTGGGCGTAATAGGAGAAAAACCCTAGGCACCTCTTCAGGGCCTGGAGGCAGTGGGGCAGTGGGAGTTCCATAAGGGGACGCATCCGGTCGGGGTCGGGGCCGATGACTCCGTGTTCCACAACACAGCCAAGGATGGCGAGGCGGTTTGTGCGGAATATGCACTTCTCCTTGTTATATGTCAGGTTCAGGAGTTTGGCGGTGTGGAGGAATTTTTCGAGGTTTGCGTCATGGTCCTGCAAGTCATGGCCCCAGATGGTCACATTGTTCAGATATGGGAAAGTGGCCTGCAACGCATTTTGATCTACCATCCGGTCCATCTCCCTTTGGAAGACGGAGACCCCGTTGGTGACGCCAAAGGGAACCCTAAGGAAGTGATAGAGGCGGCCGTTTGCCTCAAAGGCAGTATACTGGCGGTCCTCAGGGCGGATAGGGAGCTGGTGGTATGCTGATTTCAGGTCAATGGTCGAGAAGACGCGGTACTGCGCGGTCTGGTTGACCATATCAGCTATGCGGGGGAGTGGGTAGGCGTCTAGCAGGGTGTAGCGATTTATTGTCTGGCTGTAGTCGATGACCAGGCGCTGCTTCTCGCCGGTCTTAACGACCACAACCTGGGCTCGCCAGGGGCTGGTGCTGCCCTCAATAATCCCTTCCTTCAGGAGCCGCTCCACTTCGGTTTTAATGAAAACCCTGTCCCCGACACTGTATCGCCTGCTCTTTGTGGCGATGGGCTTACAGTCGGGGGTGAGGTTAGCAAACAGTGGGGGGGGGGTGACTCTGAGTGTGGAGAGGTTGCACCTGGTGCGCGGCGGGCAATTTGGAAGCTGCTGGCTGCGGACTGTGAGTGGGGGTAGGGGTCTACCGTACGCAATCGTAACACTTTTAAGGTGGCACTGAAAATCTAACCCCAGCAGGACGGCAGCGCAGAGGTCGGGCAGGACCAGAAGTTTAAAATGATCGTACACGGTCCCGTCTACTACGAGTGTCACCACGCAGTAGCCGCCGATGTCCGCCGACTGGGACTCGGAGGCCATAGAAATCCGCTGGTGCGCAGGCAGGACTGGGAGAGAGCAACGCCGCACCGTGTCGGGGTGGGTGAAGCTCTCTGTGCTCCCAGAGTCAAAAAGGCAGATTGTATCGTGACCATTTACCTTAATGTCCATTGTGGAACTGGCCAGCTGGTGCTGTCTCGCTTGGTCCAGTGTAACAGATGCCAGCGTAGGGGTCGGTGTGTCGCTGCGGGTATCAGATGAGGCGGTGTTGGGGGCCTGCTGCGTTCCGGCTGTCGTCCAAGATGGCAGCGTCCATGATCCCCATGTGGCTGGAGGCGTCCAAAATGGCTGCTGTACCGGTGGTTCGCACATGGCCGGGGAGGCCCAAGATGGCGGCCCGCATGGCCCACACGTGGCGCTGCTGGGGTTCGGGGTGGCTTTGGCCCTGCAGACGCTAGCGTAGTGTCCCTTCTTCCCGCAGCCCGAGCAGATCGCATTTTTCGCCGGGCAGCGCGCTCTGGGGTGTTTTGCCTGGCCACAGAAGTAGCATTTCTGGCCTTGGGGCACTGCTGTCTGGCCTTGGGACACTGCTGCGGTAGTTGGGCCGTTGCTGGGGTGTGGCTGGGGTGGCACGGCGCTATGAGGCGGTCCTACCGTGTCCCAGGCTGTCATTCCCCTTGGCGTCCACGGTGCAGAGGAGTAGGCATCCATGCCCCGGTAGGCTGCATCCAATGATAGTGCGAGTTCAGAGGCCTTGTTGAGGTCGAGGTCACTCTGCTCCAACAGTCGCTGTCGGGTGTAATTGGATCTGTGGCCCGCTACAAAAGCGTCCCGGCTAAGTTCCTCTGTGTACACGGCGGCCTTTACATCCTTACAACCACAGGCCCGGCCAAGCACAGACAGTGCCTGAAGGTATTCCACGGTCGATTCCCCAGGTTGTTGTTTACGACTCCCCAGAAGGTGCCTGGCGTACACTTCGTTCACTGGGCACGTGTACTGGTCCTTGAGGAGCTTGATAGCGTCCACGTACGAGGTCGCGTCTTGGATGACCGAGTACACTCGGTGGTTCACTTTGGAGGTCAGGACATCTAGTTTGTCCTCGTCCGATTTGATTGCTGCGGAGGCGGTCAGGAATTTTTCGAAACACTTAAGCCAGTGAGTAAACTTGGTGGATGAGTCCGCCTCCCGATGATCTAAGTCCAGGCATGCTGGTGTGAGGATCTTCTCCATTATAAAAATTTTGTTAATAAAATTGATGCGCTATCAATTACTCATAAAAGACTGAGAGTTAAGAGAGTAACTAAAGGCTTTTATTAACAAAAGAATGAAGGTCTGCCTCGAGTGGTCGACCGGTCCAGAAATACAAAGGGCTGGGGAGCAGTCACCTTTATACTAGGACTTGTGGGAGGAGTCAGCCGAGGCATGTCCAGGCATGTACACAGTGGAATACAAACAGTGGTTTACCACACAGAGGTAGATAGATTCTTGATAAGCAAAGGGGTGAAAGGTTATTGGGGGTAGGCGGGAATGTGGAGTAATCAGATCAGCCATGATCTTATTGATTGGCGGAGAAGGCTCGAGGGGCCGAGTGGCCTACTCCTGCTCCTAATTTGTATGTTCGTATGATTGAAATCATCTTCATTCCTTCCTTTATAATATTGGCCTCGAATTTGCGATCGAAGGCTTGCCATAGACGAACGACTCTGGACCGCAAGCAAAGTACGCAGCTACCTGCTGCCTCCAGACCTTTGGTCTGTTCTGCTCTTGGGCCTGCAGGCGTCCACCTGTGTAAAAGCCCTGTATCCCAGACGCGCAAGCGGTTCACGTGGGCCAGTCCAACCAATCACAAAGGGGAATTCCTATTTTGTTTTTGGGGAATCCATTTCAGTACGGAATCCCCGTAACCAGAATGACCCAGATTTCCCGGGGCCGTTGGCCGAGTACGTGGTGTGTACCCAGCTGTAACTCACCCCCGAGTTCCGGGTTTCCACGTTCGATGCGCATGCGCGAAAACTCGGAACTTGCGCTCTGTCAAGTTTCAGCTCGACATCCACCACATCCCCGGAAATGGACATTCCCTGGCGGAGAGCTGGGCTATTTACCCAACTACTGCCCAGCGAATGCCCGTGAAACTCTTACCCCTGGTAAAAGCAGGGGTAAGGTCGTCTCTTAACAGTGTAAGAGTTTAAATAAATATTAAAATATATATTTTTAAATTATTTATAGGTAAAAAAAATAAAATTTTGTTTATGTTATTTTTAACACCTGTAAAACGTTTACATTTATTTTTCAAAAAATTAAACTTTTGTTTTAAATATTTAATGAAATTGTATTTTAATTAATTTTGAACGTGTAATGATTTGTTTTTATTTAACTGGTGTGTAATTGACATTTTAGGGGATTCCTTTTCATGCTGATGGTGATTCTGTACCTAAAGCCCCATAAGCAGAATGGTAATCCGCCTTTCGGATTGTTTGGGACGGCTCACATGATCCCAGAGGCGCTCACAAACCACGTGCACCTGAGACACGTGGGCCTTTACGCAGGTGTTGGCGGAGAGGCCCAGGAGCGCAAATGTCCAAACCTCCGAGACCATCAGGTCGGTTCGCACTATTCTTGCGTTTTGGAGGCATTCGCCCGCGGAAAGCCCCCGACCGCAAATTGAAAGAGCATTTACAGCACTTAAATAAAAATAAATAATCACAGGTTCCAAATTAGTTAAAACTCAATTTAATTAAACATTTAAAATCATTTTTTGTAGAATAAATATAAAAATTTTAAAGGGTCCAAATATAACCTAAACTAACGTTAAAGATTTAAATAACATGCACACAGGTAAAAGAAGGCCTTACCCCTGCTTTTACCAGGTTTAAGGGTTTTGTGAGCATTCGCTGGGCAGTAGTTCGGCAAATAGTCCAACTCTGCAGCAGTGAATGTCAATTTCCTGCGGATTCGAACGATCTGTTAAACAGAATCTGGACAGATTGCAAGTTCTGGGCTGTCGGGCATCACAGGCGGAACCCCGGAACTTGCGGGAAACTTACGATGGTGTGTGTACACCATCATAGGCCGCGGAAAATCCAGGCCATCATTTCCTGTGTTAGCTGACCTTGGAGTCTCTGTCACTAACATTTCATTTTATTCCCTTTAATCAATCCCATAAAAACTCGCTGATCTTATGAGGCGACAGCCACATTGTCCCAGATTCCATTTCTCTCGGTGACTGGATTCCTGTATCTGGAACATGTTCCTCGCAGGAAATCCTAACCTCTGATTGGTTGTTTCTATACGACTTATTCTAACAGGTTGTATTCTGATGTATAACATTAATTTACACATTGTGCTTCAGGATATCAGAGCAATACGCTTATCAAATCGATGAATCATTTGTCTTGGGCTATATTTAGGGAGGGAGTTAACCGTTAACATAAATCATTTGATTAAAAAACAGATGGATGAACGAATCGGATATTGTCCTCCTTGCACTATTTTCTGACCCATGTGTGGGGTGGGGGTCCAATTTGTGCCGTCACCACCGGCGGTTTGAGTCTCTGAAAATGAAAGAGACGGCAGGATTGTGGAGGGATCATGATCAGGAAACCCCGCTCCCTCTCTCTCTGTACTAAACAACTATGTTATGGACTATTATCTCTGCTCTGATACCTATTACCTGTACTAATGGGCTGTACTATATATTGTTGGCCCAGAAATTCGGATCGGGGGCTTCCCGCGGGTGCATGCCCCCGACCTACACTTACATAGCGCGCCGAAAGTAGAGGCCTGGGCCTGCGTGTATTTCTGGTCTGTGGCCTGCCCCAGCTCCCGGCGCGCTGTGCTTGCGTGATCCAGTGGCGTAGTTAGTTCGATGCGCCGGCTGGGATCACGTGAGCACTGGGCAACCAATCGGAGGATGCAAAAGTCCATTCATGAGTTAGACATAAGACCTGTCAAGCTCATGAAAACTCCGGGCGCCCAAAACAGTACATAACCTTAAAATATATTTTTTTAAATCACACTATTTAAATCAACTATAAATAACATTAAATAACAATTTTAAACAAAAATTTAATTTTTTGAAAAAAATAATTTTATAAAAAATCGGAGCTAAAAATACACTTACCTTACTGTACAGTATTTAAAAATAATAAACCTGTGGAAAAAATGTTCTAATTTTAATTAATTGACCACTTACCTTTTAAACTGATGTCCTTACGTCTGCTTTTTTAATGTGTAAAAAGTGGAGGCCTTCACGCACGGGCAAACCTGTCATAAACCGGAAGTTCAACGCGCACGCGCTGCCTCATACGTCGCACGCATTTCACCTCTTAACCCCTCCTTTCAGGGGACCGGAAGTGCCGATTTCCCGCGCATGCAAGAAACCGGCACTTCCATCTGGTCCACGCGTGGGTACCCCGTGCGCACTCACGCGTTGGGACCCGAATTACTGGGCCATTGTGTCTGACCGCTGCGAGGGCCGTCATTTATGGTCCATCCTTATTTGCCCTGATAAGGTGGTGATGGGCGTTCCTCTTGAACCGCTGCAGTCCTTGTGGTGAATGATTACCACAATGGTGTCAGTTACCAAATTCCATCACATTGTCACAGGGATGATGAAGCTATTGGGCTGGAAATTGCGGTCGGAGGCTTCCCGCAGGCGATTGCCTCTGAACCACAATTAAACTCCGCACCTACCTGGTGCCTCTGGACCTTCGGACACTTGTGCTCCTGGGCCTCCAGGCATATGCCTGTGTAAAGGCCCAGGCGCACATGCGGTGCGCAAGCGCCCCTGGGATAAGGTGGGCCAGCCCAACAAAGCACAAAGGGTGATTCTCATTATCCTTATGGGGATTCAATTTAAAGAAAGACATGCATTTATATGGCGCCTTTCACGACCACTGGACGTCTGAAAGCACTTTACAGCCAATTAAGTACTTTTGGAGTGTAGTCACTGTTGCAATGTGGGAAATGGGGCAGCCAAGTTATGCACAGCAAGCTCCCACAAACAGCAATGTGATAATGACCAGATAATCTGTTCTTGTATCTTGATTGAAGAACAAATATTTAACGACGGAATCCACATAAGCATAATAGGAATCCCCTAAAAAATACATTTTAACAAAACTGAAATAAAAATAAATCATCACAGTCAAAATTAATTCAAATAAAATGTAATTAAACATTAAAAGGAAAATTTAATTTTTTGAAATATAAATTTAAACATTTTTCAAGGGGCAAAAAATATCGTAAACTAATTTAAAAGGTTTATGTATGTTTAAATAATTTAAATACATGTATTTTACTATGTATTTAAATGCTTACACTGGTACAAGAAGGCCTTACTCCTGCTTGTACCAGGTGTAAGGGTTGTGTGGGCATTCGCTGGGCGGTAGTTGGGCAAATAGCCAAACCCTGCGCCAGCGAATGTCCATTTCCTGCGGATGAGCACGATCTGTCAAACAGAATCTCAACAGATTGCAAGTTCTGGGTTTTTGTGCATGTGAATCACATGTGGAAACACGGAACTTGTGGGACACTTATGACCATGTACACTGTGTGTATGCGGTCATAGGCCCCGGAAAATCCGGCTCATTATGTTGTCTGCTCCGATATCCTGAACAATCTCTCCAATAACCATCCATTATTTGTGTTTGACAGTTTCTGGTTCCATTGACTCCCTCAATCAGATTGAATATTACACCAGTGACATTTTGGGTGACACTGACCCCGGATCAGAAAATCCTGAAGGGAACTCCTCCAGTATTCAAGGTGGGTACATTTTTACTTCCTACAATCTCTTTATTGCACTTCACGCTTTCTACTACCTAAAACCAACAACTAAAGATAACAGAGCTTACTTGCCGATGAATGACACTGCCAGGGACCCGTAGTACCGGACAGTGATTTTAGTTACAAAATATTGTAGAAATAATTTGGATTTGAAACAAAATCATGTTAATTTCCCCCAATGGTATAATGGAATATTTTTTCGTTCCTGGATTCGCTGGCAAGGCCAGCATTTATTGCCCATCCCTAATTGCCCTTGAGAAGGTGGAGGTGAGACAGCTTCTTGAACCGCTGGAGTCCCTGTGCTGTTACAGAGTGAGTTACAGGATTTTGGCCCAAGGACAATGAAGTAATGTCGATATATTTCCATGTCAGAATGGTGTGCAACTTGGAGGGGAACTTGCAGGCGATGGTGTTCCCTGGTGCCTGCTGGCCTTGTCCTTCTAGGTCTTAGAGGTCGCGGGTTTGGGAGGTGCTGCTTAAGAAGCCTTGGCGAGTTGCTGCAGTGCATCTTGTAGATGGTACACACTGGAGCCACGGGGCGCTGGTGGTGGAGGGAGAGAATCTATAAGGTGCTGGATGGGGTGCCAATCAAGCGGGCTGAATTGTCCTCGATGGTGTCGAGCTTCTTGAGTGTTGCAAGAGCTGCACTCATCCAGGCAAGTGGAGAGTATTCCATCACACTCCTGACTTGTGCCCTGTAGATGGTGGAAAGGCTTTGGGCAGTCAGGAAATGAGACACTCGCCGCAGAATACCTGGCCTCTGATCTGCTCTTGTAACTATAGTATTTATGTGACTGGTCAATGGTGACACCTTCCATTACTTTGCTGATGATTGAGAGTAGACTGATGGACCGGTAATTCGCCGGATTGGATTTGTCCTGCTTTTTGGGAATTGTCAAACCTGGGCAGTATTCCACATTGTCGGGTAAATGCCAGTGTTGTAGCTGTACTGGGACAGCTTGGCTTCAGGCGCGGCTAGTTCTGGAGCACAGGTCATGAGCCGACATGTTGTTAGAGCCCATGGACATTGCTGTATCCAGTACACTCAGCCGTTTCTTGATATCACGTGGAGTGAATCGAATTGACTGAAGACTGGCTTCTGTGATGGTGGGGGACCTAGGAGGAGGCCGATATGGATCATCCACTCGGCACTTCTGGCTGAAGATGGTTGCAAACGCTTCAGCCTTGTCTTTTGAACTTGCGTGCTGGGCTCCGCCATCATGGGGGATGGGGATACTGATGAAGCCTGTTCCTCCCGTTAGTTGTTTAATTATCCACCGCCATTTACTACTGGATGTGGCTGGACTGCAGAGCTTTGATCTGAACTGTTGATTCTGTAAATCCTGTACCCTTGCTGCCCTCAGTCCTTCTTCCAAGTGGTGTTCAACATGGAGGAGCACTGATTCAGCAGCTGAGGGAGGGTGGTAGTTGGTAATCATCAGCAGGTTTCCTTGCTCATGCTCGACCTGAAGCCATAAGACTTCATGGTTCTGGAGTCAATGTTCAGCAATCCCATTGCCACTTCCTCCCGAATGTATAGCACTATACCGACACTTATGGTGGGTCTGTCCACCTGGTGGGACAGAACAAACCTACGGTTTGTGTTGGAGGAGTTACCTAATGGCTTTAAGGTATGATTCTTTGAGTATGACTTTGTCAGGCTGTTGCTTGCTAGTCTGTGCAGCTATGGGACAATTTTGGCACAAGTCCCCAAATATTAATGAGATGGACTTTGCATTGTTGAGTGGGCTGTGTGTGCCACTGTCGTGTCCAAGGTCGATCATGATCAGGAAACCCCGCTCACTCTCTCTGTACTAACCGACTATGTTACACACTATTTTCTCTGCTCTGATACCTAGGTATTACCTGTACTAATGGACTGTAGGTTATTGTGTTTGGGAGGGCCGGCATTTATGGTCCATCTCTAGTTACCCTGATAAGGTAGTGGTGGGCCTTCTCCTGAACCACTGCAGTCCTTGTAGTGAATGATCTCCCACAATGGTGTCAGTTACCAAAATCCAGGATATTGTCACAGGGACGATGAAGGTATTATGTTGTCTGCTCCGATGTGCTGAAAATCTCTCCAATAACCATCCATTTTTTGTGTTTGACAGTTTCGGGTTCCATTGACGCCCTCAATCAGATTGAATATTACACTCGTGACATCTTGGGTGACACTGATCCGGGATCAGAAAATCCTGAAGGGACCTCCTCCAGTATTCAGGGTGGGTATATTTTCACTCCCTACAATCTTTGTTGGACTTCACACACTTTATTACCTAAAAGACATCAGAGCTTACTCGCCGAAAAATAACACTGCCAAGGATCCGTAGTACTGGACGGTGATCTTATTTACAAAATATTGTGGAAATAGTTTGGATTTGAAACAAAATCATTTCGAATTTCCCCAATGGTATAATGGAAGGAAACATTCAGTTCATTGTGTTTCCTCACACGGCTCTATGGGCCGAGAAATGTGAAATGTGTGTGCAGGTTGGGTGGGTGATTCAGTGGGAAATGTGTGACTTTAAAACGGAGACTAAACTACCCCGACACGACACGGTCCAATCATTCCCCCAGATAACCCCACTTCACCCGAAGACCACATTGGTCCGCTCTCCCGCCCTGCAAGGCCCGGGTAGATTGATTTATAATAATATCATTCTGAGCACTCAGTGCTGGCATTTGGTTTCAGTGGAAATCTCTATTTCCTCCCAGGTCCGGTTCCGGGCGACTATGACGATGTTGAGACTGGAGTCACTGGCACTCAGGGCGGTCCTGATGCTCTCCTCACACTCAAAAGTGCCGGCGGTGATCTCTCCACTCTCGGTGAGTTACATCTCTGACATTCCCGCAGTCACCAGCCCTCTGTGTAGGAATGGACTGGCGCTGTTTTAAATTCCCTTTCAATCGGCGATGACACAGAGCGATGGTTGATTGAAGTCCATGTTGTGATTACAGGAAATGAAGTGTTCTAGAACAGGGATGTTCTAGAAAAGAGATCCTGATGCTGTTCAGTTTGGATTATCTTCCTTTTTAATACTCGCACCAGGAATCATTCCAGTGCTCAAACTGACCCGCCCGATTCTCGGATATTAGATGCACCTCGTCTGCTGTCACCCAGCGGTAAAACACAGCACGGGGTTGTGGGTAGAAAACAATTCTCTTCCACTCACAGACCAGCAAAGCCCAGCCCCTTCACCAAATTGACAGATATATGTGACCCACACTGATGCGGGTTTTACTGCCATCATTAACCCATAATCTGTCTCTCCCACAGTGTACAGCTCTCAGACCCGCACTGATCCCGGTTTACCGGTTGCTTCCACTCCTGGTAACAATGACCATGATCACTGTGACACGTTCACAACCCCGGACATTCCGCCACCGATGGGCAGTGACTGTGTGGCTCAAAATGTTACATCTACGTCAAGCCGGTAAGAGCAATGTTTTATTATCTGCTGCATTGTTTGTGCCCCAGTGCTGGGGAATGTCCAGTCCCGGGTGGATTCTACTGTGTGACAATGGGCAGTGTGTTCAACCGTTAGTGATACTGAAACTAGCAGAGAGAACATGCTGTGTATTTACTGTGGGAATAAATACCCCATTATACTGGCTGTAATTAATTCAATTCTGTGATTGTGGGGAGTGTGTTTAACTGCAAATGATACTGAAACTGTCAGAGAGAAGATGTTGTTTATTTATTATTTGAAGAAAAGACTAATTGAAGTGAAATATCAGGGAGAATATTGTGAGTAGTGAAAACGAGTCCATTGGATTGTATGGTGTGTTGGTGAAATGTTTAATCCTCTCTCTCTCTCAAGGTGTTTGTTTTTTCCTTTCAGGTAAAAGTCAGCGGAAAATCCCGGATGCGATGTCCCGGGGCGTGTCACAGACAAGCGGGAAATATTGTGTGTGAAATCTGAGAGAATGTCCATTAACTTTTCCAACAGTGTGAACATGCTGAATGTGCGTTTCGTCACGATATAAACATCACTTTATTTTATCAATCGCCATGTTAATTTGTTTTGAAATAAATAGATTTAGCTTTTCTCTATATTTTGGCTGCATTCTGCTTAATTAAAAATGATAAAACAAAGAATGTATTCGGTTAATTTCTGTCTATATTAATACTGTAAGCCACTGCTTTGCGTGGATTAATCAACTCTGTAACAGAGATTAAGAACCTATGTTTATTGTTGAAGGGTTTATATGAACTTCATTTTGTAACCACTTCAATTTTTCATCCTCTATTTAAGATGGTTCAGAACACGCAAGGGGTCAAGTGATTTACGTAGCGTTTAAAAATAAAAAATGATTTTATTAAATGTTATGGTTGAAATTTGTGCCTATGTCGATGTTCATGTTTTTATTTTGTCCCATTACTAAACACACACCAATCCCTAGATACAGCCGAATGTTGTTTTACTGCACGACACCTGCCCCTGGGAATTCGGCGTATGGCGGGAAACCAGGAGAATCTGATCAGAGTTCCACGGCCACTGTTATTGGACTTTAATTCTAAAAGCTAAATACTTCAGTTATTCAGCCGCAGTGAGCAATGGTCACTCAATCAGCAAAACGATTGTACCGTGCAGTTTCCGCCAGCAGGTGGCGATGCTTATTCCATCAGTCTGACCACTGCAATGGCAAGTATCCACCAGCAGAGGGCGAACATTATTATAAATAAAAACAGGAAATGCTGGAACCACTCAGCAGGTCAGGCAGCATCTGTGGAAAGAGAAACAGTTAACGTTTCATGTCAGTGATATCTTCAGCAATTTAAAATGTTAGAGATTAACCGCTTTTAGTAAATAAAGAGCCAGGGAAAAGGGGGCATGAAAAGATCAAAAGGCTGAAGGTCTGTGATAGGATGGAGGGCAGGAGTGATTCAGTGAATCCTCGCTTCCCTCACTCTGATCCATGTCCCTGTGAACTTGCAGCATTCCATTCTCTCAGGTGCAAACCTGACATTATCATTAATTCTGCTGATAAGGGAGTCGCTGTTGTTGTGTGTTGAAAATAGCGCTGCCTTGTGGACTCTAAACACAAAGGCCCACAATTTGCGATCGGAGGCTTCCCGCGGGTGGAAGCCTCCGACCTGTGAAAAATCTCCGCATTTCCCTTGTGGCCCGGGAGGTTTGGAGTCTCGCGATCCTGGGCTTCTCCGGGTCCGCGCGGGCAGAGGCCCAGGGATCTCAGGTTTGCCTGCGGCTCACAAGCACCCCTGGGATCACATGGGCCAGCTCAACCAATAAAAGAAGGGAATCGCCATTCATACTTCTGGGAGTTTGGTGCGTCCGGAGCTCCCATAAATATGAATGGGGATCACTTTAAAAATACACAAACACATAAAATAAATAAATATCATATTTAAAATTAATTAAAATTCCATTTAATTAATTAATTTAAACGAAACTTTAATTTTTTGAAAATATATGTATTAATGGGGCGACAATCAACTTACCTTATTGGACAGGGTTGTTAATATATAAATGAGTGATAACATTTTATTTTGCTATTTTTTAAACTCTGATGCGGGTAATAGCAGGCCTTACACCTGCATTTATCAGGCATAAGAACTTCACAGGCGTTCAGCGGGCGTAAGTTGGGCAATTAGCGGAAATCTCCACCGGCAGAGGCCCATCTCCCTGGGATACGGAGGATCTGTCAAGAAGATTCCGATGCCTAAACCCGGAACTAGCGCGGCCCCTACGGCCACGTACACATCTCGTACACACCCGTAGGTGTCGAAAAATACGGCCCAAACTCTGACACCTCCTCGTCCCTCCCGCGCACCGTTACCCCACCACCGAACATCAAGCCATCCTTTCCCAGACTGTCACTGACCTCATCTCCTCTGGAGATCTTCACCGCACGGCCTCCAAACTCATAGTCCACTAACCTGGCACAGCCCCTGCTGCCTCCTTTCAAACATCCACAGACAGGACCCCGCCGGTAGACCAATCATATCAACCTGTTAATGCCCCACGGGACTGACTTCTTCCTATCAAAACTGTAAATGTTCTCCCCTTGGCTAATCTCTTCCGACGCCATCCACCATTTTAACCATTCCAGTTTCTTGGCCATAGCCGTCTCCTTTTGAACATAGATCCCCAGTCCTTCTACAACCTCACCCCACCAGGATATTCAGCTCCTTACATGTCCATCGCTCACCAGGTTGTCCAGTCCATTTACATCTCCATCTCTCATCATGACGTTCAGCCCTTCTACACATCCATCCCTTACAACGATGTCCAGCGCCTCTAGATTTCCACTTCTTCCATGCATGGCAGCCCAACCAATCCCCATCCACAACCACCCTTCTCCACCTGGCCAAACTCGGCCTCACATTAAACAGCTTTTCCTTTGACGCTTCTCACTTCCTCCAAATAAATTTGTCACTGGTGAACCCACATGGGTCCAAGCTATGTCTGTCTTTTAACGCTATATGTGGAATATTCTTTGCTTCAGACCTAGTCATGTCACATCCTTGACATGGTTTTCCCGGTTGGTTAATATCTGTGCTGCTTCCTGCTCTTGCCCTGAACTGGAAACTTTCATCAATATCGCTTTAAATTCCAGCGTTTCACATGACCAACTCCGACTCTTCCCTTCCGTTCTTGACTTACTGCCTACATTTCTTGGGTTAGGTTGTTTAAAGTGTCTACTGCAGGGCCACCGAATCCCACAGCTACATTGATCATACTTCCTCCCAACTTGCATCGTGTAATGTCTCTATTCCATAGTCCCAGTTTCTCCGTCTGCATCACATCTGATCCGATGATGCCACCTTGCATACCAGTGCTTCAAAAATGCCTTCCTTTTTGCTTTCCTAAGGATTCCCCTCCACAGAGGTTGACAGGGCCCTCGACTCCAGAGGGAGAGAAAAAATACAGGGAAATACAGGCCAGTTAGCCTGATATCAGTCGTCGGGAAAATGACGGAATCCATTGTTAAGAAAGTGGTATCATGGCACTTAGAAAATCATAACTTGATTAGGCAGAGTCAACATAGTTTTATGAAAGGGAAATCGTGCTTGACAAATTTATTAGTGTTTTTTGAGGATGTAACCTGCAGGGTACAAAAAGGGGAACCGGTGGATGTAGTATATTTGGATTTCCAAAGGCAATCGATAAGGTGCCGCATTAAAGGTTATTACACAAGATTAGGACTCATGGGGTTGGGGGTAATATAGTAGTATGGATAGAGGATTGGTTAACGAACAGAAAACAGAGAGTAGTGATAAACAAATCTTTTTCAATTTGGAAGGCTGTAACTAGTAGGGTGCCACAAGGATAATTGCTGGCGTCTCACTTATTTACAATCTATATTAATGTCCTAGATGAATGGGCCGTGTGTAATGTATCCAAGTTTGCTGATGCAAAGCTAGGTGGAACAGTAATCTGTGAGGAGAAACAGTCTGCAATGGGATATAGATAGACTAAGTGAGTGGGCAGTAATGTGGCAGATGGAGCATAATGTAGGGAAATGTGAGGTTATTCACTTTGGTGCAGCCAGGTGCCTGCACATAGCGACCTTGCATTAACCTCCTCAGCAATCTCCAGCCAGGCAGCCTTTCTCTGCTGAGGAGGCTTCCTCTGGCCTTTGGGAATCATAGAGTCATCGAGTCATATCTGCAAAGAAGGAGGCTATTCGGCCCATTTAATCTGTGCCGGCTCACTGCAGAGCAATCCAGTCAGTCCCATTCCCCCGCTCTATCCCCGAAGCCCTGCAAGTTAATTTCCCTCAAATGCCTGTCCAATCTCCCCTTGAAAACATCGAGTGTCTCCGCTTCCACCACTTCCATCGGCAGCGAGTTCCAGGTCCTCACCACTCGCTGCGTAAAATGATTTTTTCCTCATATCCTCCCGTATCTCTTGCCCAAAATCTTAAATCTGTGTCCCCAATTCATTGTACCATCAACTAGTGGAAACAGCCTTCCCCCGTTAGCCTATACAAACCCATCATAATCTTGTACACCTCTATCAAATCACCTCTCAACCTCTTTTGCTCTAATGAAAAGAAATCCAACTTCTCCAACCTGTCCTTATAGCAAAGAATCCCCATCCCCGGAACCACTCTGGTAAATCTCTTCTGCACCTTCTCAAGGGCTTTCATATCCTTCCTAAATTGTGGTGACCAGAGCTGGACGCAACACTCAAGTTGTGCCATAACCAGCGCTTTATAAAGATTCAGCATAACGTCTCTACATTTGTTCTCAGTACCTCTATTTATGAAACCCAAGATCCCATATGCTTTGCTAACCACTCTCTCGATATGCTCTGCCACCTTCAGGGACTGATGCGCATTAACTCCCAGGTCCCTCTGTCGCTGCACACACTGTAAAACATTGCCATTAAGTGTATATTGCATCTCCCTGTTTCTTCTGCCAAAATGTATCAAGTCACCACTTCTCTATTTTAAATTTCATCTGCCAATTGTCTGCCCATTTTGCTAGTCTTTCTATGTTCAGTTGAAATCGATTGCTATCATCCGCAATGTTTGCCAAACCCCCAAATTTAGTGGCATGGGCAAATGTAGAAATTCTACTTTGTATTCCAATATCCACGTCATTTATAAAACTCAAACAAACAGTGGGCCCAGCACTGACCCTTGGGGAACACCACTGTCTATCATGCTCCAATCTGAAAAATAGCCATTTACCGCAACTCGCAGTTTTCTGTCCTTAAGCCAATTCATTATCCAAGCTGCCACTGATCCAACTAGACCATGAGCCTCAACTTTGTTAACCAGTATTCTATGTGGTACTTTGTTAAACGCCTTCCTAAAATCCACGTGGACAACATCCATTGCATTCCCTTCTTCGATCTTCCCTGTTACTTCTTCAAAAAGTTCAATCAGATTAGTCAAGCATGATCTGCCTTTTGAAAATCCGTGTTGGCTCTCCTTAATTAGCTTAAACCTCTTCACTGTTTCCCTTGATAATAGTTTCTAAAACTTTACCCAACACTGATGTTAACCTGACCGGCCTGTAATTACTAGGTTTGTCCTTACACCCTTAGGGAACAGGGTCTCCCTGTGCCCTCCTACTCCCTGCACAAGAGCTTGCAGTCACTTTCACCTTTGATTAATTTTGAGCACCTTCAAGCTGCAACACTAACGAGAAATAAGAGGCTGAGTCGACATGGAGCCCTGAAAAACAAGTGCAGCAATGACCTCATCAGTACAGACCAACAGTCATCAGTGCAGACCCGCTCCCAGTCATTGCAGCAGGCAGCGCGCACCACGGGACTAATTGGACCAATTAAATCAAAATGGGACTTCGGGAGCGGCTGAAATCGGCAGCGGGTCCGAAACCCGCCCACGAGGCAATCCGGCTCCATCCCGCCTCCTCCATTAAAATCAAGGCAGGCTGCAAATTTGAACCCGAACTCCATCAAAGTTCTGTGTTTGCTCCCAGCCTGATGTATAATTACACTGTTAATGTATCTTCCTTAAAGTTAACTTAATGACAATGTGATTCTGTCTCAGGGTAAGTGCGGGCTCTCCAAATGTGTCACTCGATAACTGGTGGCCATGGCAACACGGATCTACTGGTCGTTATCATCAGTCTGATATTGAGGCAGATTCCTATTGCTTTTTGGGAAGAGTTTCGTTTTGTGGAGTCCATTCCAGTGTGTAATATCCACACGGTCCTGCTTTATGCAGCCATGGGCTGTTCTGTCTGGCTCACAGTCACTTTCACCTTTGATCAATTTGTGGTCATTTGTTGCCAAATGTTGAAAACTAAATATTTCTCCGAGATAATGGCGGCTGTGGTTCTAGGAACAGTGACTGTGCTGAACTGTTTAAAGAACATTTTCCGGTTCTTTATGTTAACAGATTGGAATATGCTTGGGAACTCGCCCTGGTTTTGTTTTGTCACAAGCTGGGTTCGCATTTCACGGGTGTGGGGAGCTATCGAATTCCTTCATTATATTCTAACCCCGTGTCTCCCATTTATTCTGATTTTGCTGCTCAATGCTTTAACTGTCAGTCACATTTTCGTGGCCTGGCTCCGAATTTTAGTCCTTGCATGTTGCACTGACATTATTTTAAAGGCAAGGCTACACCTAAATCTAATTTAGATGAATGTTTGGAGAAGTATATCCATCAACGTGACCCTTGACCCTGACCTACAAGCTGATCCATCCGATTGCGTCAGAATTTGCTTTCAGGATGATTGAGATAAAAAAACAAAATTATAAAGATAAAAGGCCTGATGGTCCAAAGCTTACTTATGGCCTGTAAAGCTCTCTCTAAACAGCTACAGGAGTGTGAAATCCAGTGTGAGGAGCTGGAATCTGCTAAGTTAGCACAGAAATCAAGCTTGCAGAGTGAGAGACAGTCGGTTAAAAAGCTGACTGTCTCACTGGCCCCTCAGGTTAATATGAAACAATAGGTTTGGAGAAGGTGATTGCACGAGTGCAGCTTGAGAATTCGCAGCTAAGCGATGATGTGTTAGAGCTAGATCGTGCATTCAGAATGGTGCTTCAGGACAGAAGTGACGGTAGTGTGGCGAGCTGTAACTCGGAGACAGCATCCGCTGCCTATGTATCCGAGGGCTGATTAGCGGCGGGATCTATGTATCCCCTGGTAGCTTCCCCCAGAGGTAGTTACAGAGGGTAATGTGGTGGGACAGGGCTTGAGATCTGAATCTGACAGTGACGGTGATGTGCTTCTTAATGAGGCAGTGCAGAGATCAGGACAGGGGCCGGTGCCTCCGGTATCGGGGTTGCTGCGGGCGGGTCTGCAATACCCAGATGCAGATGCGCAGAATGTGGAGCCACCAGCAGCTGCTGCGGATGCTGCTCCCCGACCTCGGGGAAAGTTTTAAAAGAATTAGCGAAGGATGGAGGGATGTTCGACCCTGACAAGGGATCGATCTTTGAGCATGTTAGGCAGGTGGAAGATGTGAGGATCAGGCTGCAAATACAGCCGGAGGACCTGATACGGCTTCTTCCTCTCAGCCTCCCTGTGGGATATGGTGCTCTATTCACGCTAATTGTCAAGAGGGCAGGAAAACTCCCCAGCAGTTGTTGGGAAGTTACAGCAGTCTCTACAGCCAGAGGAATCAGGGTGGCCTTGGTTCCTGGGACTAGGCAGAGTCGCAGTGATGTCCCGGTTGAGTGTTGTGATGGATTATGCTGCTGATGGACGTGTGTCCCTGAACTGCTCCAGGCTGCCGGTAACTTGTCTCACAGAAAACCGTTAGTTCGAGGTCTTCAGCCTGCCCTGCGGCAGCGCCTGGAGGAATCATGTCGCTGGCAAACGCTCTGCTTTTCCCATTTACAAGCGGCTCTGATTCGCCTCTGGAGCAGCCGGAGACAGGCACCGGGATGGAACAAGCCTAAAATAGACAGGTTTGAGGAGCCCAACCAGCAACAGCAGGCGGAGCCACTGATAGCAGAGGGGCCGATCAGAGCGATAATTGGGGGTCGGATCTGGAATCCACCGCCTCACAGCCCCGGGTGGAATAAGGATCGCGGGAGCGGGCCCGGCCCGGGAAACCCGGGCAACGGCCCTCATTGCCCACTGTCTGACCAATTAGATCACAGCATCACCCCTGTCACCCTCTGGTGTTTGGGAGCCCCGCCCACATTGTGACATGGGGGACTGAGAGCCCCGCCCACATTGTGACATGGGGTTCTAAGAGCCCCGCCCACATTGTAACGGATGGGTGGTCTGGGAGCCCCGCCCACATTGTGATGGATGGGGGCCTGGGATCCCGCCCACATTGTGACAGATGGGGGTCTGGGGGCCCCGCCCACACTGTGACGGATGGGGGGTCTGGGAGCCCCGCCCACATTGTGACAGATGGGGGTCTGGGAGCCCCGCCCACATTGTGACAGTTGGGGTGTCTGGGAGCCCCGCCCACATTGTGACAGTTGGGGTGTCTGGGAGCCCCGCCCACATTGTGATGGATGGGGGTCTGGGAGCCCCGCCCACATTGTGACAGTTGGGGTGTCTGGGAGCCCCGCCCACATTGTGATGGATGTGGTGTCTGGGAGCCCCGCCCACATTGTGACAGATGGGGGTCTGGGAGCCCCGCCCACATTGTGACAGTTGGGGTGTCTGGGAGCCCCGCCCACATTGTGACGGATGGGGGTCTGGGAGCCCCGCCCACATTGTGACGGATGGGGGTCTGGGAGCCCCGCCCACATTGTGACAGATGGGGGTCTGGGAGCCCCGCCCACATTGTGACGGATGGGGGTCTGGGAGCCCCGCCCACATTGTGACGGATGGGGGTCTGGGAGCCCCGCCCACATTGTGACGGATGGGGGTCTGGGATTGACGGTTTCGGGCCTCGCGGGTGGTCCTGGCACCGCTCCAAGTTGACGACGAATGATTGCTTGTTTAATCTCACCAACCGACTGCTGATATTCCCAGGAAAGGTGAGAGAGGAGTTTATATAAGAACATAAGAAATAGGTGTAGGACTGGGCCATACCGCTCTCGAGCCTGCTCCGCCATTCAATAAGATCATGGCTGATCATCGACACCAACTCCACTTTCCCGCCCGATCCCCATATCCCTTGATTTCCCTAGAGTCCAAAAATGTATCTATCTCTATATCGAATATATTCAACGGCTGAGCATCCACAGCCTTCTCGGGCAGATAATTCTGAAGATTCATAACACTCTGAGTGAATAAATTCTTCCTCATCTCTGTCCTAAATGGCCGACCCCTTATCCTGAGACTATGCCTCTAGTTCTAGACTCTACAACCAGTGGAAACAGTCCATCAGCATCTACCCTGTCAAGCCCTCGAAGAACTTGATACGTTTCAATTCGATCACCGCTCATTCTTCTAATCTCCAGAGAATATAACTCCATTCTGCTCAATCTCTCCTCATAGGAAAGCCCATTCATCAACGGAATCAATCTAGTGAATCTGCATTGCACCCTCTCTAAGGCAAGTATATTCTTCCTTAGATAAGGAGAACTAAACTGTGCACAGTACACCAGATTTGGTCTCCCCAAAGCCCCATATAATTGCAGCAAGAGTTCCTTAGTCGTATATTGCAACCTGCTTGCAATAAAGGTTACATAACATTTGCCTTCCTAATTGCTTGTAGGACCTGCATGTTAACTTTCTGTGATTTGTGTGAAAGGACTCCCAAATCCCTCTAAAGATCACCATTTACTGGTCTCTCACATTTTACGAAATATTCTGCTTTTCCATTTTTCCTGCCAAATTGGATAACTTTACACTTCCACACAGGGTGCAGGACATTCTGAGGGCGGGGGGGGGGGTGATCAGCCAAAGGTCGTTGTCCATGTTGGCACCAATGACATAGGTAGAAAGCGAATGAGGTCCCGCAGGCAGATTTTAGGGAGCTAGGCGGGAGATTATAAAGCAGGACCTCAAAGTTAGTAATCTGCAGATTTCTCCTGGCGCCACGTGCTAGCGAGTAAAGGAAAAGGAGGATAGAGCGGATGAATGCTTGGCTGGAGAGATGGTGCAGGAGGGAGGACTTTAGATTCGTGAGGCATTGGGACCATTTCTGGAGGAGGTGGGACCCCGACAAGCCGGAGGGTTTGCACCGCAACAGAGCCAGGACCAATATCCTCGCGGCAGAGTCTGTTAGTGCTTTTTGGGAGGATTTATTCTATCTTAGCAGGGGTATGGGAACCTGAGAGTTGATTCAGAAGGGAGAGAAGGCAAGCTGGAAATGGAAGGCCGAAAATTAGTAAGCGTGTTTGGAAGGCAGAGGACGCAAAGGTTAGAAAATAGACAACAATGCAGTTTGGCAATGAAAATGTTATATATTGTAATGCAAGGAGTCTGGGAAATAAGGCAGATGAACTAAAGGCATGTGGGAGTATGATGTTACAGCCATAACTGAGACATGGCTGAAAGAAGGGCAGCAATGACTGCTCAACATTCCTGGTTAAAGGTTTTTCAGGCGAGATAGAGAGGTGGATAAAAAGGAAGGGTTTTCAGTATTGGTTAAAGGTACAATTACAGCTCTGAGGAGGGAGGATATCTTGGAAGGATCATCGAATGAGGCCATATGGGTTAGACTCAAGAATAAAAAAGCGGCAATCTCACTGTTGGGGGTGCTGTACAGACCCCCAAACAGTCAGAGGGAGATAGAAGAGCAAATATATAGGCACATTTCTGAGAAGTGCAAAGAATATAGCGCAGTAACAGTAGGGGAGTTCAACTACCTTATACTAACTGGGATAAAATTAATGTGAAGGGTACAGAGGGTACAGAATTCCTGATATGCATTCAGTGGAACATTTTTACCAAGGACGTGGCAAGACAAACAAGGGCGGGGAAGTTCTGGACTTAGTTTTAGGGAATGAAGCTGGACAGGTGGACGGGGTCTCAGTGGGAGCGCACTTTGGGGGTAGTGATCATAATTCAGTTAGATTTAGGGTAGTTACGGAAAAGGACAAAGATAATCCAGGAATAAAAGTTGTCAATTGGGGAAAGGCCAATTTTACTAAGTTGAGATGTGATTTAGCCAAACTGGACTGGAAGCAGCTACTTGAAGGTAAATCAGTGTCAGAGCAGTGGGACACATTCAAGGGGGAGATAGTGGGGGCTCAGCACAAGTATGTACCCTTAAAGAAAAAGGATGGGACTAAGAAATCTAGAGCCTCCTGGATGTCAAGGGGCATACAGGGTAGGATAAAGAAAAAAATGGAGGTTTATGACAGTTACCGAGTGCTCAATACCATAGAAACCCAAGAGGAGTAGGGAAAGTGCAGGGGTGAAATTAAAAAGGAAATTAGGAAAGAAAAGAGAGAGCATAAAAAATGTTGGCAGGTAAAATGAAGGAAAACCCAAAGATGTTTGCGAATATCCTTGCGGGGAGGTTTGCTAGCACTGTCGGGGGGGGTTTAAACTAACTTGGCAGGGGGATGGGATACAGAGGGAAGCTGAAATAGGGGGGGATGTGCTGCCAATTATGGAGGAAAAAACAAGTCAGCTTGGTAGACAGGGCAAATATATAAGGGCAAGGCTGGATGGCATCTATTTTAATGCAAGGAGTCTTGCAAATAAGGTGGATGAACTGAAGGTGTTGATAAACACATGGGAGTATGATATTGTTGCTATCACGGAGACATGGTTGAGGGAGGGGCAAGACTGGCAGCTCAATATTCCGGGGTACAGAATCTTCAGGCGAGACAGAGGGGGAGGTATAAGAGGAGGGGGTGTCGCAATATTAATTAAGGAGTCAATTACTGCAGTAAGGAGGGATGATATATTAGCAGGGTCCTCTAATGAGGCCATATGGGTGGAGCTTAAAAACAAAAAGGGGGCAAGCACTTTGCTGGGAGTGTACTATAGGCCTCCAAACAGTCAGGGGGAAATAGAGGAACAGATATGTAGGCAAATCTCAGAGAAATGTGCAAATAATAGGGTAATAATAATGGGGGATTTCAACTTCCCCAATATTAACTGGGATAGTCAAAGTGTGAAAGGCTCAGAGGGTGTAGAATTCTTAAAGTGCATCCAGGAGAGCTTTTTGAGCCAGCATGTAGAAAGTCCTACAAGAGAGGGGGCGGTACTGGACCTAATTCTAGGGAATGTGGCCGGCCAAGTGGAAAAAGTGCTAGTAGGTGAGCACTTTGGTGATAGTGACCATAATATGGTAAGATTTAAGGTGGTCATGGAAAAGGACAGGGATGGGCCGGAAATAAAGGTTCTAAATTGGGGGAAGGCCGATTTTAATAGGATAAGGCAGGATCTGGCCAAAATGGACTGGGATCAGCTACTTGTAGGAAAATCCGCATCGGAGCAATGGGAGGCTTTCAGAAGGGAGATTGAGATCATACAAGGGCAACATGTTCCCATAAATGTCAAGAGTGGTTCCAAAAACCACAGGGAACCGTGGATGTCAGGGGATATACGGGAATGGATTAGGAAAAAAAGGAGGGCTTTTGGTAGATACAAAAGGCTAAAGACGGAGGAAGCCCTAGAGGAGTACAAAAAGTGCAGGGGGATACTTAAAAAAGAAATTAGGAGATCAAGGAGGGGCCATGAAATAACACTGGCGAGCAAAATAAAGGAAAATCCGAAGATGTTTTATAAGTATATTAAGGGTAAAAGGATAACTAGGGAAAAAATAGGGCCCATTAGGGACAAAAGTGGCAATCTGTGTGTGGAGCCGGAAGATGTAGGAGGGGTTCTAAATGAATTTTTTGCATCTGTTTTCACTATGGAGAAGGACGATGTAGACATAGAAATAGGGCGGGGGGACTGTGATATGCTCGAACATATTAACATCGAGAGGGAGGAGGTATTGGCGGTTTTAGCTGGCCTAAAAATGGATAAATCCCCAGGCCCGGATGAAATGTACCCCAGGCTGCTGTGTGAGGCAAAGGAGGAGATTGCGGGGGCTCTAACACATATATTCAGGACCTCTCTGGCCACAGGGGATGTGCCAGAGGACTGGAGAACCGCTAATGTAGTACCATTATTCAAGAAGGGTAGTAGGGAAAAACCGGGGAACTACAGGCCAGTGAGCCTAACATCAGTGGTAGGAAAATTACTGGAAAAAATCCTGAGGGACAAAATTTGTCGCCACTTGGAGAGGCAAGGATTAATCAGGGATAGTCAACATGGCTTTGTCAAGGGAAGATCATGTCTGACTAATTTGATTGAATTTTTTGAGGGGGTGACTAGGTGTGTGGATGAGGGTAACGCAGTGGATGTGGTATACATGGATTTCAGTAAGGCCTTCGATAAAGTCCCGCACAGGAGACTGGTCAAGAAGGTAAGAGCCCATGGAATCCAGGGTGCCTTGGCACATTGGATACAAAACTGGCTTAGTGGCAGAAGGCAGAGGGTGATGGTCGAAGGTTGTTTTTGTGACTGGAAACCTGTGGCCAGTGGGGTACCACAGGGATCGGTACTGGGTCCCTTGCTGTTTGTGGTCTACATTAATGACTTGGATATGAATGTAAAGGGTATGATCAGTAAATTCGCAGATGATACTAAAATTGGTAGGGTGGTAAATAGCGAGGAGGGTAGCCTCAGTCTGCAGAACGATATAGATGGGTTGGTCAGATGGGCGGAACAGTGGCAAATGGAATTTAACCCGGAAAAGTGCGAGGTGATGCACTTTGGGGGGTCTAACAAGGCAAGGGAATACACAATGAAGGGAAAGACCCTAGGCAAGACGGAGGGTCAGAGGGATCTGGGTGTGCAGGTACACAGATCCCTGAAGGCGGCGGAACAGGTGGATAAGGTGGTAAAAAAGGCATATGGGATACTTGCCTTCATTAGCCGAGGCATAGAATATAAGAGCAAGGAGGTTATGATGGAGCTGTATAAAACACTGGTTAGGCCACAGCTGGAATACTGTGTGCAGTTCTGGTCGCCACACTACAGGAAAGATGTGATCGCGTTAGAGAGGGTGCAGAGGAGGTTCACCAGGATGTTACCAGGGCTGGAGCGCTTCAGCTATGAAGAGAGACTGGGCAGATTGGGTTTGTTTTCCTTGGAGCAGAGGAGGCTGAGGGGGGACATGATTGAGGTGTACAAAATTGTGAGGGGCATAGATAGGATGGATGCTGAGGAGCTTTTCCCCTTAGTAGAGGGGTCAATAACTAGGGGGCATAGATTCAAGGTAAAGGGCGGGAGGTTTAGAGGGGATTTGAGAAAGAACTTTTTCACCCAGAGGGTGGTTGGAGTCTGGAACTCACTGCCTGAAAGGGTTGTGGAGGCAGAAACCCTCACAACATTTAAGAAGCATTTGGATGAGCATTTGAAATGCCATAGCATACAAGGCTACGGGCCAAATGCTGGAATATGGGATTAGATTAGACAGGGCTTGATGGCCGGCATGGACACGATGGGCCGAAGGGCCTCTATCCGTGCTGTATTACTCTATGACTCTATGACTCTATGTCTTGTAAATATAATAAGAGCAAGAGGACAACTAAAGAAAGATTAGGGCCTATTAGAGACCATGTAGGTAATCTATGTGTGGAGGCGGAAGACCTGCATATGGTCCTCAATGAATACTTTGCGCCTGTTTTCATAAAAGGTAGAGATGAAGCAGTCATTGCAATCAGGGAGGAGCAGTGTGAAATATTAGATGAAATAAACATAGTGAGCGAGGAAGTAGGAAGGGGATTAGCGTATTTGAAGGCGGATAAATTCCCAGGCCCGGATGGCATGTATCCCAGGCTGTTAAGAGAAGCAAGAGAGGAAATAGGAAATACCATCATTTTCCAATCATCTCCGGCTACAGGTGTGGTGCCAGAGGACTGGAGGACTGCTAAAGTTGTACCATTGTTTATAAAAGAAGAAATCGATAAACTGAGTAACTCCAGGCCAGCCAGCCTAAACTCCGTGGTGGGAAAATTATCAGAAAAAATTCTGAGTAACGGGAAAAATATGGATTAATCAAGGGCAGTCAGCATGGATTTGTTAATGGGAGTTCGTGTCTGGCTAACGTGATTTAATGTTTTGAGGAGGTAACAAGGAGGGTCGATGAGGGTTGTGCATGCAGTGCTGCAGTGCATCATGTAGATGGTAGACACTGCAGCCACGGTACGCCGCTGGTGGAGGGAGTGAATGTTAAAGGTGGTGAATGGAGTGTCAATGAAGCAGACTGCTTTGTCCTGGAGGGTGTCGAGCTTCTTGAGTGTTGTTGGAGCTGCACTCCTCCAGGCACGTGGAGAGTATTCCATCACACTCCTTACTTGTGCCTTGTAGATGGTGGAGAGGCTTCAGGGAGTCAGGAGATGAGACCTTCGCCGCAGAATACCTAGCCTCTGACCTACTTTGTTGCCTGAATGGCCTGCTCTTGTTTCTATACAACTGGTTCTAGGGGCTGAATGGAGCTCCTCCTGTTCCTATGCAACAGACTCGAGGAGCTGAATATTCACCTCCTGTTCCTATGTAACAGACTTGAGGGGCTGAATTGCCTTCCCCCAGCCTCGAGGAGCTGAATGGCCTCTTCCAGTTCCTATGCAACAGGCTCTAGGGGCTGAATACTCTCCTCCTGATACTATGCAGCCGGCTTGAGGGACTGACCAACGCTCTCCTGTTCTTATGTTACAGGCTCAAGGTGCTGAATTCTCCTCCTCCTGTTCCTATGTAATAGGTTCGAGGGGCTGAATGGCCTCCTCCTGTTCCTATGCAACTGGCTCAAGGGGCTGAATGGTCACCTCCTGTTCCTCTGTAGCAGGCTCGAGATGCTGAATGGGCTCCTCCTGTTCTTCTGCAACAGACTAAATGGGGCGGATGGGCCTCCTCCTGTTCATAGGTAACTTTCGAGAGTGAGCTTAATGGTCCTAATCCTGTTCCTATGTAATAGGCTCGAGGAGCTGAATTGTCCTCCTTCTGTTCCTATGCAACAGGCTCGAGGGGCTGAATGTCCTCCTTCTGTTCCTATGCAACAGGCTCGAGGGGCTGAATGTCCTCCTCCTGTTCCTATGCAACAGGCTCAAGAGGCTGAATGGCCACCTCCTGTTCCTATACAATAGGTTGGAGTGGCTGAATGGCCTCCTCCTGTTTCTTTGAAACAGTCTAGAGGGCATAACTGGCCGAATGGCCTCATCCTTGCCGTAGTAAACAGGCCCAAGGGGATAAATGGCCGACTGCTGTTCCTATGCAAAAGGCTCGAGGGGCAGAATGGTCTCCCCTGTTCCTATGTAACAGTCTTGAGGCGCTGATTGACCTCTTGTTCATTTGTAACAGTCTTGAGAGGTGGATGGCCTCCTCCTGTACCTACGTAAAAGTCTCATGGGTTTCAATGGCATCCTCCTATTCGATACAAAGGCCTCCATGGGCTGAATGGGCTCCTCCTGTTCCCATGCAGCAGGCTCGAGAACCTGAATGGCCTCCTCCTTTTCCTATGGCACAGTGTCGAGGGGGCTAAGCGGCCTCATCCTTTACCTATGTAACAGAATCAAGGGGATAATTGGCCTACTCCTGCTCCTATGTAACAGGCTCCAGGGGCTGAACGGCTTCCTCCTGTTCCCAGGCAACAGGTTCGAGGGGCTGAATGGCCTTCCCTTGTTCCTATGCAACATGCTTGACCGACTGGAGAACTGCTTCCTGTTCCTAAGTTCCAGGCTCGAGGAACTGAATGTTCCTTCTCCTATTCATATGCAACAGGCTCGAGGGGCTGAATGGCTTGCTCCTGTTATTAAGCAACAGACTCATGGTGCTGAATGGCATTCTCTTGATCCTATGTAGCAGGTTCAAGGGGGTAAATGGCTTCCTTGTGTTCTGATGCAACAGACTGGATGCCTCTATGGCCTCTTCTTGTTCCTATTTAACAGTCACGTGTGCCTGAAAGGTTATCCTCCTGTTCTTATGCAACAAGATTGATGGGCTGAATGCCTTCCTCCTGTTGCAATATAAATTCCCGAGAGGCTGAATGGCCTCCTCCTGTTTCTATGTAGCAGCTTAAAGGGGCTAAATTGCCTCGTCCCTTTCCAATGTAACAGGCTCGAGGGGCTGAATTGTCTGTTCCTCTGCCTATTTAAAAGTTTCAAGGTGATAAATGGCCTACTCCTGTTCCTATGCAACAGGCTCTAGGGGGTCAATGGGACTCCTGCTCTTTCTATCTAACAGCCTCGAGAGGCTGAATGACCACCTCCTATGCATATGTAACAGGCTCAAGTTGGTAAATGGCTTAATACTGTTCCTATATAACAGCTTAGAGGGGCTCAATGGCATCCTCCATTTTTTATATGCAACAGGCTTGATCTACTGAACAACCGCCTTCTGTTCCTAAGTTCCAGCCTCGAGGTGCTGAATGGCTTGCCCCTGTTCGTTAGCAACAGGCATTCTCATGATCCTATGTAGCAGTTTCAAGGGGCTAATTGGCCTCCTCGTGTTCTGATGTAATAGACTCGAGGGGCTGTATGGCCTCCTCTTGTTCCTGTTTAACAGCCACTTTTGCCTGACTGATCATCCTCCTGTTCTTATCCAACAGGATTGATGGGCTGAATGTCCTCCTCCTGTTTCAATATAAAAGGCTCGAGAGGCTGAATAGCCACCTCCTGTTTCTATGTAACGTGCTTGAGTGGTTGAATGGAACTACTCCTGTTCCTATGCAACAGGCAGTAGTGGCTGAATGGTGTCCTCATGTTCCTAAGTAACGTACTCAAGGAACTGAATGAGACACCTCCTGTTCCAATGCAACAGGCCCGAGGAGATGAATGGCCTCCACTTCTTCCAATGTAGCAGGTTAAAGGGGCTAAATGGCCTCCTCCTGTTTCTCTGTAACAGGCTCGAGGGGCTGAATGGCGTGTTCCTCTGCCTATGTAACTGGTTCAAGGTGATAAATGGCCCAATCCTGTTCCTATGCAGCAAGTTGGAAGGGCTGAATGGTCTCCTCCCGTTTCTATCGAACAGACTCGAGAGAGAGTGAATGGCCTCTCCTGTGCCTATGTAACAGGCTGAAGTTGATAAATGGCTTAATCCTGTTCCGATACTACAAGCTCGAGGGGCTGAATGGTCTCCTCCTGTTCGTGTGCAGCCAGCTCCAGGGACTGAGCAACGGCCCCCTGTTACTATGTTATACGCTCGAGGAGTTGAATTGTTCTCCTTCTGTTCCTATGCAACAGGCTCGAGTGTCTGAATGGCATTCTCTTGATCCTATGTAGCTGGTTTAAGGGGCTACATGGCCTCCTCGTGTTTCGATGCAGCAGGATCTAAGGTCTGAATCGCCTCTTCTTGTTGCTATGTAGCAGGTCCAAGAGACTAAATGGCCTCCTCCTGTTCCTAAGTAACAGTCTCGAGTGCCTGAATGGTGCCACTCCTGTTCTTAAGCAACAGGATCAATGGGTTAATGCCCTCCTTCTGTTCCTATATAAAACACTCGAGGGGCTGAATGGGCTCCTCCTGATTCGACGTATCATGCTTGAGTGGTTGAATGGACCTACTCCTGTTCCTATGCAACATGCACAAAAGGCTGAATGGTCTCCTTCTGTCCCTAATTAACATGCTCAAGGGACTGAATGAGACACTACTGTTCCAATGCAACAGACCCGAGGAAGCGAGTGGCCTCCTCTTGTTCCTATGTAGCTGGGTTAAGGGGCTAAATGGCCTCCTCCTGTTCCTATGTAACAAGCTTGAGGGGCTGAATGGCCTGTTCATCTGCCTATGTAACTGGTTCGAGGTGATAAGTGGCCTACTCCTGTTCCTATGCAACAGGCTCTAGGGGCTAAATTGCTCTCCTCCTGTTCCTGTCTAACAAACTCGAGAGGCTGAATGGCCTCCTCCTGCGCCTATGTACCAGGCTCAAGTTGAAAAATGGCTTAATTCTGATCCTATGCAACAGGCTCGAGGGGCTGAATGGCCTCCTCCTGTTCCTGTGCAGACGGCTTGAGGGACTGATCAACAGTCTGCCTTTCCTATGTTATAGGCTCGAGGAGTTGAATTGTCCTCCACCTGTTCCTTCGCAACATGTTCGAGGGTCTGAATGGCCTCATCTAGTTCCTATGTAGCAGGTTCAAGGGACTAAATGGCCTCCTTCTGTCCCTATGTAACAAGCCTAAGGGGTGTAATTACATATTATTCCTAAGCAACAGGGTCGATAGGCTGAATGGTCCTCCTGCTGTTATTATGCAACAGGATCGATGGGCTGAATGGCCTCCTCCTGGGCCAATATAAAGTGTTCGAGCGGCTGAATGGCCTTCTCCTGCTTCTGCGGGACCACCTTGAGGGGCAGAATGGCCTCCTCCTATTCCTATGTAACAAGTTTGAGGACCTGAATGGCCTCGCCCGTTTCATATGGAACAACCTCGATGGGATGAATGGCCTTTTACTGTGTACCAGGCTCAAGGAGATAAATGGCCTACTCCTGTTCCTTTGTAACTTGGTCGAGGGGCTGAGTGGCATAATCATTTTCCTGTATAACAGACCTGAGGGAGATGAGTGTCCTGCTCTTGTTCCTATGAGGCAGATTTAATGGGCTAAATTTCCTCCTCCTATCTCTATGTAACACGCTCAAGTGGCTGACTGGCATCCTGTTCCTATGTAGCAGGCTCAAGGGTTTAAATGGCTTCTTCCTGTTCCTAAGGAACAGGCACGAGTGTCTGAATGGCATTCTCTTGATCCTATGTAGCAAGTTCAAGTGTCTAAATGCCTCATCGTGTTCTGATGCAGCAGACTCAAGGGGCTGTATGGACTCCTCTTGTTTCTAATTAACAGTTACGAGTCCCTGAATGGTCCTCCTCCTGTTCTTATGCAACAGGATTGATGCGATGAATGCCCTCCTCCTGTTTCTATATAACATGCTCGAGAGGCTGAATGGCCTCCTCCTGTTTCTATGTAACGTGTTCGAGTGGTTGAATAGACCTACTCCTGTTCCTATTTAACACGCTCGAGTGGCTGAATGGTATCCTCCTGTTCCTATGGAACGTGCTCAACGGACTGAAAGAGTCACCTCCTGTTCCAATGCAACAGGCCTGAGGAGTTGAATGGCCTCCTCTTGTTCATATGTAGCAGGTTAAAGGAGCTAATTTGCCTCCTCCTATTCTTCAGTAACAGGCTCAAGAGGCTGAATGACATCATGCTCCTATGTAGCAGGCTCAATGGTCTAAATGGCCTCCTCCCGTTCCTATGTAACAGGCTCAAGTGACTGAATGGCCTTTTCCTCTGCCTATGTAACAGGTTCAGGTGATAAATGGCCTACTCCTGTTCCTATGCAACAGGCTCTTGGGGCTGAATGGGCCTCCACCTGTTTCTATCTAACAGACACGAGAGGCTGAATGGCCTCCTCCTGTGCATATGTAACAGGCTGAAGTTGATAAATGGCTTAATCCTGTTCCTATGCAACAAGCTCGAGGAGTTGAATTGTCCTCCTCTTGTTCATATGCAACAGGCTCGAGTGTCTGAATGGCCTCCTCTTGTTCCTATGTAGCAGGTTCAAGGGGCTAAATGGCCTCCTCCCGTTTCGATGCAACAGGCCCGAGGGTCTGAATGACATCCTGTTCCTAGGCAACAGGCTCGACGGTCTGAATGGCCTCCTCTTGTTCCTATGTAGCATGTTCCAGGGGCTAAATGGCCTCCTCCTGTTTCGATGCAACAGGCTCGAGGCTCTGAATGACATCCTGTTCCTAGGCAACAGGCTCGACGGTCTGAATGGCCTCCTCCTGTTCCTATGTAACAGGTTCAAGGGACTAAAAGGCCTCCTCCAGTCCCTATGAGACAGGCTCAAAGAGCAGGATGGCATTCTATTACTAAGCAACAGGCTCAAGTGGCTGGTTTGCCTCCTCCTGTTCCTATGTAACAGGTTCAAGGGACTGAACGGCCTCCTCTTCTCCTAGGTAACAGGTTTGTGAGGCTGAATGGCCCCCTCCTGTTCCTTTGAAACATTCTCGAAGGGCTAAATGGCCTCCTCCTGTTAAAAGAAAGAATTGCATTCTTATAGCGCCTTTCACGACCACCGGACCTCTGAAAGCGCTTTACATCCAATGAAGTACTTTTGGAGTGCAGTCACTGTTGCAATGTGGGAAATGCAACAGACAATTTGCGCACAGCAAGCTCCAACAAACAGCAATGTGATAATGACCAGATAAACTGTTTTTGTTATGTTGATTGAGGGATAAATAATGGCCAGGACACCGGGGAGAACATCCCAGCTCTTCTTGACAGTGGCATTGGTACTTTTACATCCACCTGAGAGAGCAGGTTGGTTTAACATCTCATCCGAAAGACGGCACCTCTGACAGAACAGCACTCCCTCAGCACTGTACTAGTGTGTCATCCTAGCTTCATATGCTCAAGTCCTTGGAGTGGGTCTTGAAACCATAACCTTCTGACTCCTCCTGTTTCAACATAACGGGCTCGAAAGGGCTTTTTCTTTTATTATTCATTGATGGGATGTGGGCATCGCTGGCTACGCCTGCATTTAGTGCCCATCCCTAAATTGCCCTTGAGAAGATGGTGGTGAGCCACCTTCTTGAACCGCTGCAGTCCATATGGTGTAGGAACACCAACATTGCTGTTAGGAAGGGAGTTCCAGGATTTTGGCCCAGCGACAGTGAAGGAACGGCGATACGGGTCAAAGTCAGGATGGTGTGTGGTTTGGAGGGGAACTTGTAGGTGGTGATGTTCCCATGCGTCTGCTGCCCTTGTCCTTCTATGTGGTAGAGTTTGCGGGTTTGGAAGGTGCTGTTGAAGGAGCTTTGGTGAGTTGCTGCAGTGCATCTTGTAGATGGTACACAATGCAGCCACAGTGCGCCGGTGGTGGAGGGAGTGAATGTTGAAGGTGTGGATGGAGTGCCAATCAAGCGGGCTGCTTTTTCCTGAATGGTGTCGAGCTTCTTGAATGTTGTTGGAGCTGCACTCATCCAGGCAATTGGAGAGTATTCCATCACACTCCTGACTTGTGCCTTGTAGATGGTGGAAATACTTTGGGGAGTCGGAAGTTGAGACACTCGCCCCAGAATAGCCAGCCTCTGGCCTGCTCTTGTAGCCACAGTATTTATATGGCTGTTCCAGTTCAGTTTCTGATCAATGGTAACACCCAGGATGTTGATAGTACTCCTGAATGGTGTCGAGCTTCTTGAGTGTTGTTGGAGCTGCACTCATCCAGGCAAGTGGAGTGCTTTCCTGAATGTACTCCTCCTGTTCCTATGTAATAGGCCGAAGAGGAAGACTGGATTTGCCTCTTCCTATGTAAGAGGTTTGAGATGCTGAATGACTTCCTCCTGTTCCTCTGTAACAGACTCAATGGGGCGGAATTGGCCTCCTCATGTTCCAATATAACATCAACGAGCGGCTTAATGGTCCTCCTCCTCTTTCTATCTAACAGCCTCAAGGGACTCAATGGCCTCCTCCTGTGCCTATTTAGCAGGCTCAAGTTGATAAATGCCCCAATCCTGTTCCTGTGCCACAGGCTCGATGGGCATAATAGTCTCCTCCTGTTCATATGCAACAGGTTCAAGGGGCTGAATGGCCTCCTCATTTCCTATGTAACAGGTTTGAGAAGCTGAATGACCTCCTCCTGTTCCTTTGAAACCGTCTCGAAGGGCTGAATGGGCATCCTCCGCTTCCTATGCAACAGCCCAAGGGACTGAAGGGCTTACTCCTGTTCCTATGTAACAGGTTCAATGGGCTAAATGACCACCTCTTGTTCCTATGTAACATGCTCGTGGTTCTGATCGGCCACCACCTGTTCCTATAGCACCGCTTCGAGGGGGCTGAATGGCCTCCTACTTTATCTATGTAACAGGCTCAAGGGGATAAATGAACTCCTCCTGTTCCCATGCAACAGATTCGAGCGGCTGAATGACATCCTCCTGTTCCTATGCAACAGGATCGAGCGACTGAACAAACGCCTCCTGTTCCTAGGTTCTAGGATTGCGGAAATAAATGTTCCTTCTCCTATTTATGTGCAACAGGCTTGAGGTGCTGAATAGTCTCATCCTGGGCCCATGTAACAGGCTCAAGTTTGTAAATGGCCTCATCCTGTTCCTAGGTAACAGTCTCGAGGGACTAATTTGCCTCCTGCTGTGAACAGCTGCGAGGAGCTGAATGGCCACTTCCAGTTACTGTGCAAAAGGCTCTAGGGATTGAATGGCCTCCTCCTGTTCCTATGCAACAGGTTCAAGGTGCTGAATGGCCTCCTCTTTTCTATGTAACAGAAGGAGGCTGAATGGCCTCCTCCTGTTCCTTTGAACAAGTCTGGAAGGGCTGACTGGGCATCCTCTTGTTCCAGTGCAGCCGGCTCGAGACTGACCAGCGGCCTCCTTTTCTGATGGAACAGGCTTGAAGGCCTGTATGGCCTCCTCTTCTTCCTATGTAGCAGGTTCGACGGGCTAAATGGTTTCCTCTTGTCCCTATGTAACTGTTTGGAGGGGCTGAATTGCCTCCTCCTGACTGCCTCGAGGAGGTGAATGGCCTCTTCCAGTTCCTATGCTGAATGTTCTACTCCTGCTCCTATGGATCCAGATCGATGGACTGAACAATGGCCTCCTTTTCCTATGCAACATGCTCGAAAGCCTGAATGGCCTCCTCTTGTTCGCATGTAGCATGTTCAAGGGGCTAAATGGCCTCCTCCTTCTCCTAGGTAACAGGTTCGATGCGCTAAGTGGCCGCCTCCTGTCCCCATGTAACAGGCTCAAAGGGCTGAATGACACCCTGATCGTATGGAACAGAATAGAGAGGCTGAATGGCGTGCTCCTGTTCCTATGCAACAGGTCCAAGGTACTGAATGGCTTCCTCCTTTCCTATGTAACAGATCTGAGATGCTGAATGCTCTCCTTCTCTTCCTTTGAAACAGTCTCAATGGGCTAAATGACCACCTCGTGGGTCTGAATGGCATCTTCTTGTTCATTTGTTACAGACTCGAGGGTTTGGATGGCATCCTCCTGTTCCTATGTAACAACCAGCAGGGGCCGAATGGACTCCTCCGTTTCCCATGCAACAGGCTCAAGAACCTGAATGGCCTCCTCCTGTTCCTTTGAAACTGTCTCGAAGGGTTGACTGGGCCTCCTCCTGTTGCTATGCAGCCTGCTCGAGGGACTGAATAACGGCCTCCTGTTCCTATGGAACAGATTCTACGGTCTCTATGTACTCCTCTTATTCCTATGTATCAGGTTCAAGGGGCTAAATGGCCTCCTCCTGTTGCTAGGTAACAGGCTTGCGTGGCTAAATTGCTTCATCCTGTCCCTATGTAACTGTCTCGATGGGCTGAATTCCCTCCTCCTGACATCCTCGTGGAGGTGAATGTCCTCTTCCAGTTCCTATGCAACAGGCTCTAGGGCTGAATGCCCTCCTCCTGTTCCTATGCAACATACTCGAAAGTCTGAATGGCATCGTCTTGTTCCTATGCCGCATGTTCAAGGAGCAAAATGGCCTCCTCCTTTTCCTAGGTATCATGCACATGGGGCTAAGTGGCTTCCTCCTGTCCCTATGTAACAGTCTCAAGGGGCTGAATGACATCCTGTTCCTATGCAACAGAATCGAGTGGCTGAATGGTCTCCTGCTGTTCCTATGCAACATGTTCAAGGTGCTGAATGACCACCTCCTTTCCTATGTATCTGTTCTGAGATGCTGAATGGCCTCTTCCTGTTCCTTTGAAACAGTCTCAATGGGCTAAATGACCCCCTCCTGTCCCTATGTAACATGCTCGAGGGGCTGAATGGCTTCATCATTTTCCTTTGAAGCACTCTCGAATGGCTGGCTGGGGATCCTCCTGTTCCTATGTAGCCGGCTCGAGGGACTTAACAGCGGCCTTCTGTTCTTATGGAACAGGCTCGAAGGTCTGAATGGCCTCCTCTTGTTCTTATGTAGCAGGTTCAAGTGGCTAAATGGCCTCCTCCTTTTGCTAGGTTACTGGCACTAGGAGCTGAATGGTATCCTCTTTTTCATTTGTAACAGTCTCGAGAGACTGGAATGCCTCCTTCTGTTCCTCAATATCATTCTTGAGGGAATAAATTGCCTCCTTCTGTTCCATGTAACAGCCTCGAGAGGCTGAATGGCCTATTCCTTGTCCTATGTAACAGGCTCAAGGTGATAAATGGGCTATTCATGTTCCTTTGCACCAGGCTCTAAAGGCTGAATGGGCTCCTCCATTTCCCATGCAACAGACTCGATGGGCTGTATGGCCTCCTCGTCTTCCTACTTAACAGTCTTGAGTACCGGAATGGTCCTTCTCCTGTTCTTATGCAACACGATCGATGGGATGAAGGACCTCCTGCTGTTCATATCTAAAAGGTTCGAGAGGCTGAATGGCCTCCTCCTGTTTCAATGTAACAGATCCGAGGAGCTGAGTTGCCTCCTCTTGTTCCTATGTAGCAGGTTAAAGGGGCTCAATGGCCTCCTCCTGTTCCGATGTAAAAGGCTCAAGGGGCTGAATGGCATGTTCCTTTGCCTATGTAACAGGTTCAAGGTGATAACTGGCCTATTCCTCTGCAACAGGCTCAAGGGGCTAAACGGCAGCCTTCTGTTTCTATCTAACAGCTTCGAGAGGCTAAATAGCCTCCTCCTGTGCCTATGTAACAGACTCAAGTGAAGAAATGGCTTAATTCTGTTCCTATGCAACAGGCTCGAGGTGTTGAATGGCCTCCTCCTGTTTCTGTGCAGCCGGTTCGAGGGACTGAGCTATGGCCTCCTGTTCCTATGTAATAGGCTAGATGAGTTGAATTATCCTCCACCTTTTCCAATGCAACTGGCTCAAGGGTCTGAATGGATTCCTCCTGTTCTTTTGCAACAGGCTCGAGGGCCTGAATGGCATTCTCTTGATCCTATGTATCAGGTTCAGGGTTCGAACCAATATGTCGAGAAACCAACTAGAGATCAGGCCATCTTAGACTGGGTATTATGTAATGAGAAAATATTAATTAGCAATGTTGTTGTGCGAGGCCCCTTTGGGAAGCGCGATCATAATATGATAGAATTCTTCATTAAGATGGAGAGTAAAGTAGTTGACTCAGAAACTAGGCTCCTGAATTTAAATAAAATAAACTACGATGGTATGAGGCACGAGTTGGCTAGGATGGATTGGGAAACATTACTTAAAGGGTTGACGGTGGATAGGGAATGGCAAACATTTAAAGATTGCATCGATGAACTACAGAATTTGTTCATCCATGGTTGGCATCAAAATAAAACAAAAAAGTTGACTCAATTGTGGCTAACAAGGGAAATTAGGGGTAGCAAAATATCCAAGGAGAGGACATATAAATTGGCCAGAAAAAGCAGCAAACCTGGGGATTGGGAGCAGTTTAGGATTCAGCAAAGGAGGACAAAAGGATTAATTAAGAGGGGGAAATAGAATATGAGAGTAAGCTTGCTGGGGACATAAAAACTGACTGTAAAAGCTTGTATAGATATGTGAAGCGAAAAAGGTTGGTTAGGTGAAGCGTAGGTCCCTGTCAGTCAGAATCAGCGGAATTTATAATTGGAAACAAAGAAACGGCAGAACAATTAAATACATTCTTTGGTTCTGTCTTCACAAAGGAGGACATAAATAACATTCCAGAGACGTCATGGATCATATGGTCTAATGAGAGGGCGGAATTGAATGAAATCAGTATTTGTAGGGAAATGGTGTTCAGGAAATTGACAGCATTGAGGCCCGATATATCCCCAGGGCCTGATAATCTTCATCCTAGGGTACTTAAGGAAGTGGCACTATAAATAGTAGATGCATTGCTGGTCATCATCCAAAATTCTATAGATTCTGGAATAGTTCCCATGGATTGGAGGGTACCTAATGTAAACCCACTCTTTAAAAAGGTGGTAGAGAGAAAATGGGGAATTATAGACCGGTAAGCCTGACATTGTAGTGGGGAAAATGATAGAGTGCCTAATAAAAGATGTAATAGCAGTGGACTTGAAAAACAGTGACAGGATCTGACAAAGTCAACATGGAATTTAAAAGGTAAATCATGCTGAATAATCTACTGGAATTTTTTGCGGATGTAACTGGTAGAATCCATAAGGAAGAACCAGTGGATGTGGTGTATTTGGACTTTCAGAAGGCTTTCGATAATGTCCCGCATAAGACATTGGCATACAAAGTTAAAGCACATGGGATTGGGGGTAAGGTACTGATTTGGATAGAGAACTGGTTGGCAGACAGGAAACAAAGAGTTGGAAAAAACGTGTCTTTTTCCGAGTGGCAGGCAGTGACTAGTGGAGTATCGCAGGGATCGGTGCTAGGCCCCAGCTATTCACAATATATATTTATGACTTTGACGAGGGAACTAGATGTAATATCTCCAAGTTTGCAGACGACACAAAGCTGGGTGGGCGTGTGTGCTGTGAGGAGGATGCAGATAAATTCCAGTATGATTTGGATAGGTTGGGTGATTGGGCACATGCATGGCAGATGCAGATAAATGCGAGATTATCCACTTTGGTGGCATAAACAGGAAGACAGATTATTATCTGAACGGCAATAGATTGGGAAAAAGGGAAGTGAAACGTGACCTGGGTGTCCTTGTGCACCAGTTGCTGAAGGTAAGCATGCAGGTGCAGCAGGAGGTTAAGAAAGCAAATTGTATGTTGGCATTCATAGCGAGAGGATTCGAGTACAGGAGCAAGGATGTCTTGCTGTAGTTGTGCAGCGCCTTGGTGAGACCACACCTTGAGTATTGTTTGTAGTTTTGATCGCCTTATCGGAGGAAGTATGTTCTTGCCATGGAGGGAGTGCAGCGAAGATTCACCTGCCTGGTACCTGGGATGGCAGGAATGACGTATGAATAGTGATTGGGTCGATTAGGCATATATTCGCTAGAGTTTAGAAGAATGAGAGGGGATCTCATTGAAACTTCTAAAATCCTAACCGGACTAGATAGACTAGATGCAGGAAGGATGTACTCGATGGCGGGGGAGTCCAGAACCAGGGGTCACAGTCTAAAGATAAGGGGTAAGCCATTTAGGACTGAGATGAGGAGGAATTTCTTCACCCAGAGAGTGGTGAACCTGTGGAATTCTCTACCACAGAAGGCATTTTAGGACAACTTATTAAATATATTCAAGAAGGAGTTGGATATATTTCTTAAGGCTAAAGGGATCAAGCGACATGGGGAGAAGGCAGGGACAGGGAACTGAAATTTGATGATCAGCCATGATCTCATTAAATCTCAGAACAGGCCCGAGGGGCCGAACGGCCTACTCCTGCTGCTATCTTCTATGTTTCTATTATTTAAATGGATATAGATTGGGAAATGTTGATGTACAAAGTGACCTGGGTGCCCTTGTACATCAATCCCTGAAAGCAAACATGGAGGTGCAGCAAGCAGTTAGGAAGAAAAATCATATGTTGGCCTTCATTGCAAGAGGATTTGAGTGCAGGAGCAATTATGTCTTACTACTGTTATACATGGCCTTGCTGAGACCACACCTGGAGTATTGTGTGCAGTTTTGGTCTCCTTACCTAAGAAAGGATATACTTGCTATAGAGGGAGCGCAGTGAAAGTTCACCAGACTGATTCCTGTGAAGGCAGGACTGCCGTATGAGGAGAGATTGGGTTGACTCGGCCTGTATTCACTAGAGTTTAGAAGCATGAGAGGAGATCTCATTGCAACGTGTAAAATCCCGACAGCGCTACAATTACTGAAAGCAGGGGGGATGTTTCCTCCGGCTGGGGACTCTAGAACGAGGGGTCACAGCCTCAGGATACGGGGTAGCACATTTAGGACTGAGATGTGGAGAAATTCCTTCGCTCAGATGGTGGTGATCCTGTGGAATTCCCTAAAACGGGAAATTAGAGAACAGTAAGCCTGACTTCGGTGGTGCGGAAAATGCTAGAGTCCATTATAAAAGAGTTAATAGCAGAGCACTTGGAAAACAGTGACAGGATCGGACAAATTCAACATCGATTTACAAAAGGTAAATAGTGCTTGACTAATCTACTGGAATAATTTGACGATGTAACTGGTAGAATAGATCAGGGAGAACCAGTGGATGTGGTGTATTTGGACATTAAGAAGGATTTCGATAAGGTCCCACATAAGAGATTAGCATGAAAAGTTAAAGCACATGGGATTGGAGGTAAGGTTCTGACTTGGATAGAGAATTGGTTGGCAGACAGGAAGGAAAGAGTTGGAATAAACGGGTCATTTTCCGAGTGGCAGGCAGTGATTAATGGGTTACTGCATGGTTCGGTGCCAGGACCCCAGCTATTCACAATATATATTAATGACCTAGACGAGCGTACTAGATGTAATATCACCAGGTTTGAAGATGACACAAAGCTGGGTGGGCGTGTGTGCTGTGAGGAGGATGCATAGAAAATCCAGTATGATATGGACAGCTTGGATGATGCAGTATAATGTGCATAAATGCAAGGTTCTCCACTTTGGTGGCAAAAACAGGAAGGCAGATTATTATCTGAACGGCAATAGATTTGGAGAAGGCGAAGTGCAACGAGACATGGGTGTCCTTGTGCACTAGTCGCTGAAGGTAAGCATGCAGGTGCAGCAGGTGGTTAAGAAGGCAAATGGTATGATGGTCTTCCTAGCGAGAGGGTTCGAGTACAGGAACAAGGATATCTTGATGCAGTTGTACAGGGCCTTGGTGAGACCACACCTTGAGTATTGTGTGCAGTTTTGGTCGCCTTATCTGAGGAAGGATATTCTTGCCCTGGAGGGAGTGCAGCGAAGATTCACCAGACTGATACCTGCGATGGCATGAATGACGTTTGATGAGAGATTGGATCGATTGGGATTATATTCGCTGGAGTTTAGAAGAATGAAAGGGGATCTCATTGAAACATTTAAAATTCTAAAAGGACTGGACAGACTAGATGCAGGAAGGATGTTCCCGATGGCCGGGGAGTGCAGAACCAGGGGTCACAGTCTGAGGATAAGGAGTAAGCCATTTAGGACAGAAATGAGGAGGAATTTCTACACCCAGAGAGTGGTGAACCTGTGAAGTTCTCTACCACAGAAGGCAGTGAATGCCACTTCATTAAGTATATTCAAGAAGGAGTAAGATATATTTCTTAAGGCTAAAGGGACCAAGGGATATGGGGAGAAGGCAGGGACAGGGTACTGAATTTGGGTGATCAGGCCTGATCTCATTGAATGGCGGAGCAGGCTCTAGGGGCCGAGTGGCCTACTCCTGCTCCTATCTTCCTATGCAAGTATCTCATCCCTGGAATCATGCTCGTAAATCTTTTCTGTATCCTCTCTGAGGCCTTCACATCCTTCCTAAAGAGCGGTGCCCAGAATTGGACACAATACACCAGCTGAGGCCGAACCAATGTTTTATACAGGTTCATCATAATTTCCACGCTTTTGTACTCTATACAAAACTTCATAAAGCCCAGGATCCCATAAGCCTTTTTAACTGCTTTCTCAACCTGCCCTGTCACCTTCAACGATTTGTGCATATATACCCCTAGCTCTCTCTGTTCATGCACCCCCTTTATGATTGTACCCTTTAGTTTATATTTCCTCTCTTCATTCATTCTCCCAAAATGTGTCACTTCGCACTTTTCTGCATCAAATTTTATTTGACATGTGTCTGCCCATTCAACCAGGCTCTCAAGTTCCTCTTGAAGTCTATCACTATCCTCGCTGTTCACTTTACTTCCAAGTATTGTGTCATCTGTGAATTTTGAAATTTTGCCCTTTACATACATATCAAAGTCAATAATATATATCAAGAGACGCAGTGGTCCTGGAACTGATTCCTGGGGAACATCACTGCATAGTTTCATCCAAGCTGCAAAACAACCGTTCACCACTACTCTCTGTTTCCTGTCACTCAGCCAATTCAGTATCTATGCTGCCACTGTCCCTTTTATTTCATGGGCTTCAACTTTGCTGGCAAGCCTATTATGTGGCATGCTGTTGAATGCCTTTTGGAAATCCATGTACACCACGTCAACCACATTGCCCTCAACAACCCTCTGTTACCTGATCAAAAAATTCGTTCAAGTTGGCTAAACACGATCTGCCTTTAACAAATCCATGCTGGCTTTCCTTAATTAATTCACACTTGTCGAAGTGACTGTTAATTTTGTCCCTGATTATTGTTTCTAAAAGCTTCCCGACATGCGAGGTTAAACTGACTGGCCTGTAGTTGCTGGGTTTATCTTTACATCCTTTTTTGAATAAGGGTGTAACATTTGCAATTCTCCAGTCCTCCGGTACCACACCCATTTCTAAGGAGGATTGGAAGATTATGTCCAGTACCTCCGCGATTTCTTCCTTCACATACTTCAGTGTCCTAGGATGCATCCCAACTGGTCTTGGTGACTTGTCTACGTTAATTACAGCCAGCCTTTGTAGCACCTCTTCTTTACCATTTTTATGTCATCCAGTATCTCCTCTACCTCATCGGTCACTCTGTCTAAGGCAGCATCTTCTTCCTTGGTGAAGACCGATGCAAAGTACTCATATAGCACCTAAGCCATACCCTCTGCCTACATGCATTGGTATTTTATGTAGTCGCTAATCAGTCCCACCCCTCCTCTTCTGCTCTGACACTTGCTCCACTGACCTACTTCATTCCCCAGAACCAGATCCAGCAATGCCTCCTTCCTCGGTGGGCCAGAAACATACTGATCAAGGAAGTTCTCCTGAACAAACTTCAGAAATTCTTCCCCGTCTCTGCCATTTGGACCATTACTAGCCCAGTCTATATTAGGATAGTTGAAGTCGCCCATTATCACTACTCCATAGTTCTTGCAGCTCTCTGTAATTTTTCTGCAATTTTGCTCCTTCATAGTTGTCACACTTTGTGGTGGGTTATAGAAAACACCTAGTAGTTTAATGGCACCTATATAATTTCTTAACTGTAGCCATATAGATTCTGTCCTTGACCCCTCCAGGACATCCTCTCTCTCCAGCATTGTAACATTCTCCTCAAACAATACTGACACACCACCTCCTATCTTTCTGTATCTTTCTTTCTGAAAACCTTAAACACAGGAATGTTTAATACCTAATCCTGCCGTTTTTTGAACCAAGATTCCGTTATTGGCACGACATCAATTTCCCATTCGGTTATTTCTTCCTGCAGTTCCACAACCTTGTTTACTATGCTTCGTGCGTTTACATGCATACACTGTAAACCTATCTTAGTCCATCCTGTGTTCTCTCTTAGTCTGACCCCACTTAATGCCTTACTGTTTCTTCATTTGGTGTTATCTGTCTCTCCCAATCCTTTCTGCCCTTTGTTTCCCCTTTCTAATGCGACACCCTGGTGCCCATCCCCCTGCTAACTTAGTTTAAACCCTCTCCAACAGCACCAGCAAACCTCCCCGCGAGGGTATTGGAACCAACTCTGTTGAGGTGCCACTAGTCCGGCCTGTACAGGTCGCACCTCCCCTAGAACCAGCCCCAATGCTCCAGGAATCTGAAGCCCTCCGTCCTGCACCACTTCACCAGCCACGCATACATCTGCTCTATTCTCCTATTTCTACAGTCACTCGGCGTAGCCCCGGTAGTATTCCAGAGATAACTACCTTTGAGGTCCTGCTTTTTAATCTCTTTCCTAGCTGCCTGAAATCTGCCTGCATCACCTCATCCCTCTTTCCACCTATGTCGTTGGTACCGACATTGACCACAACCTCTGACTGTTCACCCTCCCCGCTCAGAATGTTCTGCAGCTGTTCAGTGACATCCTTAACCCTGGCACCAGTGAGGCAACATACCATCCTGGAGTCACGTCTGCGACCGCAGGAACGCTTGTCTGCTGCCCTGACTATCGAATCCACTACCAGTATTGCTTTCCCTATCTTCGTCCTCCCTCCCTGTACAGCTGAGCCAACCATGGCACAGTAGACTTGGCTGTGGCTGTACTCCCCAGAGGAACCGTCACACACACCAGTACTCAGAACAGAATACTGGTTGGAGAGCAAGATGCACTCAGGTGATTCCTGCACTACCTGCCAAGTTCTCCTCTTCTGTCTGGCGGTCACCCATTCGCTCTCTGCCTGCACAGTCCTTAGCTGTGGGGTGACCACCTCCTGAAATGTGCTATCCATGTATTTCTCTGTCTCGCGGATGCACCACAGTGATGCCTGCTGCTGTTGAAGCTCTTAAACCCGAAGCTTGAGCTCCTCCAGCTGATGACACCTCCTGCAAACATGGTTGTCCAGGACACAGGAAGCATCCTGGAGTTCCCACATATCACAGGATGTGCATTCCACGGGATCGAGCTGCACTTCCATGGCTTTGTTTATTGGACTAGTAACTAACTTTACAGAAAATTAAGACTAAGATGTACATAATCCAAGTTATTAAAAAAATATAATATCAACAGTGACTAATTTAATATAGTATTACCAGTTACTAATTTAAAAAGTATTAAAATATACTACTTTCATGGAGTATTAAGGGTTACTAATCTCCAAGATCCGACTTTATCCCTATCCCGATATTTAACCGCGTCCCCTAACTTGGAGGAAAAAAAACTGTGTGACCTTTATCAACCAATCAGTTACCAGCTTCCTGTGACATCATTCCTGGTGTATTTCTGGAATCGCCGCTCAGCTTCCTTCATGCTGCCTCCTCTGCCTCCGTTACCGCTGCTTCCGCTCAGTTTCGAAATCTGTCTCCTCTTGTTCCCATGTAACAGCATTGTGCGGCAGAATGGCCTTTCCCTGTTCATATGTACCTGGCTCAAGGGATTAAATGTCCTACTCCTGTTCCTATGTATGAAACTCAAGGGGCTGAATGAGCCTCCTCCTGTTCCTACGCAACAGGTTCTAGGGACTGAATGGCCTCCTCTTGGTCCTATGTAAAAGGCTCGAGGGGCTGAACGGGCCTCCTCCTGTTCCGATGCAACAAGCTCGAGGGGACGATTGGCATCCCCTTGGTCCTTTGAAAAAGTCTTGTGTCATGTTCCTATGTAAAAGCCTCAAGTGGACTGATTGGGCTCCTCCTGTTTCTAAGTAACTGGCTCAAGGTGCTGACTGACCCTATTACTGATCCTATGCAACCAGCTCGAGTGAGTGAACAACTGCCTCCTGTTCCTAAGTTTCAGGCTCGAGGAGCTGAATGGTCCTCCTCCTGTTCCTATGCAACAGGCTCAAGTGGCTATCTGGCCTCCTTCTGTAACTATATAGCAGGCTCGAGGGGCTGAATAGCCTCCACCTTTTTCTACATAACTGGCTCGAGGGGCTGAATGGTCTAGTCATTTACCTATGCAACAGCCCGAAAGGCAGAATGGCCTTCTCCTGTATCTATGTAACAGGCTCGAGGGGGTGAAAGGCATTCCCCTGTTCCTATGTTACAGCCTTTGGAAGCTAGATGGTCTCCTCCATTTCCTCTGCAACAATTTGGAAGTGCTGAATGGCCTCCTCTTGTTCCCATGTTGCAGCCTCGCGTGACTGAATGGCCTGTTCCTGTTCAAATGCACCTGGGATAAATGGCCATCTCCTTTTCCCATGTAAGATGCTCGAGGTGCTGAAAGGGCCTCCTGCTGTTCCTATGCAACAGGCTCAAGAGGCAGCATGGCCTCCTCCTGTTGCTATGTGTGGTAAACCACTGTTGTTAGTATTGTTGTTCACTCTTGCATATTGTTGTACTTGTCTGTGCATGCCTCAGCTGACTCCGCCCCTGGCTCCACCCTCATGGCTGGGTATAAAGGTCGCTGCTCAGAAGCCTCCAGCCCTTTTGGATACCAGGCAACCACAAGAGGCATGCTCTGTTCTTTGGTAATAAAAGCCTGTTTATTACTTACTCAATCTCCAGTCTTTTGTAGCAATTGATAGTGCATCAATTTTATTACCAAAGTTAAATGTTGGCTGCGGATGCTGATCAACCGATGGCGCAAAACGCTGAGCAGCAGGCGCTGCTGCGAGCCCTCAGACCAACATGCCTGGACCTAGACCCCCAAGAAGCGGGTTCGTCGACTAAATTCGCACAATGGCTGCGTTGCTTTGAGGCGTATCTGGAAGCCTCGACCGTGACTCTTGATGAAAATAAACTGAAAATCCTGGCCTCGAAGGTGAGCCACCAAGTCTATACTTTAATCCAAGATGCGACGACCTACGCGGCGGCTATCGACCTACTGAAAGGGCAGTATGCACGCCCGGTTAACACGGTCTATGCCAGGCACCTTTTAAGATCTCGCAGACAGCAGCCCGGGGAATCGGTGGAAGCCTTCCTACGGGCACTGCGGGTACTCGGACGCGGCTGCGACTGCAAGGAAGTATCGGCCGCGGCACATGCGGAGGGACTGATACGAGACGCTTTCGTTGCGGGTCTAAGGTCCGACTACTCCCGGCAGAGGCTGCTGGAGAAGGGTGAAATAGACCTGACAAAGGCAGTGTCCCTCGCGCTCTCGCTCGACGCGGCCCACAGAAATATGGACGCTTTCTCCCCTCATCGCCCCGCGCCGTGGACGCCGCAATCTTGGGCCATGGGACCGCCACCTCCGACTGCTGCAGCGATGTCCAAGGCACAAAAATGCTATTTTTGTGGCCAAGCTAAACACCCTAGAGCACGCTGCCCCGCGAAGAATGCTACCTGCTCCGGCTGCGGGAAGAAAGGTCACTACGTTAGCGCCTGCAAAGGGAAGACCGCTAACGCCAGCAGCGCTGCGTGCGAACCGTGGGCGCAGCCATCTTGTCCGCCATCTTGGGCTCCCCCAGCCGCGTGGGGATCGGGACCGTGGGCGCCGCCATTTTGTCCGCCATCTTGGACGCCTCCGACTTCAACCACGGGGGAGCCGGACTCAACCACCGCCTCATCTGACGACCACATCGACTCGCTCGACCATACGCTGGCCTCCGTGACGCTGGACCAATCTCTCCCTCATCAACTGTCCAGGTCCATGATGGATATTACGGTAAACGGCCGCGCCACTACCTGCCTTTTTGACAGCGGGAGCACGGAGAGTTTTATCCACCCCGACACGGTGCGCAGTTACTCTCTCCCGGTCCTGCCGACGCGCCATCGGATCTCTTTGGCTTCCAAAGCCCAGTCAGCGGACGTCGGTGGCTACTGTGTAGTGACCCTTTCAGTAAGGGGCACAGAATACAAACATTTTAAACTTCTGGTCCTGCCCCATCTCTGCGCTGCCGTTCTACTGGGGTTGGATTTTCAGTGCCACCTTAAGAGTGTCACATTAGCGTATGACGGACCCCTCCCCCCACTCACAGTCTGCAGCCAGCAGCTTTTAAATCGCCCGCCGTGCACCATTTGCAGCCTCTCCACCCTTAAAGTTCCCCCCCCCTCCTTGTTCGCTAACCTCACCCGCGACTGTAAGCCCATCGCTACCAAAAGCAGGCGTTACAGTGTTGGGGATAGGAGCTTCATTAAATCCGAGGTAGCGAGACTCCTGAAGGAAGGGATTATTGAAAGTAGCACCAGCCCATGGCGAGCACAAGTGGTGGTAGTGAAGACTGGCGAAAAACAGCGCCTAGTTATTGACTACAGCCAGACGATCAATCGCTACACCCAACTAGATGCATACCCACTCCCCCGCATATCTGACATGGTCAATCAGATAGCACAATACCGGGTGTTCTCGACGATTGATCTGAAGTCGGCATACCACCAGCTCCCCATCAGGGCTGAGGACCGCCAGTACACAGCTTTTGAAGCTGACGGTCGGCTCTATCACTTTCTCAGAGTTCCCTTCGGCGTCACCAACGGAGTTTCTGTCTTCCAACGGGAGATGGACCGGATGGTTGACCAGAACGCGCTCCAGGCCACTTTCCCATATCTAGACAACGTCACCATCTGCGGCCACGACCAGCAGGACCACGACGTTAATCTAGAGAAATTCCTCCGGACGGCCCAGCGGCTGAATCTCACATACAACAAAGACAAATGTATGTTTCGTACTACGCGCCTCGCTATTCTTGGCTGCGTAGTGGAGAACGGAGTCATCGGCCCAGACCCCGATAGAATGCGCCCCCTTATGGAGCTCCCCCTCCCCCACTGCCAGAAAGCACTGAAGAGATGCCTGGGGTTTTTCTCTTACTATGCTCAGTGGGTGCCCAACTATGCGGATAAAGCCCGACCCCTCATCAAGTCCGCCTCCTTCCCCCTGACAGCAGAGGCCTGTGCAGCCTTCACTCTCATAAAAGGAGACATTGCGAAGGCCACAATGCACGCTGTGGATGAGTCCCTTCCTTTTCAAGTGGAGAGCGACGCATCCGACTTTGCCCTAGCTGCAACCCTTAACCAGGCGGGGAGACCCGTGGCCTTTTTCTCAAGGACCCTCCAGGGCCCCGAGATTCGACACTCCTCTGTCGAAAAGGAGGCCCAGGCCATTGTGGAAGCCGTGCGACATTGGCGGCATTACCTGGCCGGAAAACGATTTACCCTGCTCACTGACCAGCGTTCAGTGGCTTTTATGTTTCATAATAAGCAGCGGGGCAAAATCAAGAATGACAAGATCTTAAGGTGGAGAATCGAACTCTCCACCTACAATTACGATATCTTGTACCGGCCCGGGAAACTCAATGAGCCCCCAGATGCCCTATCACGTGGTACGTGCGCCAACGCGCAGGTTGATAGGCTACAGACCCTCCACAATGACCTCTGCCACCCGGGGGTCACCAGGTTCTTCCATTTTATCAAATCCCGTAACCTGCCCTACTCCATCGAGGAGGTCAGGACCATGACCAGGAACTGCCAGATCTGTGCCGAGTGCAAGCCGCATTTTTATAGGCCAGACAGAGCGAGCCTGATCAAAGCCACGCGCCCCTTCGAGCGGCTGAGCATCGATTTTAAAGGGCCCCTCCCCTCCTCTGACCGCAATGTGTACTTCCTCAATATAATTGATGAGTACTCCCGTTTCCCGTTTGCCATCCCTTGCTCGGACATGACCAGTACCACGGTCATTAAATGTCTGAATGACCTCTTCGCCTTGTTCGGTTTCCCTAGCTATATCCATAGCGACAGGGGCTCATCTTTTATGAGCGACGAACTTCGGCAGTACCTGCTCGCGAGAGGCATTGCTACAAGCAGGACCACCAGCTACAACCCCCGGGGTAACGGCCAGGTGGAAAGGGAGAATGCGACAGTCTGGAAGGCAGTCCTTTTAAACTTAAAATCTAAGGGCCTTCCGACCTCCCGCTGGCAGGAGGTCCTCCCTGCGGCGCTCCATTCCATTCGGTCGCTGCTCTGTACACCCACCAATGCCACTCCTCACGAGAGAATGTTCTCCTTCCCCAGGAAGTCCACGTCGGGGATTTCGCTACCAACATGGCTGACTTCTCCAGGTCCCGTCCTACTGCGGAAGCACGTGAGGACCCATAAGGCGGACCCCCTGGTCGAGAGGGTGAGCCTCCTCCACGCCAACCCGCAGTATGCTTACGTGGTGTACCCGGACGGGCGGGAGGACACAGTCTCCATTCGAGACCTCGCACCTGCAGGTGCTCCTGAAACACCCTTTTCGCCACCCACCGCTACTCCTGCCTACCCCCAGGACACAGTCCCCGCACGAGACCTCGCACCTTCGGGTGCCTCTGAGAGACCACCATCGCTACCTCCCATTACCCATGCTCTGACCCCTGTAGACGGCATGCAGCAGCCCCAGGGTCCGCCACCTGCTACACCTCCTCTGAACGAGACACCGGGTTCACCATTGGATGCTGCACCATCACCGCCGCTGCTGCGACGCTCAGGACGGCTTACAAGGCCTCCTGATAGACTTCAGTACACGAATTTTTAGTGCACTTCACCCCGCCGGACTCAATTCTAAACAAGGGGTGAATGTGGTAAACCACTGTTGTTAGTATTGTTGTTCACTCTTGCATATTGTTGTACTTGTCTGTGCATGCCTCAGCTGACTCCGCCCCTGGCTCCACCCTCATGGCTGGGTATAAAGGTCGCTGCTCAGAAGCCTCCAGCCCTTTTGGATACCAGGCAACCACAAGAGGCATGCTCTGTTCTTTGGTAATAAAAGCCTGTTTATTACTTACTCAATCTCCAGTCTTTTGTAGCAATTGATAGTGCATCACTATGTTATAGGCTCCATGGGCTAAATGGCCACCTCCTGTTCCTATGTAACTGCCTTTAGGGGCTGAATGGCCTCCTCTTGTTCTTATGTAACAGCTTGGATGGGCTGAGTGGCATTTTCCTATTACTAATCAACAGGCTCCAAGGCTGAATGGCTTCCTGTTCCTTTAAAACAGTCTTGATGGACTGAATGGCCTCCTCCTTTTACTATGTAACAGACTCGGGGCGCAATGGCCTCCTACTGTGCCTAGTTAACAGGCTCAAGTTGATAAATGCCCTAATCCTATTCCTATGCAACAGGCTCGAAGGTCTGAATGGCCTCCTCTTGAATATGACAGGTTCAAGGGGCTCAATGCAGCACGGTGGCATAGTGGTTAGCACTGTTGCCTCACAGCGCCAGGAACCCGGGTTCGAATCTGGCCTCAGGCGACTGTCTGTGTGGAGTTTGCACATTCTCCCCGTGTTTGCGTGGTTTTTTTCCGGGTGCTCCGGTTTCCTCCCACAGTCCAAAGATGTGCGGGTTAGGTTGATTGGCTATGATAAATTGACCCTTAGTGTTAGGTGGATTAAATACATGGGGTTACGGGGCTAGGGTGGGATATGTGTTGGTGTAGGGGTTACGGGGATCGGGTGGGATATGTGTCAGTGCAGGCTCGATGGGCCGAAATGGCCTCTATCTGCACTGTGGGGTTTCTGTGATTCTGTGAATGGCCTCCTCCTGTACCTAACTAAATGGCTCGAGGGGTTAAATGGCTTTCTCCTGTCCCTATGTCACAGGCTCGGGTGCCTGATTTGCCTCCTCCAGTTCCTATGCAACAGTTTAAAGGGGCTGAATGTCCTCCCCCTTTTCCTATGTAACAGGGTCGAGGGGGTGAATGGCCTCCTCCTGTTCCTATGCAACAGGCTCGAGGGACTGAATTGCCTAATCATGTTCCTATGCAACATTTTCAAGGGGGTGAATGGCCTCCTGCTTTTCCTATGTAACAGGCTTGAGGGGCTGAACAAACTGCTCCTGTTCCTATGGAACACGCCCAAGGGGCTGATTGGCCTACTCCTGTTCCTATCTTATTCCTGTTCATATCTATCAGGCTCGATCAACTAAATGGTCACCTCTTGTTCCTATGCAACAGGCTCGAGGGTCTAAATGGCCCAATCATATTCCTATGGAACTGGCTCAAGGGGGTTATGGCATCCTCCTTATTCTATGTATCTGTCTCGAGGGACTGAATGGGGCAACTCCTGTTCTGAGCAACATGCTCGAGGGCCTGAGTCTACCTTCTCCAGTTCCTAAGCTGCAGGCTCAAGATGCTTAGTGGTCCTACTCCTGGTCCTATACAACTGGCTCGAGAGACTTCATGGCTTCCTCCTATTCCTATGTAACAGGCTTGAGAAGGCTGATTCGGCCTCCTCCTGTTCCTGTGCAACAGGCTCGAGATGCTTAATGGGCCAACTCCTGTTTCTATATAACTACCTTTAGAGGATTAATGGCCTCGTCCTTTTCCTATGTAATAGGCTTGAGGGGCTGAAATGCCTCCTCCTTTTACTAAATAACTGGCTCAAGGGGCTGAAGAGAAAAATTATGTTCCTATGCAAAAGGCTCGAGGGCTGAATGGCCTCCTCATTTTCCTTTATAGCAATCTCAATAGGCAGGATGGCCTTTTCCTGTTCCTATGTAACAGTCTCAAGGGGCTGAATGTCCTCTTCCTGTTCCTATGCCACGGGCTCGAGGGGCTGAATGGCCTAATCATGCAACAGATTCAGGTGGCCGAATGGACTCTAGTTTTTCCTATGTAACTGTCTTGAGGGGCTAAATGACCTCCTCCTGTTCCTATGTTACAGGCTCCATGGGCTAAATGGCCACCTCCTGTTCCTATGTAACCAGCTCACGGGGCTGAATGGCATCCTCCTGTTCCTATGTAGCAGCCTGTTGGGGAGGAATAGCCTTTTCCAATTCATAAGCAACAGGCTCCAGTGACTGAATGACCTCCTCCTGTTCCTTCATAAAAGGTTCGAGCGGCAGTATGGTCTCCTCCTGTTCCTTTGTAACAGTCTCGAGGGACTGAATGGCCTCCTCCTTTTCCTATGTAACAGGCTCAATGGGATGATTGGCCTACTCCTGATCCAATGCAACAGGCTCAAGGGGCTGAATGGCCTTCTTCTGTTCCTGTGAAATATAGGCTCGAGGGGCTGAAGGTCCTCCTATTGGTCCTATGTAACAGGCTCGAGGGGTGAATGGCCTCATCCTGTTCCTGTGAAACACAGGCTCGAGGGGCTGAAAGTCCTCCTCTTGGTCCTATGTAACAAGCTCGAGGGGATGAATGGCCTACTCCTGTTCCTATGTAACAGGCTTGATGAACTAAATGGTCACCTCCTGTTCCTATGCAAAAAGCTCGAGGGGATGAATGGCCTACTCCTGTTCCTATGTAACAGGCTCGCTGAACTAAATGGTCACCTCCTGTTCCTATGCAAAAAGCCCGAGGGGCTGAATGGCCTCCTCTTCTTCCTTTATAGCAATTTCAACACGCAGGATGGTCTCCTCCTGTTCCTTTGTAACAGCTAGAGGGGGTGATTGGCCAACCACGTTCCTGTGTTACAGTCTTGATAAGCTGAATGATCTCCTCATTTTACTCTGTAACAGTCTCGAAGAGTTGAATGGCGTCCTCTTGTTCCCATGTAGCAGCCTCGCATGACTGAATGGCATGTTCCTATTCATATGTAGCAGGCTCAAATGGATAATTGTTCTACTCCCTTTCCCATGTAAGTGGCTCGAGGTGCTGAATGGCCCTCCTCCTCTTCCTATGCAACAGGCTCAAATGGCAGAATGGCCTCCTCCTGTTCCTATGTTACAGGCTCCAGTGGCTGAATGGCCTCCTCCTGTTCATATGTTACAGGCTCCAGTGGTGGAATCGCTTCCTCCTGTTCCTATGTAACAGCCTGAATAGGCTGGATAGCATTTTCTTATTCCTAAGCAATAGGCTCCTGCAGCTGATTGGCCTCCTCCTTTTAATTCATAACAGATTCGAGTGGCAGTATGATGTCCTCCTGTTCATTTGTAACAGTCTCGAGGGGCTGAATGCCCTCCACCTGTACCTATGCCACAGGCTCGAGGGGCTGAATGGCCTAATCATATTCCTATGCAAAAGTTTCAAGTGGCTGAATGGTATTGTGGCGACACGCCACCATTGGACATAATCCGCTCAAGGTGGCACGGGCAAGTTACGCAGGCGCACTGCCGGCAGCAGCCGCCCCCAGCCGTGGGCCCTTTCCTCTGGCAACTTGTTTCCCGCAGGGACAGGCTGCCGGGAGCACTTCCTGTCTGGGGAGTATTTAAGTGGTTGCGCGGGCTTTTTAAGCACTTGTTTTTGCCATGATGTAAATTAAAGCAGTTGTGTTCCATCAACTCTGGTCTCGACTCCCACGTTTGCCGCGGTATCTCAACACTAGTGACCCCGACGCTCAGGACGAATCCTAAGCTAGCATGGCAGATACAAACGCAGTCACGGTTAAACCACCGGACTTTTGGGAGAACCTGGCCGAGGCCTGGTTCGTTCAAGCCGAGTCCAGATTCCGGCTGAGAAGCATTACAGTCGACGCCACGAAGTATGACTACCTCGTCGCCTCTCTCACCTGCGCCACAGTCCCTAAGATTTGTGCAGCGCTGCAGGATCCACCAGAGAAAGGCAAGTACGAACATCTGAAGGCCGCGCTCCTTAAAAATTTCAGGCGTCCTCCTACCAGCGCAACTGCCAACTCCTCGACATCCCAGGCCTTGGTGACGCTTCACCATCAGACCTATTTTCCCACATGCTGTCCCTCTCGGACGACAAAACACCCGGCGCCCTCATTCGTATGCTTTTCATTCGGCAGCTCCCCGCCAGCATCCACCCGCTCATTGTGGAGTCTGGCTCCATGGACATGAACGAGATAGCCGAAAAGGCCGACCGGCTGCTCTCTGCGTAGACCACCCGTGACGTCGCGCCCGACCTCACGGCAATGACCACGTGGTTCCCCCGGCTCACTAGGCCTGACCGCCCTTCCACTCCGGGTCACTGCTACTACCACACCCGTTTTGGCACTAGGGCCCAACGTTGCACACCACCGTGCACTTTCAAACCCTACCCCGCACCGGCACCCATGATGGCCGCGGGGCAAAAGGGGTCCCTGCTGTACGTCACCGACGACAACACCAACAGCCGATTCCTGTGCGACACAGGAGCCCAGCACAGCATCACCCCCGCCTCCGCCCTCGAAATCCAACGCGGTGCATGGGGCGTCACGCTGGCTGCAGCCAATGGCTCTGACATCCGCACATACGGCACCCACATGGTCACGCTCGACCTTGCAGGCCGCTGCTACCGCTGGGAGTTCCTCACAGCCAAGGTCCTCTGCCCACTCATCGGCGCCGACTTCCTATGCGCCCACGGCCTCCTTGTCTACATTCCGAGGCACCGCCTCGTCGACATCAACACTATGGCCCCCATCCCTGGCACAGTCACCCCGGCCCGTTCAGCCGGCCTGACGACCTACTGCCTCGCCAGAGCCACGGATGACTACTCGGCACTACTAGCCGAGTTTCCCGCCCTCACTAACCCGACCTTTTTGGCCAAAGTCGCCAAACATGGTGTGGAGCACTATATCCCCACCACCAGCCCCCCGGTCTCTGCCCACGCCCGCAGACTCGACCCGGCCAAGCTGGAAATCGCGCGGGCCGAGTTCACCACCATGGAGCAACTCGGCATCATCCGCTGCTCCAGCTGCCCTTGGGCCTTGCCCCTCCACATCGCCCCCAAGCCTGGCAGAGGCTGGCGCCCCTGTGGGGACTACCGCTGCCTCAACGATGCCACCACCCCCGACCGATACCCGGTGCCGCACATCCAGGACTTCTCGGCCCGGCTGGCCGGACAAGGTCGACCTGGTGCGTGGTTATCATCAAGTCCCCATACACCCCGCGGACATCCCCAAAACGGCCATCATCACCCCATTCGGCCTGTTCGAGTTCCTGAGGATGCCCTTTGGCCTCAAGAATGCAGCCCAGGCTTTCCAGCGCCTTATGGACTCAGTCCTCCGGGACCTGACCTTTATATTCATCTATCTAGACGACATTCTTGTGGCCAGCTCCTCCAAACAGAAATACTTCGAACACCTTCGCATCTTGTTTGGGCGCCTAGCCCAACATGGGCTTATCCTCAGCCCGGTGAAGTGCCAATTCGGCCTAGCCGAGATCAATTATCTCGGCCACCACATCAACCCTGCTGGGGCCGTCACCCTGCCCAACAAGGTGCAGGCCGTCCAGCAATTCCCCCGCCCTAAAACCATCAAGGGCCTCCAGGAGTTCGTCGGGATGGTGAACTTTTACAACAGGTTCATCCCCAGAGCTGCAGCACTCATGAAGCCCCTATACGATTCCCTTCGAGGTAAATCCGGCAAGATGGCCGTAGTCTGGACCGCTGACATGTCAGCCGCGTTCGACGCCACCAAAAACGCGCTCGCCAATGCACTCACCACTGATGCCTCCGACCATGTGGTCGGAGCTGTGCTTGAGCAGTGGGTCAATGGCGCGTGGCAGCCACTTGCCTTCTACAGCCGTAATTGCGCCCCCCGGAGGTCAAATACTCTACTTTCGACCGCGAGCTCCTCGCGCTCCACCTGTCGATCCGCCATTTCAGGTTCCTCTTGGAGGGCCGCTCCTTTACCGCGTACGTGGACCACAAGCCGCTCACATACGCGATGGCCAAGAACACCGACCCTTGGTCCGCTAGGCAGCAACGCCAGCTCGCGGCCGTGTCCGAGTTTACCATGGACATCCAGCATGTCTCCGGTAGACACAATGTTGTCGCCAACTGCCTGTCCCGTCCCGCCATCTGCGCGAATCACCAAGCGGTCGACTACGCGCAACTAGCAGCGGCCCAGCTCACAGAACCAGACCTCCTCTCGGCAGCTACCAGCCTGCCAGGTCTATGCCTAGCCAAGGTCGCGCATGGCCCGAAGCCATGGCAGTCACTTGCGACGTCTCACTCGGCAAACCCAGGCCGGTCGTCCCTGCAACCTGGCGCCGCCGCATCTTCGACGCGCTCCACAGGCTCTCCCATCCGGGTTCCCGCGAATCTGTTAAACTCCTCTCCCAGCGCTTCGTCTGGCGTGGCCTCAGCAAAGATGTTCGGACTTGGGCCAATTCCTGCCTCGCCTGCCAATGGGCTAAGGTGCAGCTGCACACAAAAGCACCCCTGGGAGACTTCGAGGTACCCAGCCATACCTTCGACCACGTACACGTCGACATCGTCGGTCCTCTGCTGCCATCGCAATGCCAAACTTATCTTCTCACGATGGTCGACCGCTACACACGCTGGCCTGAGGCAGTGCCGTTGACCTCCACCACCACAGCCGGCATCGCCAGGGCGTTTGTTAACACCTGGGTCACGAGGTTCGGCGTACCGGCCGATATAACCTCTGATAGAGGTGCCCAGTTCACCTCCGAACTCTGGACGGCCACAGCACGCAACCTCGGGGTGATGCTGCACCGAACCACGGCGTACCACCCGCAGGCCAACGGGCTGTGTGAACGCTTCCATAGGTCACTCAAGGCCTCACTCTGCACCAGCCTGCAGGACAGTAGCTGGACTGACCACCTACCATGGGTGCTACTAGGCCTACGCACCACGGTCAAGGAAGACCTCCAGTCCTCAGCAGCGGAGTTAGTCTACGGACAACCACTGCGCGTACCGGGCAAATTCCTCCTGGAGGCTAACACGCCTTGGTCGGCCAAACAGCAGCGGCTCAACTCTTTCTCTTCCACTCAACAGTTCGCCCCACTTCCGGTCAACCGAAACGGCGAACTCGCACCTCATGTTCCACCAAACTCACAGCAGGCACGCTTCGGCTTCGTGCGACACGACGCACACCGCGGACCCCTGCGACGCCCGTATGATGAACCGTACGAGGTACTACAAACCGGGGACAAGGTCTTCAAGCTGCGACTCGGCGACAAGGTCAAAACGGTCTCCATCGACCGACTCAAACCAGCACACACAGAACCAGGGGAACAGGTCCCCGTGGCCCGACCTCCAACTAGAGGCCGTCCCGCCAGCAAGCTAGCACAGCCGGCGGCGAACTGCCCGGCCCCACCAACTAGACAGGCGGCCACTCAGAGCTGCTCCGGCAGAACCATTAGACCACCATCACGACTCGTCCACTCCTCCTAAGCGATTTCTGGGGGGAGCTCTGTGGCAACATGCCACCATTGGATATAATCCGCTCACGGTGGCACAGACAGTTCACACAGGCGCACTGCCGGCTGCAGCAGCCCCCAGCCGTGGGCCCTTTCCTCTGGCAACTTGTTTCCTGCAGGGACAGGCTGCCGGGAGCACTTCCTCTCTGGGGAGTATTTAAGTAGTTGCGCGGGTGTGGTGATTATTTCCTATGTTTAATAAGACGTATTGTGATTGGTGAATGGGGTGGTTGTTCTCTGTATTAGTAAGAAGTATTGTAATTGGTTGTTTGTTTCTACCTTGAGATATATGTTGTAAACTCATTGGTAGTGGATGTCAGGTGATTTGTGGTGGCCATCTTAAATTCAGTTCTTTCTGGTCATTGTTGGAGACTGGTGTTGAAAGATGTGCTACTGGGTTTTTAAAGTTAATAAAGCCTAGATTAGAAAGGCAAATCTATTCTTTATTTCAATTTATTAACTTTGTATCAGAATGGAGCGATATCTTCAACCGGAACGATTCAATGCTGACCCTAATTCTGCAGGAGTGGATGATAAATGGAAACATTGGTATTGTACATTTACAAACTTTTTGGGTGTGTTGGAACAAGAGTCTCTGAATAAGCTGAATATGCTGATCAACTACATTGCTCCGGATGTGTATAAGTATATTTTGGACAGTAAAACTTACGAATTGGCTATTTCTACATTGGAGAAGATTTTTGTTAAACCAAAGAATGAGGTATTTGCACGTTACCTTCTATCTGCCCGTAGGCAGCAGGTGGGAGAATCTTTGGATACTTATTTACAAGCACTTCGGCACCTTGGTGCTAAATGTAATTATAAAGCTGTGACGGCCGAAGAATATAAGGAAGAATCGGTACGGGATGCTTTTATTAATGGACTACTGTCTAGATCAATTCGTCAGCGGTTGTTAGAAAATAAGACTTTGGATCTCAAGAGTGCTTTTGAGCAAGCTTCTACATTGGATATGGCTCAGAGAAGTTCGGATTCTTATGCTCTTTCTAATCAGCCTGTGACTGTGGTTTCGGCAGTTCCGGACGAAAAGGAATTAGGTGGACTTAATGGGAGTGGTTTACTAGATTCTGAAATGGTTTCTACTCCAACAGCTCCACCTTTTACTTTGGCGGCTGTTGCCTCTAGGATTCAGAAGTGTTATTTTTGTGGGAACGTCCGGCATCCTCGTTTGAAGTGTCCTGCCCGGGAGGCTGTATGTAGTAAATGCGGCAAGAGAGGTCATTATGCACGTGTTTGTAAATCATTAGGTTCAATTACCTCCTCTTCTGTGACTATTCAACCCGTAGAGAGGGCGTTTATTGCATCAATTTCTGCTGCATTTGCTCATGGCCTAAACAAAGCTATAGTTATGGCCCAAGTTAATGGGTTAGAAGTGAAGGCTCTCATAGATACGGGCAGTACCGAGAGTTTTATAAGTCTTCAGTTTGTGAAGGAAAAGTGTTTGAAAATCTTGCCTGTTACTTATCAGGTGTGTATGGCTCAGACGACCCTTACTTCACAAGTAGCTGGTTGTTGCCTTGTGAAATTGATTCTTCTAGGTAATACGTATACTGATATACGCCTATCTGTTTTGCCTAATCTTTGTGCGGATATTTTGATTGGTCATGATGTGCTTAAATTACACGAGAGTCTTAGTCTTTCGTTTGGAGGGACTAAGCCACCCTTATCCATTTGTGGATTAACCTCTTTATCCATTTCTCCATTATCACTTTTTTCCAATTTGATGCCGGAATGTAAGCCAATTGCTACCAAGTCAAGAAGGTATAGCAGTCAGGATAGAGAATTTATTAATTCTGAAGTCCAACGTCTTTTATTGGAAGGAATCATTGAACCTAGTTGTTCGCCTTGGCGGGCTCAGGTAGTTGTCACCACTAACGAGAGGCATAAGAAACGAATGGTGATAGACTACTCTCAAACTATTAATAGGTATACTCAATTAGATGCGTACCCTTTGCCTAAGATTGATGAGCTTATCAACAAAGTATCTCAGTATAAGTTTTTTAGCACTATTGATTTAAAGAGTGCTTATCATCAGATTCCTATTGCTAAGAGGGATCAACCATATACAGCCTTTGAGGCTGGTGGAAAGCTGTATCAGTTTTGCCGAATACCATTTAGTGTTACTAATGGTGTTGCTTGTTTTCAACGGGCAATGGATGCTTTTATAAGTGATAACTCTCTCTCTGACACCTTATCATATTTAGATGATATCACGGTGTGTGGTAAATCAAGGGTGGAGCATGATTCTAATTTAGAAAGATTCCTTCAAGCTGCGGAAAAAGTTGGTTTCACTTTTAATAAAGAGAAGTGTATCTTTTCGACTACTGAGGTAAATCTACTGAGGTATATTATCTCGGGAAATAAGATTAAACCAGATCCAGAACGTCTGCGACCATTGATCGATTTATCTTATCCTACTAATTCTAAGGCTTTGCAACGAGTTGTTGGACTGTTTTCTCACTATTCTAATTGGATTGCAAACTTTTCGCAGAAGATCCGGCCCCTTATACGGGTTACGACATATCCTCTATCATGGGAGGCCAGGACATGTTTTGATAAATTTAAAAAGGATATCCGAGGAGCAGTTGTGCATTCTATTGATGAGCAGGTTTCCTTTGTGATTGAGATGGATGCTTCTGATTTTGCAATTGGGGCTACTCTGAACCAAAATGGAAGACCTGTGGCCTTTTTCTCACGTACTTTGAACAATAGTGAAAAAAGGCATTCTTCAATAGAGAAAGAGGCATATGCAATAGTAGAAGCACTGCGTAAATGGAGACATTATTTATCGGAGCGACATTTCACGTTGGCAACCGATCAAAAATCTGTGTCCTTTATGTTTGATGTTAAACATTTTGGAAAGATTAAAAATGATAAAATAATGAGGTGGAGGATTGAGTTGGCATGTTACCATTTTGATATAGTTTATCGTCCGGGGAAGGATAATGTTGCTGCTGATGCACTGTCGAGGGCTTATTGTTCTGTGATTCACGGAGATACGCTTATTAATCTTCACAATGCTGTATGTCATCCTGGGGTTACGAGGATGATACACTTCATACGCAGTAAGAATTTGCCCTTTTCAGTTGAAGACGTCAAGCAGATGACTTCATCATGTTCTATCTGTGCTCAGTGTAAACCGAATTTCTTTAAGCCTCAACGAGCTCATCTTATAAAGGCTACTTCTCCTTTTGAACGTTTGAGCGTTGATTTTAAGGGGCCTCTTCCTTCAACGACTCAAAATCGATACATATTTACTGTTGTGGATGAGTTTTCAAGGTTTCCTTTTGATTTTCCTTGCACAGATGTATCAGCTGCTACAGTTATCAAATGTCTGACTCAACTTTTTGTCATCTTTGGGATGCCTGCGTATATCCATTCGGATCAGGGAAGTTCTTTTATGTCTTCCCAGTTGAAGGAATACCTTCAGAGTCGGGGAATTTCTACTAGTAGAACTACCCCGTATAACCCCCAGGGTAATGGACAGTGTGAACGATACAATGGGGTGATCTGGAAGGCAGTTATGTTGGCTTTGACATCCCGGAATCTTAAGAATACACAGTGGGAAATGGTACTGCCTGATGCCCTGCATTCCATTAGATCATTGCTTTCAACGGCTACTAATGCGACCCCCCATGAAAGGCTCTTTAATTACCCACAGAGATCTACTACGGGATATTCGGTACCTTCATGGCTTACTATGCAGGGACCTGTGTTGCTTCGACGCCATGTTAGATTGTCAAAATATGATCCTTTAGTGGAGGAGGTGGAGCTGTTGGAGGCAAATTCCCAATATGCTCATATTCGATTCCAAGATGGGAAAGAAAGTTCTGTTTCAATTAAAGACTTGGCTCCTTGTGGTGGCCAGCCCTCTTCCGAGGATACTAATAATAGTCATGATTCAGATAATGTGGATGTTGTTATAGATACTACGAATGTTTCCAATCCTATTGCAGATAATTGTACTTCTATTAGTCAGCCTTTGATGGATTTTCATGACCATCCTAGTTTACTTCCTGATGGGATTTCCAATCCGGAAACCGTTGATAATCGGGATATGGATAGCCTGTCTGCAGAAGATACTTCGGTGCCTCCGGGTGTGGGAGGGCAAGGAATTTCACCAAGGTTAAGAAGGTCGACACGAACAAGATATCCGGTCGACCGATTGAAAATGGACTTTTAAATTGATAGTAATGTTTTAAAGTTATTGAAATATTATATTTGTATTTTAGTTGTAAATAAATTAATTATAAATTGTAAAGGTTATTTAGGTTGGAGCATGTTTTAAAAGGAGGGGTGAATGTGGTGATTATTTCCTATGTTTAATAAGAAGTATTGTGATTGGTGAATGGGGTGGTTGTTCTCTGTATTAGTAAGAAGTATTGTAATTGGTTGTTTGTTTCTACCTTGAGATATATGTTGTAAACTCATTGGGAGTGGATGTCAGGTGATTTGTGGTGGCCATCTTAAATTCAGTTCTCTCTAGTCATTGTTGGAGACTGGTGTTGAAAGATGTGCTACTGTGTTTTTAAAGTTAATAAAGCCTAGATTAGAAAGGCAAATCTATTCTTTATTTCAGCGGGCTTTTTAAGCACTTGTTTTTGCCATGATGTAAATTAAAGCAGTTGTGTTCCATCAACTCTGGTCTCGACTCCCACGTTTGCCGCGGTATCTCAACAGTATCCTGCTTTTCCAACGTAACAGGCTCCAGCGGATGAATGGCCTCCTCCTGTTCCTTTTTAACAGTCTCGAGGGACTGAATGGCCTCCTCCTTTTCCTATGTAACAGTCTCAATTGGATGATTGGCCTACTCCTGTTCCTATGCAACAGGCTCAAGGGGCTTAATGGCCTCCTCCCGTTCCTGTGTAACATGACCGAGGGGCTGCAAGAGCCCTATATAACAGGCTCGAGAGGGACTGAATGGTCCTCCTCCTGTTCCTATGCAACGGGCTCAAGTGATTGATCAATCACTACCTGTTTCCACGTTATAGGCTTGAGGAGCTGAATGGCCATCCTCCTGTTCCTATGCAACAGTTTCAAAGGGCTGAATGGCCTCCTCCTGTTCCTATGCAACAGGCTCGAGGGGATTAATGGCCTAATCATGTACCTAAGCAAAAGTTCCAACGGGCTGAATGGTCTCCTGATTTTCCTATGTAACAGGCTTGACGGGCTCAATGGCCGCCTCCTCTTCCTTTGCAACAGACTCGAGGGCCTGAATGGCCTCCTCCTGTTCCTAAGCAGCATGCCCAAGTGTCTGAATGGCCTACTCCTGTTCCTATGCAACACGCTCGAGGGGCTAAATGGCCTAATCATGTTCCTATGTAACTGACTGAAGAGGGCTTTATGACATCCTCCTTTTTCTATGTAACAAGCTCAAGTGACTGAATGGGCCAACTCCTGCTCCTATGCTATAGCATTGAGATACTTATTGGGCCTACTCCTGTTCCTATACAGCTGGCTCGAGAGGTCTGAATGGATTTCCTCCTGTTCTTATGTAAAGTAATATTGCACACTTCATGACCACCAGATGTCCCAAAACGTTTTACAGCCAATGCTCCTCTTCGAAATAGTGCCATAGGATGTTTCACCTCCAGCTGAGAGAGTAGACGAGGCCTTAGTTCAATCTCTCATCCGAAAGACTTCACCCCCGACACTGCAGCACTCCCTCGGTACTGGAGTCTCAGCTTAGATATTTGTGCTCAAGTACCTGGAGTGTGTCTTGACCCCACAACATTTCTGACTCAGAGGCGAGGGTGCTGCCCACTGTGGCACGGCTGGAACAGGTTCGAGGGACTAAATGGCTTCCACCTGCTCCTATGGGGCAACTGAAGTGCAGCCAAAAGCCAGAAATATGTGAGGAACTCAAGTTTGCCAGATGTTTAATGCAGAAATAGCCAACATAAATCCCACAGATCTCAACAACAGGTGAAACAGCAACAGTCCTTGTAATGAGCTCACTGTGCTCATTTCACACATTGTAAAATCTCTGTCCTCCATTTTACACCATTGCCTCCTGTTGTATCCGTGTGTTAATAGAGACACTGAAGGCAGGAGTTGGTTTCACAGGTGTTTACTGAACAAAGTCTGGAGGTGAACTAACTGATACAACACAATAGACAGTCTTATATAGCCCGAGTGGCCATTACCGGCATTACAGTACACAGGGGGCTCTTAAAGGCACATACACTACAATTCCTCCCCTTTTAGCCAACCAGTACATAATATTTTAAGTAATCATTAATTACATGTTACAAGAACAATAATCTACACATTGCTGCAGTTAATCAATTATAAGTCAGTCTCTCTGGAGGCTTTCTGACTCGGTCCGTATAATGCCTCGGTGGTGTAGTAGTTTCTGGTGGTGTAGTAGGTTCTTTTGGCAAGGCTGATTCGGCTTGAATGCCAGTGTCAGGTTCATCTGGTTACAGTATCACCGGATCAGAGGTAGATACTATGGGTATCTCTACTTCATCATTAGGCGTATAGAGTTGTGGTGTAGGTTGTCCCTTTTCGGATGACTCTGTGATCTGGTCAGCATGGCGCCTTATTATGCTTTCTCCAATGTCCACGGTATATATCAGCAGTCCTAGTCGTGTGCAAATAGTTCCAGGCTGCCATTTCTCGGTACAGTAGTCCCGGGCCAAAACTTGTTGACCTATCTGGAAGGTTCTAGTTGGCCTTTCATTCATGCCTTGAAATTGCCGGTTCTCCACGTCCCTTCTGATGTTTGGCTTGATCAAATCTTAGGCTTCTATTGAAGAATATCATGGCGGGAGTTTAGTTTGTAACCATATGTGTTGCATTCCTGTATGCAAACAAGAAGTTATCTACCTTATGCTGAAGTTTTATGTCTTCATTACCCATGGCCTTTATGGCCTTCTTGAAGGTCTGGACAAACCTTTCAGCCAATCCATTGGTGGCGGGATGGTATGGGGCAGACGTGTAGTGCTTAACCCCATTGTTTTTTAAGAACTTCCTGAATTCTTCGGACACAAATTGAGGTCCGTTATCAGAACAGATCTGTTCAGGCAGACCATTCCGGGCAAATATGGTCCGTAATACTGTGATGGTTTTTTCCGTGGTGGTGGAGGACATCTTTATTACCTCCGGCCACTTGGAGTGTGCATCAACCGCGATTAAGAACATTGAGTCCATAAGTGAACCAGCAAAGTCGATGTGTACCCTTTGCCATGGAGATGAGGGCCACTCCCATGGATGTAGAGGGGCTTGTGGTGGAGCGTTTTGGACCTTCTGGCATCCTCGGCAGCTCTTGGTCATTTCTTCGATGTCTCCATCGATACCTGGCCACCATACAAATGCCCTGGCTAAGTTCTTCATTTTCACTCCACCCAGATGCCCCTCGTGAAGCTCCTCAAGCACTTTATCCTGGAGTTTGGGTGTAATCACCACTCTGGAACCACACATCAAGGTTCCTTGGCACACTGACACCTGTTCTCTTCTTTGCGAGAATGCTGGCAACAGTGGTTCGCCATGTGCTGGCCATCCCTTCACTGTTAAATCGCAGACTCGTGAGAGATTCGGGTCATTTCTCGTTTCCCTTTCAATGGCAGAATTTGTTACTGGTAGACATTCGACTATGGTAGAGTGGAACATCTCCACTGGGTCTACTGTAGGTGCCTCTTCTACCGTTGGCAATGGTAGGTGCGATAAACCATCAGCATTCCCATGCTGTTTTGATCCTTTGTATTCTATGTCATATTGGTGTGCCCCTAGAAAAAGGGACCACCTCTGTACCCTTTGCGCTGTCATAATGGGAACACCCTTTTTAGGGTTGAATATGGAGATGAGGGGTTGATGGTCAGTCAACAAGGTAAATTTTTGTCCGTGTAGGTAATGCTTGAATTTCTTCACTCCCCATACCAGGCTGAGTGCTTCCCTGTCGATTTGGGCATAGTTACGCTCAGCTGAGTTCAATGAGCGTGATGCAAAAGCTATCGGCCGTTCCGAGCCATCAGGGAATCTATGCGATAATACCGCTCCTACGCCATAAGGGGATGCATCGCACGCCAGTCTGATTGGCAGTGATGGGTTGTAATGAGCCAAAACTTCCTTGGACGTGTTTAAGTTTTTGCATTTATGGAAGGCACGTTTACAGTCTTCGCTCCATTTCCAAATTACTCCTGTTTGTAGCAGTTCATTAAGAGGGTGCAGAAGAGTTGATAAGTTCGGTAAAAATTTATGATAGTAATTTATCAATCCCAGGAACGACCTTAATTGTGAAACATTTTCAGGTGCTGGGGCTTTTATGACCGCTTCAATTTTTTCAGGTGACTTATGCAACCCTTCCTTATTAATTATGTGGCCACAATATGATATTTGTTTCTGGAAAAGTTCGCACTTGGGGCGATTTGCTCGTAGGCCCCGTTCTCTCAGCCTAGTGAGCACCTGCTCCAAATTGGCAAAGTGCTCGTTGTCATTTTCTCCTGTTACAAGGATGTCGTCTAGGTAGCATTGAGTCCCCGGAATCCCTTGGAGGACTTGCTCCATAGCTCTTTGCCAGATAGCTGGAGCTGATGCTACGCCGAAAACCAGTCGACTGTACTGGTACAGGCCTTTGTGTGTATTTATCGTGAGATACTTTCTAGAGGCCTCTTCAACCTCCATCTGTAGATATGCCTGTGCCAATTCAATTTTGGTGAAACGTTTCCCTCCGGATAGTGAGGTGAAAATATCTTCTATCCTCGGAAGAGGATACTGTACCGTGTGAAGGACCGGGTTTACAGTCACCTTGAAGTCTCCACAGATGCAAATTTTTCTCTGTTCTTCAGATTTATCATTATTCAACGTTTTCTTCATGACCGGGACGATGGGTGTTGCCCACTCGCTCCAATCTATCTTGGATAATACGCCTGCCTTTTCGAAATTCTCCAGCTCTGCCTCGACTGCTGGACGAATAGCATATGGCACTGGCCTTGCCTTAAAAAACTTGGGAATTGCCGCATCTTCCACTTTTATTGAGGCGGTGATGCCTTTCAAGGTTCCTAGTTTCTCTTGAAACACTTCCTTGGCGTTGGCCAAGATGCCTTTTAATCGTTCAGGTATGACGTCATCGTCATTTTTTTCTTACTGGTCACCGTCAGTGCATGAATGGATTGCCTGTCTAAACGTATCTTCCTGATCCATTCACGTCCCAACAGCGGTGGACCACCATCTTGTAGAACGTATAAATACAACTTCTGTATTTCCTTGCTGTTGTATACAACAGGCACCTTTATTTTTCCTTTGGGGTATACTTTCTGCCCCGTATATGTTTTCAAGATAATGGATCTGTCTTTTAAAGGTATATGCGGAAATAGCCGCTCGTAACCCCGTCGATTTATGATGGTCAGAGCTGATCCTGTATCTAGCTCCATTTTAACTGGGGACCCTGCTATCGTGAGGGTAACCCAAATGGTCTGGTAATCTTCTTTGGCAATTACATTATGTAATTTAAGACAGCTTAGTCTCTTGTTTCCGGAGTCGCTATCACTCTTCTGGTCTTCGGAGCTACTGTCCGTCATCATTTGTACCTTTCTGCACTTTTCTTTATTGATTTTTTTTTCTTGCCTGTGGATTTTTTTTGTCCAGATCGGCATACCCGTGCAATGTGTCCAATCTTTCCGCATTGCCTGCATGCTTTGTCCTTGAACCAGCATTTCCTCTGGTCATGGGTGGATCTGCCGCAGTGATAACATCTCTCGAAACCCTGTGTCATTTCATGGGTGCCGAAGTCCTGTGTCTTTTACTGTATCTCTGCAGCTCCTCTTGCTGCTGCTTCGTATGATACAGCCATACTGAAAACCTTGTCCAGTGTCAAATCTTTCTCAGAAAGCAGCCTTTTCTGTGTTCCTTCACTTAGGAGACCGCAGACGAATTTGTCTCGAAGAGAATCTGCCAGTCCTGCCCCGAATTGGCAGTGCTTTGATAGCTTTCTTAATTCGGTGAGGTAATCAGCTTTACTTTCATTCTTGTGCTGATTCCTCTTGAAGAATTTGAATCGATCCGCTATCAGCAGCGGTGTTGGGTTTAAGTGCTCCTGTAGGGTATCAACAATTACCTTAAAATTCTTGTCCTTTGGTTTGGCTGGGGTGATTAAGTTTCGTAACAGCCCGTATGTCTTTGCGCCCATTAGATTTAGAAGTACTGACGCCTTTTTATCATTTTCTATTCCATTTGCTGTACAATATACCTCCACTCTTTCCACATATGTGGTCCAACCCTCTATATCGTTATCAAAAGCATCAATGTTGCCAGCCTTAGGCATCCTGGAAAAAAAATGGCACTTCCCGTGCTTTACTTTCTTTCCTGCAGAAAAGATATGGCACTTCCCGTGCTTTCCCGCAGCTGCTGCTGCTGACAACGCTGTTTTCCGCGTTTCTTAAAAATGTTTTTAATTTTTTTTATTTACTGGTGGAGACTCGTTCCCGCCGGACTCTCTGGGACTTTTCCCCCCCTCTGCTAGGTCTGAACGCCGACCTGCTTTGCAGCACCGGCCGTCTCCCGAGTGCTCCCCCCTGTCTGTTCCTGCTTGCCTCTGCCTTCGCTGCTTGGCCTTGCCACAGAGACAGCCGATGGAGCCCCAGCCCGCCCAGGAAGGATTATTGCAGTACCTGCCACCAGCTCGGCTAGCTCGTGAAACCACAGTTTTTTGTTTTTTTTCTTGCTTTTCTTCGACTTTGAATGTCTGAGGAATCGATGTCCTTGAGGTGCTGCTGAATTGCAGGTAAGTCCGTTTCCAATTCGTCACCACTGTTGTATCCGTTTGTTAATAGAGACACTGAAGGCAGGAGTTGGTTTCACAGGTGTTTACTGAACAAAGTCTGGAGGTGAACTTACTGATACAACACAATATACAGGCTTATATAGCCCGAGTGGCCATTACCGGCATTACAGTACACAGGGGGCTCTTAAAGGCACATACACTACACCTCCAAGCAGTGAGGCCCCTTGACTCTGGTGGAACCTCTGAACATCTGCCTCCCAGAGCACTTCCAGATCACTGAAGAGCAAGTGGTCAGATCGGGAGTAAATCTCTTACTATTTTGCTTCGAAAATTTTCCTTAACCTCACCCAACCTAGAAGGACAAGGGCAGCAGGCACATGGGAACACCATTACCTCCAAGTTCCCCTCCAAGTCGCACACACACCATCGCAACTTGGTGATATATCTGCCGTTCCTTCATCGCTGGGTCAAAATCCCGGCACTCCCTGCCTAACGGCAGTATGGGAGCACCTTCCCGACATTGACTGCAGTGGTTCCCACCACCACCTTCTCAAGTGGTGACTGGGGATGGGCAATAAATGCCGGCCTTGCCAGCGACGTCCACATCCCGAGAATGAATTGAAGAAAAACCCAAGAAGACCAATCTTGTCTTGTGCCAACCCAATTCTATTGGCGTCAGAGTCAATCTTTCTGACCTCTCGGAGGCAAGTCGCCAATTGTTGGCACTCGATGTCCAAATGGGGGCTGTTGTGTATGGATGCAATATCATCAGCAACCTCGAGGATAGAAATTCTGCTCCAGCACTCCCGCTACGCTCCAGGAGGGCTCTGTTTCCAATGTCACGCACACCAACCACAGAAGATCCTCCCCTGAGCCTTATTCTCAACTCGATTGGACACGTATCCATTCCCGTGATATTCTGCTACAATAGCCCCCCTGTTTCTGTGTACATCTTCGTTACATTAGTGTTCTCCTGCTCTTCAGGAAGTGAATGATGGTTGGGTCAATTCCGCAGGTGCTGCAGTGCACGGTGCCTAAACCAGGTAGTCGTTCGACACATGTTGGCTCACAAACGGGCTGTTTGACCATGGAGGGCAGCTCCCGTGATCCTGAATCTGTCTTCACTCGACCCACGTTTAACAGAGGGATTCACCGGTTACAGATTAAGAGCGGGAGCGTTACTGATTTCCAACTCCTTGACCCAAGCACCTGGTTGAGATCTTTTAACCTAACACAGACCAGAACCAGGATCTAGGATCTTGGCCTCTGAATTCGGTGTCATACAACGTGGTTCCACCCATCCACTGAGCCATGAAGGTCGATGCTAATTGTACTTTCAAAGACTGTGAAGCGCTATGGGACATCCTGAGGTCATGAAAGGCGTTATAAAAATACATGTTCCTTTTGTCCGTTCAACATTATTGCTGATGATGTTGAGACATTTTAGTCAGGAATTTGCTGTTCAGTCTTTCCGGTAAACTTTACACCTCTTCTATATTTTGCTGCAACTTTTATCAGGCTGAATGTGGTCCGCTTAATCAGCAGAGCAATCAGCACAAATCCTGCAGAACATTTCAGAATGGAGCTGAGGAGTAGAAATAAATGTCAGCTGATCCCACAGTTAGACCGAAGTGCGACGCACAGCTTGTGATGTCTGGGGTAAGCGCCTTCTGATCTCGGGGCAGCCGAGCGCGACACGGAAGCGGGGGGCTGGAGCCCACTGATGGGAGAAAGATAGAGCTTACATTTCTGCAGCTATTTTCCGGACTTCCCAAAGCGCTTCACAGCCAATGAAGTACTTCTTAGTCACTGTTGTACTGTAGGGAAACACGGCCGCCAAATTGCGCACAGCAAGTGACCACAGACAGCAATGTGACAATGACCAGAAAATCTCTCCTTTGGTGATGCTGGTTGAGGGATAAATATTTGCCCCAGGACACCGGGAAGTAGCTCCCCTGCTTTTATTTGCAATAGCAACCGTGGGATATATTACATCCACCTGAGAGGGCAGACGGGGGCCTCGGTTTAACGTCTCAGCCCGATACATGGCACCTCCAACAGTGCAGCACTCCCTCAGTACTGCCCCTCCGACAGTGCAGCACTCACTCAGTACTTCCTCTCCAACACTGCAGTACTACCTCAGTACTTCCCCTCCGGCAGTGCAGCACTTCCCCAGTGTTGTCCATCCGGCAGTGCAGCACTCCCCGGTGCTGCCCCTCCGGCAGTGCAGCACTCCCCGGTGCTGCCCCTCCGGCAGTGCAATGTTCTGTATTACAGAACAAGACATTCAGTTTATTTTTGATCAACGTCAAAATGCAGGAACTAATTTTAATCAAAATTAAAAGTGCTCACATTCAGTGGGAATTCTAATGGGTGGAGACCGTGAGCTGCCCGGGCACTTGTTGCTTTGCAGTAAAAGAAAGAATGACTTACATTTCTGTAGCGCCTCTGTGAGGAGAACACAAACAGGCTGCAAAGGGATATAGATAGCCTAAGTAAGTGGGCAGTAAGGTGGCAGATGGAGTTTAATGTAGGGAAATATGAGGTTTCATCACTTTGATAGGAAGAATAGAAAAACATAATACTTTTTAAATGGTGAGAAACTTTCAAATGTAGATGTTAAGAGAGATTTCAGTGTCCTCGTGCAAGAAACACAGAAAGCCAGCATGCAGGTACAGCAAGCAATATGGAAGGCAAATTGCAAGTTGTCATTTAATGCAAGGGGGTTGGACTATAAGAGCAAGGACGTCGTGCTACAATTGTACAGGGCCTTGGTGAGATCACAGCTGGAGTATTGTGCACAGTTTTGGTCTCCTTACCTAAGGAAGGATATACTTGCCTTAGAGGCGGTGCAACAATTTTCACTAGATTGATTCCTGGGATGAGAGGGCTGTCCTATGATGAGAGATTGTGCAGAACGGGCCTATACTCTCTGAGTTTAGAAGAATGAGAGGTGATCTCATTGAAACATACAAGATTCTGACACGGTAGATTCTGAGAGGTGGTGTCCCCTGGCTGGAGTGTCTAGAACTAGGGGGCATAGTCTCAGGCTAAGGGACAGGTCATTTAAGACCGAGATGAGGAGAAATTCTCTGCCACAGAGGGCTGTGAATGCTGAGTCCTTGAGTATATTCAATGCTGAAATAGATAGATTTTTGAACTCTGGGGGATTCATGGAATATGGAGATCGGGCAGGAAAGTGGATTTGAGGTCGATGATCAGCCATGATCTTATTGAGGAGCCATATGGCTGACTCCTGCTCTTATTTCTTATGTTCTTAAGTTCACGGCCACCCGATGTCTCAAAGCGCTGTACAATCAATGAAGTACTTTTGAAGTGTAATCACTGCTGTAATGTGGGAAACACAGCAGCCAATTTGCGCACAGCAAGCTCCCACACACAGCAATGTGATAACGACCAGATAAACTGTTTTTGTTATGTTGATTAAGGGATAAGTATTGGCCCGGACGCCGGGGAGAACTCTCCAGCTCGTCTTCAAAAAGTGTCATGTGATCTATTACGTCCACCTGAAGGCAGACGGGGCCTCGGTTTAACATCTCATCTGAAAGGCAGAAGGTCTGACAGTGCAGCACTCCATCAGCACTGCACAGCCTAGATTTATGTGCTCAAGTCGCTAGAGTGATGAGCTTCTGACCACATATCCACTCCATTACCAAGAGCGCCTACTTCCACCTCCGTAACATCACCCGTCTCCACCCCGACTCATCTCACCTGCTGCTGAATCCATCATCCATGCCTTTGTTATTTCCAGACTTAACTCTTCCAAACCTCTCCAGGCCGGCCTCCCATCTTCCATCCTCCCTATACTTAAGGTCATCCAAAATTCTGCTGCAAGTATAATAAATCGCCCCAAATCCCATTCACCCATCACCTCTGTACTCGCTGAACTACATTGGCTCACCTTTGATCCACGCCTCGATTTTAAAATTCTCCTCCTTGTTTTCCAATCGCTCCATGGCCTTGCCCTTCCTTATCTTTGTAACCTCCTCCAGCCCTTCAACCCGCCGAGATATCTGCTCTCCTTCAATTCTCGCCTCTTGTGTATCCCTGATTTCCATCACTTCATCATTGGTGGTCGTGCCTTCAGCTGCCGAGGCCCAAAGCTCTGGAATTCCCTTCCTAAAGCTCTCCGCCTCGCTCTCCTGCTGTAAGTCGCTCCTTATAACTTACCACTTTGATCAAGGTTTTGGTCACCTGTCCTAATATCTCCTCATGTGGCTCGGCATCAAACTTTGTTTGTCAACGCCCTGTGAAGCACCTTGGGACGTTTTACGACATTAAAGGCGCTAAATGAATGCAATTTGTTGTTGTTATTCAATACATAGAATTTAAAGCACAGAAAAAGCCCATTCGGCCCAACAGGTCCACAGGAGCGTCCTCCCACCCCTCTTCATCTCACCCTATCTAAGCTAATCTAATCCTATCAGCATATCCTTCTATTCCTTTCTCCCTCATCTCTAGCTTCCCCTTAAATATGTCTATGCTGTTCACCTCAACTACTCCTTGTGGTCACGAGTTCCACATTCTCACCACTCTCTGGATAAAGAAGTTTCTCCTGAACTCCCTATGGGATTTATTAGTGGCTATATATTGAGCCAGAAATTAGGATCGGGTGCTTGCCGCGCGTGCAAGCCCCTGATCTGCACTCATCCTGCGCGCTGAAATCTGAAGCCCGGGCCTGCTTGCATTTCCTGTCCCTGGCCCGGTTCCGATGTCGGCGCGCTGTGCTTACCTGATCCAGCGGTGTAGTTAGTGTGATGTGCCGGCTGGGATCAGGTGAGCACTCTGCAGCCAATCAGGGGAGGGGAAACTCATTCATAAGTTTGATAGTAAAGACTGTCAAACTCATGAAAAGTACGGGCGCCCAAAAGACTAGTTTAACTTTAATTAAAATTTTAAAAAACATCCCAATAATTAAATAAACTATAAATAAATTTAAAACACTATTTAAACCAATTAATAAAATTTTTGATTTTTTTTTTTACGAATTCGGGTCTAAAAATAAACTTACCTTACTGTACAGTCCTTAAAAACAATGAAGCTGTGGAAAAAATGTCATAATTTTAAATAATAGACTACTTACCTTCAAGAATCCACTCCTTTCACCTTTTTTCATTTCCAAAAAGTCCAGGCCCTTGCACACGCGCAAATCTGTCAAAACAATGGAAGTTGAACGCATGTGCGCAGAGTCCTTCGCGCACACGTTGGACCTCTTAGCCCATTAGTTCGATGGAGAGGAAATGCCAGTTTCCCGCGCATGCGCTGTGCATGCTGGAATCTGGCAATTCCTCTGGCCACACGCGTGAGTACACCATCTGTACTCACGTGTTGGGAATGTAATTACTGGCCCATTATATTTTTGACCCCTAGTTCTGGACTCCCCCACAAGTGGAATCATCTTCTCTACGTCTACCCTATCATAACTCTTGATAATTTTAAAGACCACTATCAGTTCACCCCTCAGCCTTCTTTTTTCTAGAGCAAAGTGCCCCAGCTTGTTCAGTCCTTCCCGATCGTTGTAACCTCTCAGCCCTGGTGTTTTCTTTGTGAATCGGATTCACTTATTTCAATGAGTATGATTTGTTTTCATGTAGTAACAGACAGTAACGATCACATTGAGCAGCCCCACACATCAATAGCTCATCCTGCTAGATTAAACAAAATCACTTCTAACTATTCCTTAGAACAGACAAGGCTAATTGGAGATTTGATAGAGTTCTTTAAAATCATGAAGGGTTTAGATCCAGTAAATAAAGATAAACTGGCTGAAGGGTCGATAACCAGAGGGCACATATTTAAGGTGATTGGTAAAAGAACCAGAGGAGACATGAGGAAAATCTTCTTTACACAACGAGTGGTTAGGATTTGGAATGCACTTCCTGATGAGGCAGTGGAAACAGATTCAATAGTAGCCTTCGAAAGAGAATTGGATAAGTGATGGAAGGGGAACAATTTGCAGCGATATGGGGAAAGAGCGAGGAAGTGGGACTAACTGGATTGCTCTTCAAAAGAGCTGGTGCAGGCTCGCTGGGCTGAATTGACTCCTTCTGTGCTGTACTATTCTGTGATTCTATCATTCTGCTCACCTGCAATCTAACCTTCCTCCACCCTTAGGTGAGCCTGATTGCCTGTGTTTTTCACCATTCTATTGTCACCCAGGAGGTATCCAATCTCCAGGCCCCATCTACAATCTCAGGTGGATGTAAAGGACTCCACGGCCACTATTTGAAAGAAGAGACGGGGGAATTCTTCCCAGTGAAGTGGGGCTAAAATTTACCGCTCAACCAGCATCACAAAATAGCAGATTATCTGGATATTATCTCATTGCTGCTTGTGGGATCTTGCTTTGCACAAATTGGCTGCCACGCTTTCTACAACAGTGACCACCTTTGAAAAGTGCTTCATTGGCTGTAAAGTGCTTTGCGACATCCTGAGGTTGTGAAAGACGCTATATAAATGCAAGTTCTGTCTTTTAACAGATATCGTGTGTGTGGTGAGACCTTTTCAACAGTAATGCGTTTTTACACAAATAGCGCCTTCTAGTGATGATGAGCAATATCGCAGGCAGCGCGCGCACACACCTTGTAAAGTGTGTGATAGATTTGAAACATTCCTTTATCAGTGCTTTTGTTTAAAGTGTTAAAAGATAAGCTTGCCCCTTTTCAATTAGGCTCCAATAATCCTGCAGGCTCCCAATTTGTAGAGACATAATTTTTTCATTGCTTGAGACCGTACACCTGTCTAGTTTAATCCCCAACAAACAGCAACTTGCATTTAGACAGCACCTTTACTGTAGTAAAATGGCCCAAGGTGCTTCACAGGATCGTAGGTCAGACAAAACTTTAACACCGAACCACATAAGGAGATATTGGGACAGGTGACCAAAAGCTTGTCAGAGGTCGGTTTTCAGGAGTTTCTTCAAGGAGGAGAGAGAGGCGGAGAGGTTTAGGGAGGGAATTCCAGAGTTGGGGCCGAGGCAGCTGAAGGTACGGCCGCCAATTGTTGGGCAATGAAAATCGGCGATGCACAAGAGGCCAGAATTGCAGGACGGCAGAGATCTCAGAGGGTTGTAGGGCTGGAGGAGGTTACAGAGTTAGGGAGGGGAACGAGGTAATTGAAGGAGTTGAAGACAAGGATGAGAATTTTAAAATCGAGCCATTACCAGACTGGGACCCAATGTAGGTCAGCGAGCACAGGGGTGCTGGGTGAACCGGACTTGGTGCGAGGTACGATATGGGGCAGCAGATTTTTGGATGAGCTGAACTTTACAGAGGGGGAAGATGGGAGGCCGGCCAGGAGAGCGTTAGAATCGTCGTGTCTGGAGGAACAAAGGCTCGGATGGGGGTTTCAGTAGCAGATGAGCTGAGGCAGGGGCAGAGACGGGCGATGTTACGGGGGTAGAAGTAGGCGGTCTTGATGATTTTGAGGATATGGGGTCGGAAGTTCAGCTTTGCGACAAATAGGAGACAGAAGGGGGAAAACAAGCAGAGAATAACCATTTGAGTCTGTACAAGCAACAGATCTGATAAATTCCCAGGATTAACTCACAGTCCCGATGTATATGTATATACATTGTCAGCAACATCGCCCAATGTCAGGGCGGAAGGGGTGTAAGAGTTAGCAGAAAGATTAAACTGCAGAAGCTGCTTGGCCCATAAGAACTCTCACAGATCAGATCATGGTGTGAATTGCGGAGCTCCATACAGCTTGTAGATCATTAGCAGTTATATTATCGACAGTCCCACAACCTTTTCAAACTTTCATGAAAACATTACAGTTCATATGAATGTGGATAAGTGTGTCTGTGTGTGCTTTTGAGTGTGTTTGAGTGAATGAGTGTGTCTGTGTGACTGTGTTTGTGCAGTGTGTGTGACTGAGAGTTAATGTGTGTGTGTTTGTGCGTGTGAGAGTGAGTGTATGTGTGTGAGTGTTTGTGCGTGTGAGAGTGAGAGTGAATATGTGTGTGAGTGTTTGTGCGTGTGAGAGTGAGAGTGAGTGTATGTGTGTGATGGGGGCCTCAGGATAATTCGCTGAGCAATTGGCCCAATGTTAATAAAGCTCTGATCTGTTTAGTTCTCAGCTCCGAGCTGTAAACACAGGATCAAAGGATAGTTGCGGATCAGACATTCAGTCATCGAGAGAGACCCTAAACTCCCGGCATTGCAGCCACTAGTCTTTTAGTAAATAATGCCAGGATTGTTTCCCCTACTCTCGTTGAGTTCATTCCAATTGTCGATCACCCATTGTGTAAAGAGTTTGCTGGCTTCAGTCCTAAATTTATCTTCTGCCAGTATGAACCTGTGTCCCCTTGTCTTTCTTTAACAATTCAATTTAAATGAACATTCCAGATTTGTTTTTTCATTCCCTGATGATTCATGGGAAGAGGAGGAGACCATTCAGCCCCTCGAGACTGTTCTGACATTCAATTCGACCATGGCGGATCAGTAGTCGAAGGAAGATTGTGAGAAGCACTACATGAAGCATTTCTATCTTTCTCCGCTTGCTACCAGGTACAATTTACTTTCTGATCTGAATTCAGGAAATTGGATTCATTATAGCCCTTCGATTGAGAGAACAACCACTTAATGAAGACATTCAACGGCATTACCATCGCCGAATCCCCCACCATCAACATCCTGGTGGTCACCATTGACCATAATCTTAAGTGGGACAGTCACATAAATATTGTGGCAACAAGAGCAGGTCAGAGGCTAGGTATTCTGTGGTGAGTGTCTCACCTCCTGACTCCCCAAATCCTTTGCACCATCTACAAGGCACAAGTAAGGAATGTGATGGAGTAATCTCCACTTGCCTGGATGAGTGCAGCTCCAACAACTCTCAAGAAGCTCGACACCATCCAGGACAAAGCATCCCGCTTGATTGGCACCCCATCTACCACCTTAAATATTCACTCCCTCCACCACCGGCGTACCCTGGCTGCAGTCTGTACCATCTACAAGACGCAATGCAGCAACTCACCAAAGCTTCTTCGAAAGCTCCTCCCAAACCCGTGAGCTCTTCCACCCTGCAGGACAAGAGCAGCAGGCACCTGGGAACACCACCACTTCCAAGTCACACACCATCCTGACTTAGACATATATCGCTGACCCTTCATCGTCGCTGGGTCAGAATCCTGGAACTCTCGAACTAACAGCACTGTGGAAGTACCTTCACCAATGGACTGCAGCGGTTCAAGAAGGCTGCTCATCACCACCTTGTGAAGTGCTATTAGGGATGGACAATAAATGCTCGCCTTGCCATCGACGCCCACATCACAGAAACGAATAAAAAAACTGATTTGGCCTTCAAACTTAAAGAGAGCAGATATCGAATCATAGAATCATAGAGCAGAGAAGGAGGGCATTCGGCCCATCGTGCCTATTGAAAGATAATATTAAATCTGCTTTCAATTTTTTTCTTTCAGTCTTGGGTCGAGATCTGGAGCAGATGAATTGCTCCTTGAGTTTCAACAACCTCAGACTTGATGACATTGCCGTGTATTACTGCTATGTGGATTTCCATGGCTTAAAGGATGAGACTTTCACAGACCCGTCCAGCTACCAGCTTGTCCGTAATTCACAGTAAATTTTATTTCGGTTGCAGGAACAGGTTGTGAGATGGCAACGAGTGGAATGCAAGTTTATTTTCCTAAACAATGCCCTCGGCAACTGCATCAGGAGCAGCCCATCCCTTTTTGAGATACCCTAGGGTCAGGTTTGACCAGAAGATGAGATAATCATACACAGGTTAATGGGCTTTCTAAATAAAGGCACAGAGTACAAAAGCAAGGAGGTCATGCCCCTTTGTATATCACTGGTTAGGCCCCAGCTGGAATACTGTGTCCAATTCTGGGCACCACACACTTTAGGAATGATGTCAAGGACTAAGAGAGGGTGCAGAGATTATTTACCAGAATGGTTCCAGTGAAGAGGGAAATCCGTTATGCGAAGAGAGTTAGAGAAACTGGGATTGTTCTTCTTAGAGCAGAGAAGTTTAAAGGGAGATTTAATAGAGGTGTTCAAAATGATGAAGGGTTTTGATAGTGTAAATAAGGAGACATTTTTTCCACTGGCATAATGTCGGTACGTAACTAGAGGACACAGATTTAAAGTAATTGGGAAAGTAACCAGGAGAACAATAATTTTCCTGCGGGGAGTTGTTGTGATCTGGAATGTCCTGCCTGAAAGTGTGTTGAAGCAGATTCAATAGTAATCTACCTTGGGTTCACTCTTTTTTTAACTTATTCTTCGGATGTGGGCATCACTGGCAAGCCCGACATTTATTGCCCATCTCTAATTGCCCTTGAGATGGTGGAGGTGGGCCTGCTTCTTGAACTGCTGCAGTCTGTGTGGTGAAGATACTCCCACAGTGCGGTTAGGCCGAGAGTTCCGGGACTGTGACCCAGCAACGATGAAGGAACGGCCGATATATCTCCAAGTCGGGATGGTGTTTCTGACTCGGACGGCAACTTGGAGGTGATGGTATTCTCATGCACCTGCTGCACTTGTCCTTTCAAGATTGGGCGATGTTAAGGAATATTTCTGAAGCAGAATAGTAAAAGCTAGTCTCTACCAGGCGCTTTTCTGCAGATCTGGCCACTTGCCTTTAAGTGATTTAAGGTGCACAGGGAGGCAGATATTCGGACTTTCCACCAGAGACAACGAAACTCCCTGGTTGGAGGCAATGGCGTAAAACTGCAAACGTTGAGTTCCTTCCATATTTCTAGCTTTTGGTTGACCTTCCGTTGCCACACTGGAAGAGGAAGAGGCCCGTTCAGCTGCTCGAGCCTGTTATCATTAGGAACAAGAGCAGGCCATTCATCCCTTTGAGCTTGTTAGATAGGAAAAGTAGGAGGCCATTCAGACCCTCGAGAATGTTGATTTTGACAGGAGGGGCCATTCAGCCCTTCGAGACTGTTGTTTTCATTCGTTCATGGGATGTGGGCATCGCTGGCAAAACCAGCATTTATTGCCCATCCCTTGTTGCTCTTGAGAAGGTGGTGGTGAGCAGCCTTCTTGAACCACTGCAGTCCCGGTGGTGAAGGTACGCCCACAGTGCTGTTCGGGAGGGAGTTCCAGTATTTTGACCCAGCGACGATGAAGGAACGGCGATATACTTCCAAGTCAGGATGGTGTGTGACTTGGAGGGGAACTTGGATGTGCTGGTGTACCCATGTACCAGATTCCCTTGTCCTTCCAGGTGGTAGACGCCGTGGATTTGGGAGGTGCTGTCGAAGAAGCCTTGGTGAGTTGCTGCAGTGCATCTTGTAGATGGTATACACTGCAGACACGGAACGCCAATGGCAGAGGGTGTGAATGTTTTAGGTGATGGATGAGTTGCCAATCAAGCGGGCTGCTTTGTCTTGGATGTTGTCAAGCTTCTTGAGAGTTGTTGGAGCTGCACTCATCCAGTCCAGTGGAGAGTAGTCCAACAAACTCCTGACTTGTGTCTTGTAGATGTTGGAAAGGCTTTGCGGAGTAAGGAGGTGAGACACTCGCTGCAGAATACCCAGCCTCTGACGTGTTCTTGTTACCAAAGCATTTATGTGGCTGGTCCAGTTAAGTTTCCGGTCAATGTTGACCCCTCATGATATTAATGGTGTGGGTTTCGGCCGTAGAATGTCAATGGGTGGTGGTTAGACGATCGCCTGTTGGAGATAGTCATTTCCTGGCACCTGTGTGACACTAATGTTACCTGCCACATATCAGCCCAAGCCTGAATGTCGTCCAGGTCTTGTTGCATGCGGGCATGGATTGCTTCATTATCTGAGGAGTTGCGAATGGCACTGGACATTGTGCAGTCATCAGTGAACATCCCCATTTCTGAACTTATGATGGAGGGAAGGTCAATGATGAAGCATCTGAAAATGATTGTGCCTAGGACACTGCCCTGAGGAACTCTGCAGCGGTGTCCTGGGGCTGTGCTCATTTACCTTCGACCACCACAACCATTTTCCTTTGTGCTAGGTATGTCTCTAGCCAGTTGAGCCTTTTCCCCCCAATTCCGATTGACTTCAGTTTTACAAGGGCTCCTTGATGTCACACTCGGTCAAATGCTGACTTGATACCAAGGGCAGTCACTCTCACCTCACCTCTGTAATTTAGCTCTTTTGTCCATGTTTGGACCAAGACTGTAATGAGATCTGGAGCTGAGTGGTCCTGGCAGAACTCAACCTGGGCATCAGTGAGCCAGTTATTGGTGATTAAGTGCTGCTTGTTTGCACTGTCAACGACACCTTCCATCACTTTGCTGATGATTGAGAGTAGACTGATGGGGCAGTAATTGGCTGGATTGGATTTGTCCTGATTTTTGTTTACAGGACTTACCTGGACAGAGTTTCACATTGTTGGATAGATGCCAGTGTTACAGCTGTACTGCAACAGCTTGGCTAGAGGGGCAACTAGTTCTGGAGCACAAGTCTTCAGCACGACAGCCGGGATGTTGTCGGGGTCTGCAGCCTTTGCTGTATCCAGCGCACTCAGCCGCTTCTTGATTTCACATGGAGTGAATCGAATTGGCTGAAGACTGGCTTCTGTGGTGGTGGGAACATCAGGAGGAGGCCGATATAAATCATCCATTCAGCACTTCTGGCTGAAGATGTTTGCAAATGCTTCAGCTTTGTATTTTGCACTCACGTGCTGGGCTCCACCATCTATGAGGATGGGGATATTCATGGAGCCTCCTCCTCCCATTAGTTGTTTAATCTCCACCAGCATTCACGACTTGATGTGGAAGATTTGCAGAGCTTTGATCTGATCCATTGATAGTGGGACGCTTCGCTCTGTCTATAGCATGTTGCCTCCGATTTTCAGCATGCATGTAGTCCTGTGTTGCAGCTTCCCCAGTTTGGCACTTCATTTTTAGACACGCCTTGCGCTACTCCTGGCATATTCTTCTACACTCCATATTGAGCCAGGATTGGTCCCCTGGCCTGTTCGTAATGATAGACTGAGTGATATGCCGGGCCATGAGATTACAGATTGTGGTGGAATACAATTCTGCAGCTTATAAATATTTTTGGAGACACAGGGCCTTGGTGAGACCACAGCTTGAGTACGTGTGCAGTTTTGGTCACCTTACCTAAGAAAGGATACAATTGCCATAGAGGGAGTGCAGCAAAGGTTCACCAGACTGTTTCCTGGGGTGGCAGGACTGTCGTATGAGGAGAGATTGGGTCGACTAGGTCTGTATTTACTAGAGTTGAGGAGAATGAGATGGGACCTAATTGAAACGTATACAATTGTAACATGGCTAGACAGACTGGATGCAGGGAGGATGTTTGCCATGGCTGGGGGGGGTCTAGAACGAGAGGTCACAGTCTCAGGATATGGGGAGAAATCACTTCACTCTGAGGGTGGTGAACCTGTTGGAATTCTCTGCCACAGATGGCTGTGGAGACCAAGTGACTGAATACATTTAAGAAGGAGATAAATAGATCTCTTGACACACAAGGAATTAGGAGAATGGGGAGAGATTGGGAATATGGTATTGAGATCGAGGATCAGCCATGATTATGGCCCGAATGTCCTAATCCTGCTCCTATTTTTCTATGTTTCTATAAAACTAATACAAAAGAAGAATAAGATGTATTATCTGCCCTTTCACCTCCTCCCTTCCCACCATCCGGAGCCCTAAACACTCCTTCCTTGTGAAACAGAGATTTACTTGTACTTCTATTAATGTATTATACTGTATTCACTGCTCACAATGCAGTCTCCTCTACATTGGGGAGATAAAACATAGATTGTGTGATCGGTTTGCTGAACACCTCCATTCAGTCTGCAAGCGTGAACCTGTGTTTCCAATTGCATGCCATTTTAATTCTCCATCACCCTCCTACTCTGTCCTCTCTGTACTCGGCCTGCTCCATTGTTCCAATGAAGCTCAATGGAAGTTCAAGGAACAGCACCTCATCTTTGGATTAGGAACTTTACAACCTTCTAAACTCAACACTGAGTTCAACAATTGCAGATCATAACCAATGCTCCCATTTATTCAGAGAGCAGGTGCTGGTAATGGTTCTGCTGTTGCCATTTATTGCTCCTCTAGACCCATCCTTTTTTGTCTTGCACCATCATCGCTTTTGTCATTTAATCATTGCAGCATTCCACCCTATCACAGACCTCCACTTTTGTTCTTTCCTCCCCTCCACTTTCCCTGCCTCTGTACCTGCTTAAAACTGTTACAGCTCTAACTTTTTCCAGTTCTGATGAAAGGTCATCGACCTGAAACGTTAACTCTGTTTCTCTCTCCGCAGATGCTACCTGACCTGCTGAGTATTTCCAGTATTTTCTGGTTTTAATTTAGTAACACATTGTCAGAAACTCCGACTGAGCAAATAAACTGGTTTTCAGTGCTGAATACCGGCGAGGGTGGCGACATCTCGAAGGAGTACAGTCCAGATCACATCGACAGCACCATGGGGCAAATTACTGCATGGGGGGCTGAGCGAAGCATAGGATTGCAGTGGTTGTAGGCGATTTAATAGTCAGGTGGCAGACATGCATTTTTGCAACGGCCAACGTGAGTCTCACATGGTCTGTGGCCTCTCTGGCGCCAGGGTAAATTATATCACAGAACGAGTGCAAAACATTCCACGGGGGAAGGGGAGCAGCCTGATGTCGTGGTACATGTTGGAATGAGGGAAGAAAAGCTTTGAGGTCCTGCAGTCCGAGTCTCAGGAGCTAGGGAGGAAGTTGAAGAGCAGGACCTCAAAAGTGGAAATCTTTGGATTACTCCTGGTGCCACGTGCCAGTGAGGGTGGGCACAGTAAGATAAGGCAGGATGATGGTGACTGGAGAAATTGTGCAGGAGAAACAGTTACACATTCCTCGGGGATTGTGACTAGTTCTGGGGCAGGAGTGACCTGTACAAAATGGACGGGTTGTACCTCAGTCGGGCAGGGACCAATGACTTTGCACCGAGGTTAACGAGTGCTACACGTGAGCGTTTAAACTAATTTGGCGGGGGAGGGGCACCGAGATGAAGCAATGGATAGGAGAGACAAGGTGCACAGAGGATTCGAAGTGGCAAACAGCATTAGAATAAAGAGTAGCTCTGAAATAGGAGGGATCATAGAAGGGGAAAAGAGAGGCAGACAAGTTGGGATTCGGAGTACATAAGTGTAAAAACACAGAAGGTGGTCAATAAGGTTGGTGAGCTGCAGGCACAAATTACCACATCGGATTATGATATAGTGGCAATAACGGAAGCCTGGCTCAAACAGTGGGAGGATTGGGATGTTCGACAGATGGGTTCTAGGTTACTGAGTGAAGTAAGCGTGGAAATTGGGGAAGTTCTAGTCACTATCTTCCAACCCTCCTTAGATATGGGGATGGAGCTAGAGGACTGAAGCATAGTAAATGCGACATCCCATTTAAAAAAGGGGAGAGGGATAAACCCTTCAATTACAGACCAGTCAGCCTAACGTCGGTGGGGGAACATTTAAAGACAATAATCCGGGACATAAGTAATTGACATTTGGAAAAGTATGGGCTAATGTCAGCATGGATTAGTTAAAGGACAATCAGAGGAATCCTGCCTCTGTTTTTTTGCACATTAATAAGTCTGGGCCAGTGAGGTCGATTTTATCAAACTTCCAACCTGATCCAGGGTGAGAACTGAACCTAAGACTGTGCATTTTGGGAAACCTCTTGTCGGGCCAGTAATTACATTTATCAACTGGCATAAAGAAAAAACCCCTTCCGTTATGACTCGTTTTCTGCTTTACTATATACCTGATATTACTGATGCTTTCCTTTATGCAGTTCATTTATTTTTCCTGCTCTCCAGCACACAATCCTGTCATAGCTCAAATGATTCGAACACAGCACTGGATGCAGTAACAAAGCTACAAATTTCACCCCGAACGCCATCAAACTGTCACTTTTGCTCCAATCCTGACGTATAATTTCCCTGTTTGTTTCCTTCCTTACATTTAACTTAATGACGATTGTGATCCTATCTCGGTAAGTGCAGTCTTTCCAACTGTGTCCTTCGCTATCTGGTGGCCATGGCAACGGCGGATCTATATTCAAATTGCCGTCCTGCTTTTCACAGCCAGAGACTGTTCTGTCTGGTCCACAGTCACTTTAACCTTTGATCGATTTGTGGAATTTGTTTCCAGAATCTGAAAGCGAAATATTGCACCGAGCAAATGGCGATTGTTGTTCTCGGAGCAGTAACTGTGCTGTCCTGTTTAAAGAACATGTTCAGGAATGTTTTGCATACAAGTCAATACAGGCTTTCTAATAATCCATGGTTTTGTTATGTAACAGACAAAGTTCAGTTTCACAGTGTGGGCAGCATTCTAATTTCTTTGCCATGTTCCTACCCGTTTTGATTGTTTCTGATTTTGTTCAATGTTTTAAACGTCAGACACATTTTAGTGGCCGCAGGAGATTCCGGGGCCACAGCAGTGGGGAGAGTCCCAGTGACCCAGAGAGGGAGAGCCGCAGGAAATCCATCGGTTTACTTGTAGTACTAACAGGATATAAGAATATAAGAACATAAGAAATAGGAGCAGCAGTCGGCCATATGGTCCTTTGAGCCTGCTCCGACATTCAATAAGTTCATGGCTGATCATCGCCCTCAATTCCAGATACGCGTCTGATCTCCACATCCCTCGATTCCGCTAGAGTCCGAATATCTGTCTATCTCAGCCTTGAATATGCTCAAAGACTCAGCATCCACAGCCCTCTGGGGCAGAAAATTGCAAAAATTCACAAACATCTGAGTGAAGAACTTACTCCTCATTTTTGTCTTAAATGGCCTACCCCTTATCCTGAGACGATGCCCCCTAGTTCTAGGCAACCCAGCCAGGGGAAACAACCTCTCAGCATCTACCCTGTCAATCCCCTTCAGAATCTTGTATGTTTCAATGAGATCGCCTCACATTCTTCTAATCTCCAGAAAATATAGGCCCATTCTACAGCAACTTTCATCATAGGACAGCCCTCTCATCCCAGGAATCAATCTAGTGAACCTTCAATGCACCACCTCCATGGGAAGTATATCCTTCCTTAGATAAGGAGACCAAAACTGTGCACAGTACTCCAGGGGTGCTCTCACCAAGGCCCTGTACAATTGTAACATGACTTCCTTACTCTTGTACTCCAAACTGCTTGCAACAATACTCAACATACCATTTGCCTTCCTTATTGCTTGCTGTACCGGCATGCTAGCTTTCTGTGCTTCCTGAACGAGGACACACAAATCTCCTTCAACACCAACATTTAAAAGTTTCTCAACATGTAAAAAACACTGTGTTTTTAAATCTTCCTACCAAAGCGAATAACCTCATCTACATTATACTCCATCTGCCAACTTACTGCCCACTCACGTGGTTTACCTGTATCCCTTTGCAGGCTTTTTGTTTTCTCCTCACAGCCTCCTGTCCCACCTAGCTTCGTAAGATCAGCAAACTTGGATACATTACACTCGGTCCTTTCATCCACGTCATTCATATAGATTGTAAATAGCTGAGACCCCAGCACTGACCTTGTGGCACCCCACCAGTTGCAGCCTGCCAACCCGAAAAAGACCAGTTTATTCCCACTCTCTGATTTTTGTCTGTTAACCAAACCTCTACCCATGCTACTATATTACCACTAACCCCATGAGCCCTTCTCTTGTCTAATAACCTTTTTTATGTGGCACCTTACTGAATGCCTTTTGGGAATCCAAATATGCTACATCCCCTTTATCTACCCTGCTAGTTATATCCTCCGAATAATAAATTTGTCAAACACGATTTCCATTTCATAAAACCATATTGACTATGCTAATCAGGTTATGATTTTCTAAGTGCCCTGATTCCAAACCCTTAACAAATGATTCCATATGGTCAGCAATGTATGACCTGGGAGAGCAGCCTCATGAAAGTTCATCTACCTGAAATGTTAACTCGGTTTCTCGCTCCACATATTTTCCTGCTCTGCTGAGTGTTTCCCACACTTTCTGTTTTTATTACTGATTTCCAGCATCTGCAGTATTTTACTTTTGGAACCGAATTTCCACCTGGGTTACTCCTGGAATTCGAACTTTTATTCCAGCTCCTGGGTTTATAAATATCTGAGTCCCAAGGTCTGATTTTTGCAGCACCACACTAGTTACAGCCTGGCAATCTGAAAATGACCCATTTTTCCCTACTTTCTGTATTCCCTCTGTTAACCAATCCTTAATCAATGCTAATACCTTACCCCCAAACCCATGTGCCGCTATCTTGCTTAATAACCTTTTATGTGGCACCTTATTGAATGTCTTTTGGAACTCCAAATATACTATATCTACTGGTACCCCTTTATCTACGTTGCTAGTTACATCCTCAAAAACCTCTAATAAATTTGTCGAACATGATTTACATTTCATGAACTATGTATCCTCTGCCTAATCATATGGGCCCTTAATTTGCCGTTTAGGCTTCCCTAAATGAATTGCCTCTGATCTGCAAATAAAATGCCCGCATACCTGTTGGTCCGGGAGGTTTGGAGATTCACTGTCCTGGACTTCTCCGGGTACTCGGTGGGTAGAGGCTCACGTACCTCAGGGGGTAACGTGGTTTGCAAGCGCCCCTGGGATCGTGTGGGCCTGCCCAATGAATGAAAGAATGGGATCCCATTCATACTTATGGGGAGTCTGTATGTATGGAAACCCCATAAGCATGAATGGGGATACTCCCAAAAATATATCTACACAGCAAATAAATAAAAAATACATATTTAAAATTAATTAAAATGGAATTTATTAAATATCTAAACAAAAATGTAATTTTCTGAAAAATAAGTTAAAATGTTTAAAGGGGCTAAATATAAACTTATCTTATTGCACAGGTTTTTAAATGTATAAATGATTGATTAAAAATTATGTTTATGCTTTTTTAAACACTTACGCTGGAAAAATCAGGCCTGAAACCTGCTTATAACAGGCACAAGAATTTCATGGGCTTTTGCTGGGCAGAAGTTGGGCAAATATTCCAACTTTCTGCCCGTGGATGCCCTTTTCCTGGGGATGCACTGGATCTGTCAGGAAAATTCTTGACTGATCACAATTTCTGGTTTTATCGTGCATGCACTTCACACGTGAATACCCGGAATTTGCGCAGCCATTATGGGCGTTCACACGTCATACATGCCCACAGGGGTCGCAAATTACAGCCCATTATGCTTTTCTAAATACCCTGTTACCAAATCCGTAATAATGGATTCCTGCAATTTCCTGACTGATGTCAGGCTGACTGGCTTGTAGTTCCTGGTTTTCACTCTCCTTCCTTCCTTGAATAACGGGGTTAGATTTGCTATCTTCCAATCCGGAGGGACCTTTCCTCAATCTAGGGAATTTTGGAAGATCACAACCAATGCATCTGGCGCACTCTGCCCAATTTTGATTCCCTCCCACCCCCGCTGCACCCCCACACGATGGTGATGTATTGGACTTTGAAAAGATCTACAGCAGAGCTACGAGAAGAACATCAGCTACTGGAATAGTCTCAAGGGCCTTGGTCTATTCAGTTTAGAGCAGCGTAGACTCAGAGATGACATGATGGATGTCTATGAAATAACTAAAAGGCTGGATAGCATGCCTATTGATAGACTATTTCAGTTTAACAGATCGGAACGGACCAGTAGACACGGTTTAGATGATGTAAGAGTAGCAAATGACGGGGTGTTTGACGGTTCTTCTTTTCCCAGAGAGTAGTAAGCCTGTAGAATACATTGCAACCTGGTGTTGTTGGGTGCTGATTCTTTGTATACTTCCAAGAAGGAGCTGTACCGTTTATTTACTGGGGTAGAGATCACATCATATAGAAGGCAAGCTTCTATATAGAGAGCATTTCATCAAATTAGGAGTTCGTTTGTACAAGATCGAAGCCTTTGGTATTACTGGTAAGATATTGAGCTGCAGTGAGAACTGGCTGGAAGGTCTTAGGCGGAAAGTAGTTAAGGATGGATTTGGATCTGTTTGGAGACCAGTCACCAGTGATGTCCCATTGGGATCAGTATTGGGATCTTTGCTCTTGACCATTTTTCTTATGGATCTAGATATAGGTGTTGGGGGCACGATCTGCAAGTTTGCAGATGGTACTAAGATTTTTGCGAGTGTCAGGACTGCCGATCATGCTCGATTGCTTCAGGCCGCTCTTGATGTTTTGGGGGTCTGGGCTTGTGATTGGCAAATGATATTTAAATTGGTTAAGTAGGACCAGGGGTCATAATTTTAAGTTGTAACTATTAAGTACAAGACCAGCACTAGCTGAGATGTCAGGGGGTGGGACATTTCCCAGAGAATAGTGGGGCTCTGGAACCATCTGCCGGCTCGAGCGGTGGATGTCGATTCGCTGACTTCCTTCAAGTGAGAGCTGGACCTGTTTCTGGCCGGGCTGGAGATCAGTTTGTAGAAAAGGTTGGTACTGTATAGAATTATCAGAGTCGGAGTGATCTCTTGGACTAGATTCGATTGCATAGGAGAGGAATTTCCGAGATTTTTACCCCCAAATTGGCCATGGTTTTCAGCTGGTTTTTCGCCTCTCCCAGGAAATCACATGATGGCGGGTGCAGTGGAAAGTGTATTTACTGTGACAGACAAGTTATCACACTTGTGTGGGACATGCTGGATGGACCAGAGTGTATTTTCCTGTCTTTGTTTGTAAGTGTTTGTAGGTGTGGCGGGGTCCCAGAATCATCCCCTGCAGCACTTTTCCATTTGATCTCGTGCTCTGTTCCTATTTATTGCCCATCACCCGTTGCATTGAGCAGATGGTGGCGGGCCTTCTCCTTGACCCACTGCAGTCCTTGTGGTGATGGTGTTCTGGACCATTTATTGCCCATTCCCGAGCTGCCCTTAGAAGGTGGTGCTGGATCTTCTTCTTGATTCCTGCTGTCCTTATGGTAATGGTGTTACCATGATGCTGTTAGGTGGAGAATTCACGTGTTTTGTCCAAGTGATGATAAATGAACGGTGATATATGTGCACGCTAGAAAGCTTTGCCTATTTTTGTAGTTCCCATCTTCACTTAAAGTGGCACATTTCCCTCCCACCAGAGCAGCAAGGTGATTGACTCCTCCGAGATACACGAGACCGACTCCAAATATTTCCCACCTCCATCTTTCTGTGCGAGTGCTTCAAGTTACTGTGACAACTGGTTGTTGCCATCACCCAGAGCTCACACTCACAGTATTGTAAGTCTGTTTGATATCTACAGAACTCACCTCAGGGGTCCCAGTCTATCAGATCGGGGCAGGACCGGATACCCCTGTAGAAACCTGTGAGTGCGGGCAGAGTTATGACTGGCTTTCCCCTGTTTTAACTGATTTTCATCTTGTTGACAATACGGGTTGGGGAATTCTTTAGTTAAATGTACATTTCTGGTGAGTTGTTTCATTCCACGAGACATCCGGGGAGTGAATTATTTGCCAGTTTTAGACTCGTGGTACCTATATAGTAACACGTCCGATGTGTCCATTCATTGAACTGTATTAAATATTCAAGCTCTTTTCATTCTCCAGCTCTACATTCACTCTTGGAGAAATCAGAGTCACATTTAAATTGATTTAATGAGTTACAATGGACAGTTTCTGCAAACAGCCGTCTACCTTCGGATCCCCTCTTTGAATTGGATCATAACGAGTTACCCATTTACAGTGATACAGGCCTCACTCCCCTGATTGTGTTAGATTCGTTGGAGCTTTAATGTTTCATTGACCTATATACGCAGATAATAAATCAGCATAAACCGCTCCTGGATTCTTCTAATTCACTTCAAAACTACAGGGAGAATTGTTGCTCCTGTTGTACCTGAATTTACTGATAGGCTTGGACACAGTAAGAGTCTATTTATCCTGAGCTGTTGAATTTTTTGTTATAGATTTAGGAAAGTAAACACAGATTATGGTCATCTTGTACTCTGATGCAGACTTTGCGATAAGGGATAAGTTTATTTGCAGACACTAAGCTGTTATGTGTTTCCAGTGAATGAATGTCATTACCCAGATATGCTTCATCCTGATACGTTGACCCGCTGGATGATATGCAGCCTATGTTCAAACCCCCAGATGAAATGTCCAGCAGCAGTATGTCAATATTTCACGGGAGCATTCAACAAAACACGAGCACAGAAACCACCACAAAGCCAGGTGCTTCCTGTCAGTTCAGCAGAACAGCAAAACACAAAACGACTTCTTTGAGGCTCTGCAGACTGCGAGCAGCTTTTCACACAGTGGGGCTACGGAAGGTCATCCTAGGTTCCCAGCGATCACCGTACATAAAACACTTGCCTTTTTGTTTAAAAGGAACACATCACATCTGTCCCTGGTACAGTGCATCGATGGTGAAAATTCAGATCTTCTGATTACAAGTAAATATATCTGTGGTCTCTGCTTCTCTCTGAGAGTCTCACTGAGTGGTTGAAACACATTTCCTCAAATATCTGGCAACTTCTCCCAAAAAGATGCAAAGTCATGGACTGTGACTCTGAAGCAGTTCTGAGCGGCACGGCTCAGACACACTGTCGCTTTACAGTGGATCAATGCAGTAAAACTGTGAAAGCATCAATGATGGTCCCTGGACAGTGGGTGACTGTAGAATCACAACAGTCAGTGATACTAGTCAGAGCAGGGTCAGCTCCAGTGCAAAACTGGGCCATAAACAAAGGGGTCGCTGTACATTGGTTAAATGCAGCAAAACTGGGCAATAAACAATGGAGGTCGCTGGATAGTGGGTAAATGTAGAATCACTGCAGTCAGTGATAATAGTCAGAGCAGGGTGAGCTCCAATACAAAACTGTTAAAAAATAAACAAAAATTTCAGGAAATAAAATATGTATGAGCAGGCAATGATAAGTACACAAATAAACAAATTGTGTGTAAGATAATGTAACAAGAGCAAATCATCAGTGACGATCAATGAACAATCATTTAGAACGGTGATCCTCGTGATGGGGCCGTGTTGCATAGAAACACTTTTTGGGCAGTATGTCTTCAGAGTGAACTGATTCAAACACTGGCTTTATACAAATTGAACATACAATGATAACAATTACAAAGAACTTCTTAGAATCTGCAGCACAGCAAGAAGGCAGCTTGGCGCAACTGAACTATGGCGGTGTGGAAATTCCACACCGGCATCCTTCCACTCTAATGACCTCATCCCACCATGCCCCGTACCCGTCCATTAACTTCCCTCGCATTTAAGTATCAAGCCTCCCATTGAATGCATCAATGTTATCTACATCAAACATCCCATGTGGCGGAGTGGGCCTTTGGCATAGTGGTAGCATCCCCACCGCTGGGTCAGAAGGCGTAGGGTTTTGAACCCCGCTCCAGACAGTCCTGGCAAGTGGAGTTGGAGCTCCGGCTCTAAATTCTGGGTTGACATCCAGCGGGATACTTGCGTCCGTGGGTGTGGGCCCCACCCCACTCGTATGGGTTTTGGGAGCCCCTAAAACCCTCCCGCCATAGGACTAACCACCCTAATGGCTGGTACGAAGATGGTTATGTTCACGGAAAGAGCGTTAACTGCGGCAGAAATCCTTCCACCACTTCATACAGTTCCCCAAAGGGAACAGTGTGAACACATGTACGACGACGACCCCATGTGGCAGCGAGTTCTACATTCTCACCACTGTCAGTGTGAACAATAAATCCACCTAACTACTTTATCTGATCTGTTAGAGGCTATTTTATATTAATGCCTCCATGTCATGAACCCAACCACAAGCAGCAACAGTTTCTCTTCATTCACCCAATCGGTCTACTTCATAATTTTGAAGATCTCTCAATTGCCTCCTCTTAGTCTTCTCTTTTCCAGAGAGCAGAGCCCTGGCCGGCCTAATCTTTCTGATAGTCGCATCTTCTCATTTCACGTAAAATTCTTGACACCATTATCTGCATTTTCTCTAGTCCTTCATTATCATTTTTATAATATGTTGACCAGAACTGCGCACATTGCTCCAAGTGGTCTAACCAAGGTTCTATCTAAATTTAAAATTACCTCCCTGCTTTTGTATTCTCTGCCTGTAGAAATGAACCCAGCACATTGGACTCTTTATGACCTTTATGTGTTGATAGATTTAGTGATTTGTGTATGTATATTCCCAGATCTCTTTAGTCCTCTACCCCATTTAGTTTCTTACCATCCAAGGAGTAAATGGCCTCCTCATTCCCCCAAACAATATAAACCACCTCAAAGTAAGTGAAGTTGGCGGGGATATAACAAAAGAGAAGATCTGTAATAGGGTGGAAGGCAGGAATGTTTAAATGAACAACAGATTCATTACCCGCACCCGCTGTCCGAAAAAATAGGTAACATAGAAGATAGGAGCAGGAGTAGGCCATTCGGCCCCATGAGCCTGTTCCGCCCTTTAAAGAGATCATGACTGATCATCCAAATTTAGTAACCTGTACCTGATTTCTCCCCCTAACCCTTGATCCTTTTAGCTTTAAGAAATGTATCTAACTCCATCTTTAATATATTTAATGAATTGGGCTCACCTGCCGTCTATGGTGGTAAATTCCACAGGTTCACCACTCTCTGGGTGAAGAAATTCCTCCTCATCGCAGTCTTAAATGGCGTACCCCTTAGCATTAGACTGTGACCTCTGGTTCTGGACTCCCCCGCCATCGGGAACATCCTTCCTGAATCTAATCTGTCTAGTCCTGTTTGAATTTTATAATTTTCAATGAGATCCCCTGTCATTCTTCTAATCTCTAGTGAATATAAACCTAATCGACCCAATCTCTCTTCATATGTCATTCCTGCCATCCCAGGTATCAGTCTGGTGAATCTTCGCTGCACTTCCTCCATGGCAAGAACATCCTTCCTCAGATAAGGCAACAATAACTGCTCACAATACTCAAGGTGTGGTCTCACCAAGGCCCTGTACAACTGCAGCAAGACATCCTTGCTCCTGTTCTCGAATCCTCTCGCTATGAAGGCCAACATACCATTTGCCTTCTTAACCGCCTGCTGCACCTGCATGCTTACCTTCAGTGACTGGTGCACAAGGACACCCATGTCTCAGTGTACATCCCCCTTTCCCAACCTATTGCCGTTCAGATAATAATCTGTCTTCCTGTTTTTGACACCAAAGTGGATAACCTCGCATTTATCCACATTAAACTGCATCTACCATGTACCTGCCCAATCAATCAACCTGTCCAAATCATACTGGAGTTTCTCTGCATCCTCTTCACAGCACACACACACACCCAGCTTTGTGTCATCTGCAAACTTGGAGATATTACATCTAGTTCCCTTGTCTACGTCATTAATATATGTTGTGAGTAGCTGGGGTCCTAGCACCGATGCTGCAGTACCTCAGTAGTCACTGCCTGACACGCAGAAAAAGGCCCCTTTATTCCAAATTCTTTGCTTCCTCTCTGCCAAACTGTTCTCTATCCAATCTTTACCTTACCCCCAATCCTATGTGTTTTAAATTTGCATGCCATTCTCTTATGCGGGCACTTATCGAAAGCCTTCTGAAAGTCCAAATACACCACATCCACTCATCTCCCTTATCGATTTAACCAGTTACATTCACAGAAAGTTCCAGTAGATTAGTCAAGCGTGATTTACATTTTGTAAATCCATGTTGACTTTGTCCGATCCTGTCACTGTTTTCCAAGTGCTCTGCTATTACATCTTTTATAATGGACTCTAGCATTTTCCCAACTAACGATGTCAGGCTTACCGGAGCAGTGGTTATGCTCTGATACTGTTGAATTCGATGTTGAGTCTGGAACGTTGTCAATACCTCATCGAATGATCAGGTGCTGTTCCTCGAGCTTCCGTTTCATGAGAACAGTGTATAAGGTCACTGTCAGAGAGGTCAGAGTGGGAGTGGGATGAAGAATTAAAATGGCGTGTGATCAGAAGCTCATGGTCATGATTGCAGACAGAATGGAAGTGTTCAGCAAATCGATCACCCAATCTGTGTTTGGTCCCCCAAATGTAGAGGAGACTACATCGTGAGCAGTGAATGTAGTATACTAAATTGAAAGAATTGAAAATCACTGTTTCACGTGGAAGGAGGATTTTGGGCCCTGGATGGTAGGAAGGGAGGAGGTGAAAGAGTAGGGCCTAGAAATTCAGTATCACCACGTTTGGGGTGCTATAGCCGAGCGTGCGCTAAATTTAACGCCAGGTGCAAATTATCGCCATCTTCAGCGAAATTGACTTGCATCACCCCAAGAGGTTCTTGGTGCGCTAAATCAGGTGCTGCACGACTATCCTAAGGTGTTATGCCGGAGAGGCAAGGCGCTACCACCGAGGGCGGGCACAGCGCAGGTGCAGCCAGTTAGCGATTGAATGCAGACATGCTGGTGCCAGTCAGCTGTTAAAGGGTGAGGGTCGATTTGGCATGCAGCCATGCCCTGCACATTGGAGCCCTGATTCTCGGCGTGGACTGACCTGCTGCGACATTGCTAGGACAACGAGCAAGCGCAGCTATTTAGTGAGGGACCGCTGAAGGTTCTGGTTGGTGCAGTGGAGCGCAGGCACCAGATCTTCTTTCCAGACAGTGGCATGAGGCCGCTGCCCAACGAGTACTGACAAGCTTGGAGGGAGGTGGCACAGAGAGAGACCTCCAGCAGCATGGTGCCTAGGACCCCGGCGCAATGTAGGAAGAATTTAAACGACCTCACTCATGTTGTCAGGGTGAGCACCCTTTCCAGTATCCTCTTCATCCCTGCATGTGCACCTTACTTTATGGCCAATGGGTACTGAAAGCCCCAATGCCCAGCCCTCATCCAACACCTATAGGCCTGTCATGAAACTCACATGCACATTCACCAATTCACACACTGTGAGGGCTATTCGACCATGGGATGCAGTGCAGCCAAGATCAGGGCTTCACACTGTAAGGGCTAGTCGACCATGGGAGGCAGAAGCAATGGAACAGGGAATGTCATCCTGAACTGAAAGGCCTGAGCCATCTGGTGCAGCGTGTCGTGCGTATTATGGCAGGCCGCCTGAGTGGCCCCGTCGCCACTGGAGATGCTGAGCCCGTTCTGGAAATCGATGGTAAGGTCATCACCTTTTTGTCCTCTCTCTTTCCACTTGTGCCTCACACCAGCATCCTTTGCCACTATCGAAACAATGTAGTGCATTGCAGCACTCATGCCTCCCTCGCTGCCGCCCTGTCCTCACGCTAAAGCAACTCTTGTACCGCCCTGCTTTCAGACAATGAATCGCCAGGTGAGGAGGCGGGCCATCAAGCTGCCACTGGGACTGATTCAGAAGGTGAGGAGGAGGAAGAGGAAGCTGGAACATCAGTGCCACCCTCAGCCGAGGCAGGTCATGGCCATAATGGGGATACGTCTTCCCTGAAGGGGAGCAGGGGGGAAGGGTCTGAGGAGGGTGAAGCTCCGGGGCCCAGCGGGCTGCAGCAACGTGGGGGGGGGTGGCGGTAGGGAAGTTCGGCGGCCTTCTCCCTGGAGGGAGAGTGTGGCCTCCAGTCCTGCTACAGTGAGCACTGAGGAGGTGCGGCTCCTTGCTGAAATGGCCACCCAGGCTGAGCGCAGGCACACTGAGCTCATGGCTGCAGTGACAAGGATGCCTGACTCCATAGAGTCACTGGCAAGGTGTGTACAGGACTTCGGGGCAGCTCAGGCAAGGAGTCTGCAGGAGTTCGTGACAGCACAGGCATGGAGTCTGCAGGGCTTTGGTGCAGCACAGGCGGATTCCAGCCAAGTGCTTAGTCATGACATGCAGTCACTGGCTGGTCTGATGCAGTCTCAGATCAGGGCCACACGAGCACTAACTGCAGCCACCCTCGCTGGATCGGGCAGGTTTCGCCGGGGCCCTCGCCACGCTGCAGCACGCCAGCAGTCTGTGCTTCAGCAGATTGCTGCGCATGCTTCATTGCTGCCCCGTGCGAGTGCCAGTGTCTCGTCCGACCAGGGAGTGCCTGTGCTCTGTCAGGTTGGCAGCATTCCTGCTGGCAACATTGTCACTCCTCCACTGCAGCTGCCACCACCCGTAGGGCAGGCTGCTGCCACCCATGCAGAATTGGAGCAGTCAGCAACCGGGCCCTCCAGGCCCAGAGCTGGTCCAGGCCATCACCCAAGGGCATCTGCCGACTCACTATCTGACAAACAGCAGCCTTCCCCTAGCCTTGCTGCAGCCACTGGGGTCCCATTGCGAAGGAGCTGCAGGGTGGGAAGGGGCCAATCGTGCAAGCGAGGCAGATCACCCCCGCAGGAGAAAAAGTAGGAGGTGTGGCAATATTCGTTTTTTTTTACAGAAGGCCGAGGATCATGGTCATTTTTGGTTAACTCTTTTGTACTTTGTCTCCAGGTGGTGAGAGCCAGTTATGTGTCTGACTGTTTTTTTTGGGTTGTCTCTGTATTTGTTTATCATGCGGGAAGGGCACAGAGTTTGTTGAATAAATAATTGTCTTTATTCAGATTGTGCATGTTTGCTCTTTGAACTATTTGTTGCCTTGACCGACTCACGGTTTGCGGACCGGTTGCATTCTTGTTCTTTCAATGGCACAAGCCATTCCCTCAGAGGGGGCCCAGAACCGACTTGCAATGAGCCGCTGACGGACGGCCCTTGCACTTTGTGCCTCCCTCCCATCTTCGTGCTCCTCCTCCTCCTCCTTCTCCTCTGGTGGTGCCGCAATGTCTTCTGGCAGTGGCTGAGTCCTGAGGATTGCCAGGTTGTGCAGCAGGCAGCACACTACAATGAAATGGGAGACTCGCTCAGGTGAGTACTGAAGGGCTCCCCCAGAATGGTCCAGACAGTGGAACCGTTGCTTTAGCACGCCGATTCTGTGCTCAATGATGTTCCTGGTCGCTTGATGGCTGTCATTGTATCGGTCATCAGCGGGGGTGATGGGCGCACGGTACTGGGTCATCAGCCAGGTGCAGCAAGGATAGCCCTTGTCCCCGAGAAGCCAACCTCCTGGGTGAGCCGGGGCTTCGAAAAGGTCTGCCACAGAAGTCTGGCGCAGGATGAAGGCATCGTGGCTGCTGCCTGGAAAGCAGGCATTGACAGCTGGTATCAGCTGTCTGTGGTCACACACCAACTGCACCTTGAACGATTGGAACCCCTTCCGGTTGCAGTAATCCATGTTATTCTCTAGAGGCGCCCGGAAAGCCACATGCGTGCAGTCAATGGTGCACTGGACCATGGGGAAGCCCGCTATTGTTGCAAATCCCATTGCGCGCTCTTGCTGCTTGATCAGGGTGATGGAGAAGGAAATGTACTGACGTCTCCTTTTGAAGAGGGCATTCGTGACTTGGCGGATGCAGCAATGCACCGCAAACTGGGAGACATTGCCAATGTCCCCAGTAGTGGATTGGAAGGAGCTGGTGGCATAGAAGTTGAGAGCCACTTTCACCTTCACTGCCACCGACAGAGACGTTCTGCTCCTCAGCTGAGGCTGCAGATCTCTCTGAAGCAGGTGGCAGAGCTCAGTGTCCACCTCCCTTCTGAATTGAAGACTCCGAATACACTGCTCCTCAGACATGTTGAGGTATGAGAACTGCTGGTGGAATACCCTGGGAGGGTAAGGCCTCCTGTGCCGGCGCCTGTTGGCCCTCCTCCATCTGGCCATGATTGGCACTCTCTCTCGGTGTCTCTGAGCCCCCTCAATGCAATGGAGAAATGCAACGTTTCCACCCATTGCAGCCCCTATAATATGTGGCCACTCAAGGCTGTGGCACTGAAAAATCAATCCAACTTCAAAGTTCTGGCTGAAGGCAGAAGAAACTGTGCGAGCGCTGAGTCAATGCAGAAATCTCCCTCCCTCTGTCTCTCTGCAAATCTCTCTCACTCTCACACAGAAGGAGTGGTCCAAAAATGGCTACCACAAAGAAGCCAGGAACAGCCCCTTTTAAATAGTGCCCCCCCCCCACAGCCCCACAGCGACTGGGTACCGTTCCAGTCAACCAGTCGCTGGGAGCGCCAGGCGCAAAGTAGGGGCGCACCAGTGAATTTCCGGTTTTGGGCACACCAAGGGTGTTGCACGAAGAAATGACATCAGGATCTGCATGCGCAGCTGAGCGGGCATTGCGGTTTTGCGCTGCCGCAAAATGTCCGCTCAATTTCGCGAGAGGTGCAGGTCACGCCGTGCCCGGGCCCTAGCTACTTTGCACCCTACTTATAGCTTCCTTAAGGCGCTAGTGGCTGGTGCTACCAACTGAATTCCTAAGACTAGGTATTGCATCTAGTGCGCTTGCTTGGGATGGTGCCTTGGGAAGTGCAGCCGGTGTTGTGGGTGAAGGAAGAGTGGACCAGGGTGTCATGGAGGGAACAGTCCTTTCGGAATGTTTAAATGGGAGTGGACAGGAAGATAAGTTTTCTGGTGCGATGTAATATTTAACTATTGTCGAAATTCAGCATCATTCCACCAAAATGAAAAATCAGAGCAGGTGTTCAATAGCAGACAAATGAGATAAGCCTCGAGAGACAACTGCAGAGATCGTTCATTGGACACTCGCTCTCTAAAAGGTGACCTGATTTGTGGATCGAACTTCTATTGGCAATCACTGTAAAAACAATGGAAAATTATCCAAGTATGGAGTGAACCGATGTGTTTAAAATTGTCTCTTGGGACACAATGGAACCGATGCAGAAAGAACTAAAGATAGCAAGGGACAGGGACTGAATCACTGTACTGAACCGTCACTCAAAATCTAAGAAGAACTAAACAAAAAAGGACATGAGCCGAATCACTGCACTGAATTGTCCCTCACGATTTAACAATAAGAACTAAATACCCATAGAGCAGGCACCCGCTATTCGAAGCACCAAAATAACACAAGAAATAGGAGCTGGAGAAGGCCATTTGGCCCTTCGAGCCTGCTCCACCATTCAACAAGATCATGGCTGATCTTCTTCCTCAACTCCACCTTCCCGCACTATCCCCATATCCCATAATTTGCTTAGTTCCCCCAAAAATAATTGACCTCTGTCTTGAATATACTCAACCTCTGAGCAGCCACAGTGCTCTGGGGTAGTGAATTCCAAAGATTCACAACCCTTTGAGTGAAGAAATTTCTCCTCATCTCAATCCTAAATGGTCGACCACTTATTTTGAGACTGTGACCCCGCCAGGGGAATCATTTTATCAGATTTACACTTGTCAAGCCGCTGAAGAATTTTATGTTTCAATTAGATCACCTCTCATTCTGCTAAACTCTTGGGAATATAATCCTAGTCTACCCAATCTCTCCTCATAGGAATATCACATCATCCAAGGAACCAGTTTAGTGAACCTTCGTTGCACTCCCTCGAAGGCAAGTATGTCTTTCCTTAGGTAAGGAGACCAGAACTGTTCACAGTACTCCAGGTGTGGCCACACTAATGCCCTGTATAATTGTAGTAAGAATTATTTACTGTTATACATTAAGCCCTTTGTAACAAAAGCTAACATACTATTTGCTTTCCTAATTGTTTGCTGCAACTGCATGTCAACTTTCTGTTATTCATGTACAAGGACACCCAGGTCCCACTGAATGCAATAATGTCCCAGTCTCTCACCATTCAAAAAATATTCAGCTTTCTTTTCCTACCAAAGTGGACAACTTCACACTTCCCCTCATTGTATTCCATTTGCAATGTTCTTACCCGCTCAGCCAACCTGTCTATATCTCTCTGTACCCTCTTCACGTCCTCCTCACAGCTAACTTTCCCACTGAACATTGTATCAAACTTTGATACGTTATGCTCAGTCCCTTCATTTAAGTCATTACTATAGATTGTAAACAGCTGAGGCCCAGGCACTGATCCTGGTGGTACTTTTCTAGTTACAGCCTGCCAAACCAAAAAAGTCCCGTTTATTCCTCCTCTCGGTTTCATGTCCATTAACCAATCCTCAATCCATGCCAATATACTACACCCTAGTCCATGAGTCCTATTTTTGTGTAATAACCTCTTGTCTGCCACCTTATCGATGGCTTTTTAAAATCCAATTACACAACATGCACTGGCTCTCCCTTATCCATCCGACCAGTTACTTCTTCAAGAACATGTAACAGATTGGTCAAGCACGAATTTCCTTACATAAAACAGTGTTGACTCAGCCTAAGCATATTTCGATGTTCTAATTGCCCTGTTACCACGTTCCTAATAATCGATCCTAGCAAAACTATACCTTCTGAGCTTCAGATCACATTCAGACTGAAGGTCAACCCAATAGCTTGCTAAAGGTTCCCTGCTGGAGTGATTGGCCTCTCTGAAATGCAAATCAAACCATTTGAGTATCTCTGAAGAACTTTGCTGTGAATTCTCCATATTCCTCTGTTTCTTCTACTAAAGAGACTGATTTGAGATTGTGGAGAATCCAACGGAATTTATAATAATGAGGCACACAAATCCTAGTCCAAACACAACACTATCAATCCCCGCACAATTGATTATCTGTGGTCCTTTTGAACGGCCCCTTTAGATCACCGAGAGGAGAACAGAAACTTTAAGTAGATATTTCAGCTGGTTATCGCTGTCATTTTCTAACATGATATAAAGGCCACTGTACAATAGGTCTGAATGGTTCAGGTCAGCTTTTGTCTGTGTTTTTAATGGCTTGTTTAACATTCAGTTAAAGACCTTGCAGTCTGTGACTGTCAGTAAACGCTGCAAACCACACGCTCTCTCAGGTAATACACTGATTTTAATCAGGATATAAAAAGAGAAAAAGGGAAACACACTAGGTTTAAACTGTAAAATATTACAGCGCTCAGACATAATGGAAGAACTGTCTTCGAGACTATTGAGTTGTCTACATTTAATATGATATTTACATCCAGGATTAAAAGGATGATAAAAACAGAAAATGCCGGAAGTACTCAGCAGGTCAGGCAGCAGCTGTGGAATGACAAACAGAGTTAACGTTTCAGGTCGGCGCCCTCCGCCACTTTTCCTGGCAGGATACATCTCCTTTTCACCATGGACATCCAGTCCCTCTACACCTCCATCCCCCACCAGGATGGCCTAAGGATCCTCTGCTCCTTCCTTGAGCGGAGACCCAAGCAATCCCCATCCAACACCACCCTTAACTTGCACAAATTCTCCTTTGACTCCACTCTCTTCCTGCAAATAAAAGGTGTTCCTAATGGAAACCGTATCGGTCCTAGCTATGCCTGCCTTTTAGTGGGATACGTGGAACATTCGTTGTTCAGGTCTAGTCAGAACCCCTCCCTCACCTCTATTTCCAGGATATTGGTGACAGTATTGGTGCCACTTCCTGCTCTGCACCGGACTGCAAAATACCATCATCCTTGCTTCCAATTTCCACCTCTCCCTCGCCTTCATATGCTTCATCTCCGATCCTTCCCTTCCCTTCCTCGACCTCTTCATTTCCATTTCTGGGGATATGCTGTTTTACAATATCATAGATAAGCAAACTGAGTCCCACACCCACCTTAATTTCACTTCCTCCCATCCCGCTTCCTGCAAGGACTATATTCCATTCTCCCAGTTTCTCCATCTCTGTCGCATCTATTCTGAAGATGGCACCTTCCATACCATTGTTTCTGATGTGTCTTCCCTTTTCCTCAACCGATGATTCCCCTCCAACGTGGTTGTCAAGACCCTCGACCGTGTCCATCCCATTAATTGCACTTGTGATCTCACCACTTACCCTACCTCCCAGAGCCATGATAGGGTTCCCCTTGTCTTCATCTTCCATCCCACTGGCCTCCACATGCAACGGATCATCCTCTGCCATTTCCGCCATCTCCAGCGTGATGCGACCACCAAACAGATCTTCCCCTCTCCTCCCATTTCATCATTACAAAGGGACTGTTCCCTCCACGACACCCTGGTTCACTCTTAAATCACCTACAACATTCTCTCCCCATCCCACGGCACATTCCCGTGCAAACGCAGGACATGAAACACCTGCCCTTTTACCTCCTCCACTCCTACCATCCAGGGTCACAAATACACCTTTCAGGTTAAACAGCTATTTATAGAATCATTGAATAGTACAGCACTGAAGGCGGCCATTTAGACCATCGTGTCTGCGTCCGCTCTTTGGAAGAGAAATTCAGTTAGTCTCACTCCCCCACTCTTGCCCCATATCCATGCACTTATTTTCCCCTTCAAGTATGTATCACATTCCGATTTGAAGGCTACTGTAGAATCTATATCCACCACCCTATCAGGAAGTGCATTCCAAATCCTAACCAGTCTTTGCGTAACAAAGTTTTGCCTCATGTCACCCCTGATTCTTTTGCCAATCAGCTTAAATCTCTGACCTCTGGTTATCGATAGTGTTGTATCCATGTGTTAATGGAGACACGGAATGCAGGAGGTAATTTAACAAATGTTTACTGAACAAAGTCTGGAGGTGAACTGAACTATACAAGATGCTATACAGGCTTATATACCCGAGTGGTCACTACCGGTACTACAGTACACAGGGTTTTCAAAAAAACATAGTTCCTCTTAAAGGTACATACACTACAATTCCTCCCCTTTTAGATAAATAGTACATAACATTTTAAGAAATCATTAATTAACATTTTAACAAGAACAATAATCTACACATTTGCTGAATGTAGAGGGACTTGTGGTGGGGCGTTTTGGACCTTCTGGCATCCTAGACTGCTCCTGGTCATTTCTTCGATGTCTCCATCGATACCTGGCCTCCACACAAACGCTCTGGCTAAGTTCTTCATTTTCCCTCCACCCAGATGCCCCTCGTGAAGCTCCTTTAGCACTTTATCCTGGAGTTTGGGTGGAATCACCACTCAGGATCCACACATCAAGGTTCCTTGGCACACTGACAGCTGTTCTCTTCTTTGTGAGAATGCTGGCAACAGTGGTTCGCCATGTGCTGGCCATCCCTTCACCGTTAAATCGTAGACTCGTGAGAGAGTCGGGTCATTTCTCGTTTCCTTTTCAATGGTAGAATTTGTCACTGGTAGACATTCCACTATGGTCGAGTGGAACATCTCCACTGGGTCCACTGTAGGTGCCTCTTCTACCATTGGCAACGGTAGGCGCGATAAACCGTCAGCATTCCCATGCTGTTCTGTTCCTTTGTATTCTATGTCATATTGGTGTGCCCCTAGGAAAGCCTTTCCGCTGTCATAATGGGAACGCCCTTTTTAGGGTTGAATATGGAGACGAGGGGTTGATGATCAGTCAACAAGGTAAATTTTTGTCCGTGTAGGTAATGGTTGGATTTCTTCACCCCCCACACCAGGCTGAGTGCCTCCCTGTTGATCTGCGCATAGTTACGCTCAGCTCAGCTGAGTTCAATGAGCGTGATGCAAAAGCTATAGGCTGCTCCGAGCCATCAGGGAATCTATGCGATAATACCGCTCCCACGCCGTAAGGGGATTCATCGCACGCCAGTCTGATTGGCAGTGATGGGTTGTAATGAGCCAACACTTCCTTGGACGTGCTCAAGCCTTTGCATATATGGAAGGCACTTATACAGTCTTCGCTCCATTTCCAAATTACTCCCTATTGTAGCAGTGCGTTAAGTGGGTGCAGAACCGTTGACAAGTTCGGTAAAAATTTATGATAGTAATTTATTAATCCCAGGAACGACCTTAATTGTGAGACATTTTCAGGTGCTGGGGCTTTTACGACCGCTTCAATTTTTTCAGGTGACTTATGCAACCCTTCTTCGTTAATGACATGGCCACAATATGATATTTGTTTCTGGAAAAATTCGCACTTGGGGCAATTTGCTCGTAGGCCCCGTTCTCTCAGCCTCTTGAGCACCTGCTCCAAATTGGCAAGGTGCTCGTTGTCATTTTCTCCTGTTACAAGGATGTCGTCCAGGTAGCATTGAGTCCCCAGAATTCCTTGCAGGACTTGCTCCATAGCTCTTTGCCAGATAGCTGGAGCTGATGCTACTCCGACAGCCAGTCGATTGTACTGGTACAGGCCTTTGTGTGTGTTTATCGTGAGATACTTTTTAGAGGTCTCCTCAACCTCCATCTGTAGATATGCCTGTGCCAAGTCAATTTTGGTGAAACGTTTCCCTCCGGATAGTGAGGCGAAAATATCTTCTATCATCGAAAGAGGATACTGTACCGTATGAAGAACCGGATTTACAGTCACCTTGAAGTCCCCACAGATGCGAATTTTTCTCTGTTCTTAAGATTTATCATTATTCAACGTTTTCTTCATGACCGGGACGATGGGTGTTGCCCACTCGCTCCAATCTACCTTGGATAACACGCCTGCTTTTTCCAAACTCTCCAGCTCTGCCTCGACTGCTGGACGAATTGCGTATGGCACTGGCCTTGCCTTAAAAAGCTTGGGAATTGCCGCATCTTCCACTTTTATTGAGGTGGTGGCGCCTTTCAGGGTTCCTAGTTCCTGTTGAAACACTTCTTTGGCGTTAGCCAAGATTTCTTTCAATCGTCCAGGTATGACGTCATCATCATTTTTTTTCTTACTGGTTACCGCCAGTGCCTGAATGGAGTGCCAGTCTAAATGTATCTTTCTGATCCATTCACGTCCCAACAACGGTGGACCACCATCTTGCATAATGTATAAATACATCTTCTGTATTTCCTTGCCGTTGTATACAACAGGCACCCTTATTTTCCCTCTGGGGTACACTTTCTGCCCCGTATATGTCTTCAAGATAATGGATGTGTCTTTCAAAGGTATATGCGGAAATAGCCGCTCATAATCCCATCGACGTATGACGGTCAGAGCTAATCCTGTATTTAGCTCCATTTTAACTGGGGACACCGCTATCATGAGGGTAACCCAAATGGTCTGGTAATCTTCTTTGGCAATTACATTATGTAATTTGAGACAGCTTAGTCTTTTGTTACCGGAGTTGCTATCACTCTTCTGGTCTTTGGAGCTACTGTCCGTCATCATTTATACCTTTCTGTACTTTTCCTTATTGACCTTTTTAATGTCAGCGGATTTTTTTCCAGATCGGCATACACGTGCAATGTGTCCCATCTTCCCGCATTGCCTGCATGCTTTGTCCTTGAACCAGCAGTCCCTCTGGTCATGGGTGGGTCTGCCACAGCGATAACATCTCTCGAAACCCCGTGTCATTTCATGGGTGCCGAGGTCTTGTGGCTTTTGCTGTATCTCTGCAGCTCCTCTTGCTGCTGCTTCGTATGATACAGCAACACTTAAAGCCTTGTCCAGTGTCAAATCTTTCTCAGAAAGTAGTCTTTTCTGTGTTCCTTCGCTTAGGAGACCGCAGACCAATTTGTCTCGTAGAGAATCTGCCAGTCCTGCCCCGAATTGGCAGTACTTTGACAGCTTTCGTAATTCGGTGAGGTAATCAGCATTACTTTCATTCTTGTGCTGATTCCTCCTGAAGAATTTGAATCATTCCGCTATCAGCAGCAGTGTTGGGTTTAAGTGCTCCTGTAGGGTATCAACAATCTCCTTAAAATTCTTGTCCATCGGTTTGGCTGGAGTGAACAAATTTCGTAACAGCCCGTATGTCCTTCCGCCCATCAGAATTAGAAGTACCGATGCCTTTTTATCATCCGCTACTTCATTCGCCTTGCAATATACCTCCAGTCTTTCCACGTATGTGGTCCAATCCTCTATATCACTATCGAAAGCAGTAATATTGCCAGTCTTAGGCATCCTGAAAATCAAAAATGGCGCCTCCCACGCTGTACCTTCTTCCCTGCCGAGTCAAGATGGTGCCTCCCGCGCTTTCCCGCTGCTGCCACTGCTGCCAAAGCTGTTCTCTGCGGTTTTTATGTACACATATATTTTAAACAGTTTCTCCGTCACTTGGAGAATCGTTCCCGTCGGACTCTCTGGGACTTTCCCCTCCCTCTGCTTGGTCCGAACGCCGACCTGCTTTGCAGCGCCGGCCGTCTCCTGAGTGCTCCACCCTCTGTCTCTGTTTGCTTCTGCCTTCCGACTCGCTGACCGGCCCCGCTGCAGAGCCACCTGATCGTGCCCCAGCCCGCTGCCCAGGAAGGATCAGTGCACTACCTGCCACCAGCCCGTTTAGCTGGTGAAACCACAGTTGTTTATTTGCTTTGACCTTCGTCTGAGGAATCGATCTCCTTGAAGTGCTGCCGAATTGCAGGTAAGTTCGTTTCCATCTCGTCACCACTGTTGTATCCATGTGTTAATGGAGACACGGAATGCAGGAGTTAATTTAACAAGTGTTTACTGAACAAAGTCTGGAGGTGAACTGAACTATACAAGACGCTATACAGGCTTATATACCCGAGTGGTCACTACCGGTACTACAGTACACAGGGGCTTCAAAAAAACATAGTTCCTCTTAAAGGTGCATACACTACAGATAGTTCTGCCATTGGAAATGGTTTCTCTTCAGTTACACTCTCTAAACTCCTCTTAGCCTTCTCTGCTCGAAGTAGAACAAACCAAGCTTCTCCAGTCTATCCATGTAACTGTAATCACCCAGCCCTGGATCCATTCTAGTAACTCTCTCCTGTAGCCTCTCTAAAGCCTTCACTTCCTTCCTAAATTGTGGTTCCTAGAATTTCATTATACTTTTTTCAATTTAATATACAGTACATTTTGCTCACGATCCTAACTCCTCTACATTAGGGAGACCAAACGTTGATTGGGTGATCGCTTGGTGGAACACCTCCATTCAGTCCACAAGCTTGATCCTCAGCTTCCAGTCACCCGTCGTCTTAATTCTCCGCACTAATTCCATTCTGACCTCACTGTCCTCGGACTCCTACACTGTTCCAGTGAAGCTCAATGGAAGTACGAGGAACAGCATCTGATCTTTCGATTCAGCACTTTAGAGCCTTCAGGACTCAACACTGAGTTCAACGTTTTCAGATCAAAACCACTGCTCCCATTTTTTTGCACAGCAGTTGCTGGTAATTATTCTGCTTTTCTCATTCTCAGCTCATCTAGACCCATCTTTTCTTTCTTTACTTGCCCCATTATGACCCCCTTTTGCCTCGCACCATCATCAAATTTGTCATTTAATCACTCCTGCTTTCCACCCTTCCTTTTTTTCTTTCTTTCCTCCCCTCTCCCTTTCCGTGTCTCTGTATTTGCTTAAAAACTGTTACATGTATACGATTTTCTATCTCTGATGAAGGGTCATTGATCTGAAACGTTAACTCTGTTTTTCTCTCCGCAGATGATGCCTGAGGATCGATGAGTGTAGTGCATTTGATGTAGCCTATATGGATTTTAGCAAGGATTTCGACTATGATTTGAACAGGTTGGGTGATTTGGCAGACGCATGGCAGATGCAGTACAAAGTAGATTAATGCGAGGTTATCCACTTTGAAGGCAAAAACAAGAAGACAGGTTATTATGCGAACAGCAATAGATTGGGAAAAGGGGAAGTGCAACGAGAACTGGGTGTCCTTGTGCACCAGCCGCTGAAGGTAACCATGCAGGTGCAGCAGGCGGTTAAGAAGGCAAATGGTATGATGTCATTCGTAGCGAGAAGATTCGAGTACAGGAGCAAGGATGTCTTGCTACAGTTGTACAGGGCCTTGGTGAGACCACACCTTGAGTATTGTGTGCAGTTTTGGTCGCTTTATCTGAGGAAGGATGTTCTTGCCATGGAGAAAGTGCAGGGAAGATTCACCAGATTGATACCTGGGATGGCAGGAATGACGTATGAAGAGAGATTGAGTCGATTGGGCTTATACTCGCTATAGAGTTTAGAAGAATGAGAGGGGATCTCATTGAAACTCATAAAATTCTAACAGGACTAGACAGACTAGATGCAGGAAGGATGCTCCCAATGGCGGGGGAGTCCAGAACCAGGGGTCACAGTCTAAGGATAAGGGGTAAGCCATTTCGGACAGAGATGAGGAGGAAGTCCTTCACCCAGAAAGTGGTGAACCTGTGCAATTCTCTACTGCAGAAGGCATTTGAGGCCAACTTATTAAATATACTCAAGAAGGAGTTACATATATTTCTTAAGGGTAATGGGATCAAGGGATGTGTGGAGAAAGCCGAAACAGGGTAGTGAAATTTGAAGATCAGCCATGATCTCATTAAATGGCGAGCAGGCTCGAGGGGCCGAATGGCCTACTCCTGCTCCTATCTTCTATGTTTCTATGTCACGCATGGCAGACTGGTCACGAAAGCAAAAGCCCATGGGATCCAAGGTAATGTGGAAGTTGGATCTGAACTTGGCTCAGAGGCAGGAAACAAAGGTTAATGGTCGAAGGGTGTTTTTGTGACTCAATGGTTGTTTCCAGTGGGGTTCGCCAGGGCTCAGTACTGGGTCCTTTGCTTTTTGTTGTATGTATCAATCATTTGGACTTGAACGTAGGAAGTATGATTAAGAAGTTTGCAGATGATACAAAAATTGGCCGTTTGGTTGATAATGAAGAAGAAAGCTGCAGAATGCGGGAAGATATCAATGGACTGGTCTTTTGTGCAGAACAGTGGCAAATGGAATTCAATCTGGAGATGTGTGAGGTAATGCATTTGGGGATGTCTCACAAGGCAAGGGAATACACCATAAATGGTAGGACAGTGAGAAGTGCAGAGGATCTCAGGAACTTTGGAGTGCCTGTCCACAGATCCCTGAAGGAAGTGGAACTGGTAGATAATTGGTTAAGGAGGCATATGGGATGTTTGCCTTTATTCGCCGAGGCAAAGAATATAAGAGCAGGGAGGCTATGCTTGAACTGCATAAAACAGTAGTTAGACCACAGCTAGAATACTGTTGCAATTCTGGTGACCACATTAGAGGAAGGATGTGATTGCACCAGTGAGGGTACAGAGGAGATTTACGAGGATGTTGCATGGGCTGCGCAATTTTAGATATGAAAAAAAATTGGATTGGCTGGGGTGGTTTCTTTAGAACAATCGTGGCTAAGGGAAGATCTAATTGAGTTGTATATAATTATGAGGGGCCATGATAGAATGGCCAGGAAGGACTTATATCCCTTTGCAGAGGGATCGATAACCAGGGGGGCATAGATTTAAAGTAATTGGTAGGAAGTCTAGAGGGGATTTGAGGAGAAATATTTTCACCCCGAGTGTGGTGGTGGACTAGAACTCACTGCCTCAGTGGGTTATTTTTTATTCGCTTATGTGATCTGGGTGTCGTGGGCAAGGCCAGCATTTATTGCCCATCCCTAGTTGCCCTTGAGGAGGTGGTGGTGAGCCGCCTTCTTGAACCGCTGCAGTCCATTTGGTGAAGGCACTCCCACGTTGTTGTTAGGTAGTGAGTTCCAGGATTTTGAACCAACAACGATGAAGGATCGGTGATATACTTCTAAGTTAGGGTGGTTTATGAATTGGAGGGGAATTGGAGGTGTTGGTGTTCCCATGCGTATGCTGCCCTTGTTCTTCTAGGTGGAAGAGGGTGTGTGTTTGGGAGGTGCTGCCGAAGAAGCCTTAGCGAGTTGCTGCAGTGCATCTTGTAGATGGTACACACTGCAGCCACTGTACGCTGGTGGTGGAGGGAGTGTATTTTTAAGCTTGTGGATGGGGTGTCAATCAAATGGGCTGCTTTGTTCTGAATATTGTCGAGCTTCTTGAGTTGGAGCTGCAATCATCCAGGCAAGTGGAGAGTATTCCATCAAACTCCTTACTTGTGCCTTGTAGGTGGTGGAAAGGCTTTGGGGATTCAGGAGGTGATATATTCACAGCAGAATACCTAGCCTCTGACATGCTTTTGTTGCCAGAGTATTTATGTGGCTGGCCCAGTTAGGTTTCTGGTCAATGGTGACCCCCAGGACGTTGATGGTGGGGTATTCCATGGTGGTATTGCCATTGAATGTGCAGTCGTCAGCGAATATCCACATTTCTAACCTTATTTTGGAGTGAAGTTCATTCATGAAGCAGTTGGAGATGGTTGGGCCTAGGGCACAGCCGTGAGGAACAGCTGCTGCGATGTCCTGGGGCTGTGATGACTGACTTTCAATCACCATAACCATCTTCCATTGTGCTCGGTATGACTACAGCCAGTGGAGCGTTTTCCCCCGATTCCCATTGACTTCAGTTTTACTAGGGCTCCTTGATGCCACACTCGGTCAAGTGCTGCCTTTATGTCAAGGGCAGTCCTCTCACCTCACCTCTGAAATTCAGCTCCTTTGTCCATGTTTGGACCAAGGCTTTAATGAGGTCTGGAGCCGAGTGGTCTTGGCGGAACCAAAACTGGGCATCAGTGAGCAGATTATTTGTGATTAAGTCCCGCTTGATAGCACTTTTGATGAAATTGACCATCACTTTGCTGATGAGTGGTGTAGACTGATGGGGCGGTAATTGGCTGGGTTTGATTTGTCCTGCTTTTTGTTGACAAGACATACTTTGGCAGTTTTCAACAATGCAGATAGATACCAGTTTTGTAGCTGTACTGGAACAACTTGGCTAGAGGTGCGGCTAGTTCAGGAGCACAGGTCTTCAGCATGATTGCCGGGATGTTGTCGGGGATGATGGGTTGTAGAGGCCGAAACCATCATCACATTTAAAAAGTACTTGGATATGCACTTGAAGTGCCGTAACCATCATGGCTACAGACCCAGTGTTGGAAAGTGGGATTAGGCTGGATAGCTCTTTGTCGGCTGGCACTGACAAAATGGGCCGCATGGCCTCCTTCTGTGCTGTAAATTTCTATGAATCTATGACCTGTTGAGTGTTTCCAGCATTTTCTGTTTTTACTTCAGATTTCCAGAATCTGCAGTATTTTGCTTTTGTATTAAAAGAATGATGTTATGCGAATATATTATAAGATTGAACAGTGTTCTTTTTGCGCTATTGCCAGCGAAAAAGTCCCCTCTCCTTTCTAAACAGCCCCTGTAGCTGGAGTAGAATAATCCCCTTTGCCTTACATTGCCCATTAAATTTCAGGTGAGATTTCTGCCTGATCCCTGTGCCCCTCTAACTATATACTGTCTGTCCAGTACATTTCTGGTGAAATTTCATCCTCACCCTCTGGGTATTAATCTGACGGGCGGATGGCACACCCTGTCCAGAACCTGGCTGATTTTAATTCTACTGAAATAATGTAAATAATGAAATGACACACCAGCTTGCTATGGAATTAAACCACTCTACAAAAACGCACCCATTTCCCATCAATACTCGACTCTACAGTTGAAATTAATCAGTAGTTTCTGTTCAATGTCCTCAAAAAGGTCGGACTTGCAGTGCAATTCACTTCCATTGATGCAGCTCTTGGAGTTAGAGGCTATTCAGCTGCCAAGGGCCTAAGCTCTGGAATTCCCTTCTTAAGCCACTTTTTTATCATTCGTTTATTGGATGCAGACGTTGCTGTCAAGGCCAGAGTTTATTGCCCATCCCTACTTGCCCATCAGAAGGTGGTGGGGAGCCACATTCTTGAACCGCTACAGTCCATGTGATGAAGGAACTCCCACAGTGCTGTTAGGTAGGGAGTTCCAGGATTTTTACACAGTAACAATGAAGGATCAGCGACATACTTCTAATTCAGAATGGTGTGTGACTTGGAGGGGAACTTGGAGGTGGTGGTGTTCACATGTGCCTGCTGCCCTTATCCTTCTAGTTGGAAGAGGTCGCGAGTTTGGGAGGTGCTGCCGAAGAAGCCTTGGTGGTTTGCTGCAGTGCATCTTGTAGATGGTGCATACTGCAGCCATGGTCTGCTGGTGGTGGAGGGAGTGAATGTTTAAGGTGGTGGACAGGGTGCCAATCAAGCGGGCTACTTTGTCCTGGATGGTGACGAGTTACTTGAGTGATTCTGGTACTGCACTCATCCAGGCATGTGGAGAGTATTCCATCACACGCTTTAATTGTGCCTTGTAGATGGTGGAAAGACGTTCGGAGATCAGGAGGTGAGGCACTCGCCGCAGGATACCTAGCCTCTGACCAGCTCTTGTCGCCACAATATTGATCTGGCTTCTGCAGTTAAGTTTCTGGTCAATGGTGACCCCTAGGATGTTCATGATGGAGGATTCAGCAATGATAATGTCGTTGAAAGATAGGGGCTGTGGTTAGACTCTCGCTTGGTGGAGATAGTCATTGCCTGGCACTTGTGTAGCGTCAAATTTACCAGCCACTTATCCGTCCAAGCCTGAACGTCGTCCAGGTCTTGTTGCTTGCAGGCATGGACTTCTTCGTTATCTGAGGAGTTGTGAATGGCACTGAACACTGCAGTCATAAGCGAACTTCCCCATTTCTGACCTTATGTTGGAGGGAAGTTCATTGCTGAAACAGTTGAAGATGGTTGTGCCCAGGACACTCTCCTGAGCAAATCCTGCAGCGAAGTCATGGGGCTGTGATGATTTACATTCAACCACCACAAGCAGCTTCCTTTGTGCTAGGTATGACTCCAACCAATCGGGAGTTTTCCCGCCGATTCCCATTGACTTCAGTTTTACTAGGACTCCTTGATGCCAGACTCGGTCAAATGCTGCCTTGATGTCAAGGGCAGTCACTCTCACCTTACCTTTGGAATTCAGCTCCTTTGTCCATGTTTGGACCAAGGCTGTAATGAGGTATGGCGCTGAGTCGTCTTTGTGGAACACAAACCGGGCATCAGTGAGCAGGTTATTGGTGAGTAAGTGTCGCTTGTTATCACTGTCGATGACACCTTCCATCCCTTTGCTGATGATTACGAGCAGACTGATGGGGTAGTAATTGGCCAGATTGAATTTGTCCTGCTTTAAGTGGACAGTATATACCTGGGCAGTTGTCCACATTGTTGGATAGATGCCAGTGTTTTAGCTGTACTGGAACAGCTTGGCTACAGCCACAGAAGGTTCTGGAGCACAAGTCTTCAGCACCACAGCTTAGATGTTGTCGGGGCCCATATCCTTTGCTGTATCCAGGGCACTCAGCCATTTCTTGATATCACACGGAGTGAATCGAATTGGCTGAAGACTGGCTTCTGTGATGGTGGGGACGTCAGGGGGAGGCCGATATGAATCATCCACTCAGCACTTTTGGCTGAAGATGTTGCAAACACTTCAGCCTTGTCTTTTGCACTCACGTGCTGTGCTCCACCATCATTGAGGATGGGGATATTCATGGAACATCCACCTCCCTTTAATTGTTTAATGGTATACCACTGGATGTGGTAGGACTGCCGAGCTTTGATCCGATCTGATGATTGTGGGATCGCTTGGCCCTTTCTGTAGCTTGCTGTTCCACTTTTTAGCATGCATGTAGTCCTGTGTTACAGCTTCCCCATATTGGCACCCTGTTTTCGGTGCGGCTGGTGCTTCTCTTGGCATGCTTTTCTACACTCCTTATTGAACCAAGGTTGGTATCCTGGCTTGGTGGCAATGTTAACTTAATGAATATGCCAGGCCATGATGTTACAGATTTTGGTGGAATACAATCCTGCTGCTGCTGAAGGCCCACATCTCCTCACTGATGCCCAGTTTTTAGCTGCTAGATCTGTTCTGAATCTATCCCTTTTAGCATGGTGGTAGTGCCACACAACACGATGGAGGGTGTCCTCAGTGTGAAGACGGGAATTCGTATCCACAATAACTGCGGTTGTCACTGCAACAAATACTGTCATGGACAGATGCATCTGCGACATGTAGATTGGTGATGACAGGGTCAGGTGGGTTTTGCCCTCCTATTTGTTCTCTCACTACATGTCGCAGGCCCTGACTGGCGAAGATGTCTTTCAGTGGTCGGGCAGCTCGGTCAGTAGTGGTGCTACCGAGGCACTCGTGGTGATGGACATTGAAGTCCCCACCCAGTGTATGTTCTGTGTGCTTGTTTCTCTCGGTGGTTCTTCCAAGTGGTGTCCAATTCGGAGAGGTACTGATGGGCGATAACTCAGAACTTGTTGACAGATCGTACCCAGCCGCTACAATTTCACTTTTGGTGGCGCAGATTTGGGCGATTTGCCCAACTACTGCCCAGTGAATACCCACCAAACCCTTTAGCCTGGCAAAAGTAGGCGTAAGACTTTCTTTTACCAGCATGAGCATTTAAATAAATGTTAAAACAATGTTTTAATGACTTAAACATTCACTTACTTTTAAAATGAGTTCAGGTTATTTTTCTCCCGTTTAAAAATGTTTAAATTTATGATTCAAAGAATTCAATGTATTTTTTAATGTTTAATTAAAGGGTAATTTAATTAACTTTGAACCTGTGATTATTTAATTTTATTTCTGTGTTGTGAAAATGTATTTATCAGGTGATTCCTATTCTGCTTATGGAGATTCCGTCCGTAAATGGATCAGTTTGCCAACTTTGTCACTGATTGGCCTGGTTAATTCAGCCCAGGGCCGTTTGCGAACAGCCTGCTCCCCTGGGATCCGTGGGCCTTTATGCAGGTGCAGGCCCAGGACCGCGAGAGTCCGAAGCTCCGGAGCCATCAGGTAAGTACGGAGGTTTCTTGCGGTTTGCAGGTGTACGCGGGTGGCAGCAAGCCTCCGACCACAATTTCCAGGCCACTATTTCCTTATATGGCTCGGTGTTAATTTTTGTTTGTTAGCGCACCTGTGAAGCGTCATGGGACGTTTTACTATGTTATAGGCCCGGTATAGATGTTGTTTTATTCCAGTTATTGTTAAAGTTCAATAGTATTATTCCATTTTCCTAAACTGAAGATCAAACATGATCGCAATACATTCGCGACCTGTGGTGTTGGATTCAGACTGTATTAAATGACAAGACACACACTTAGATTGCGGATAGATAGGCCCAGATATTCAGCGGGCCACATTAGACAAAGACGAATAACTAAATCTAATGATGCGATTCTACCGGACCTGTTCCCAGAATAGATAATTATACAAGTATTTTTCATAAAGCCTTTAATAAATGAGCGGACACCACAGAGCTCACTGTTGGGAACTACATTCACAGTCACGCACCTCTCAATCTTTTCAACCCAACAGCAAATATAGTCATTTCAGTACTCGCTTATTGTATGGAGAAATATATGTAATGAACCAGCACTTTATGCTCTTGGTTATGTATCATCTACGAAAAACATTCATGAAATTATTTAGCCTAAATGAAACAATGCGAATCGACCATATGTTTTACCAAAACAATATCTGAGTAGAACTGCCCATCGGCGAAACTCACAGAAGAGTGTTTAGATAAACATGAACCTATTTAAACATATTGGTTTAACTACTGGAGCCTGAACTTCCCGGAGCAGCAGTTCCACCGCTCGAGGGTAGAACAGAAAATATGTGAGAAACAGTGAGCGGTGGGAGTGAGTGGGACTGGAGATTGACACAGAGAGGAGAGTGAAAGCTTTGATCTACAGCATGTAGTGACACTACTTTTAACAGAGGGATGGAGAGACAGAGAGAGAGACAGACAGACAGAGACGAATAGATATAGAGAGACACAGGCAGAGAGAGCAATGCAGACAGACACAGACAGAGATGAGGAGAGTGAACACATTTAACTACAGCACGAGGCGGCCCTGTACAAGAATCAACGGGATGGAGAGAACGTTAAAGAGAAACTAACAAAGAGGGAGAAAAATGTTAAAATGCAGAGAGAGAGTCAGAGAGAGCGAGATGACAGAGAGAGAGAGTGAGAGATATAGAAACAGAGAGAGGAGATGGAAACCACGGAACTAGAGCAGGCGAAAAACCTGTACCCTAATCAGAGGAATGGATTGATAGAGAGATAGATAGTTAGATAGATAGATAGAGAGACAGAGAGGCAGAGAGACAGAGCGACAGATAGATAGATAGATAGAGAGCGAGAGACAGACAGATAGACAGAGAGAATGACAGATCACCAATCAGAGGAATGGAGAGAGAGAGACCACAAGACAATAGAAAGATGGAAACAGAGAATCTGGAGCAGGCAGGGTGATAAGCGGGGAAAAGGTCAGGAGGATTTAATAAGATCAGGAAAGAGTGGCACAACCGGTAGAGGCCGATTTCAGGGAAAGGTAAAAGAAGGAGAAAGACTGGGAAAGACATTTCATGGGCTTTCTCTTCGCGCTCATTCAATGACATACGGCAGACATACACCGACGTTAAAGATTTTATGAGAAAAATAGACTGTGCTGGGCAGAATGATTGGGATGATAGAGTGCGGCAGGGAATGGCCGAATCATACAGGTGTGCTGCATGTTCGACTTCATTGTTCTGACCTCCTAGACATGCAGTAGAAGCAGTCCCTCTGCTCCATGTAGAAGATCCGCGACCAAGTTACGATGCGGCTTCCGGGCAAAAATGGAACCCGTTTCATGCAGGCAGGACACAGGGTAAGATAATTGGCAGACTGTGACATAGCAACCGTGGGGGCCATCAATCCCAGAATGAGAACACTTCTATTAAACCCTCTAACACGGGGCCGTGTATTTTCAATTCCGTAGTTGGTGCTGCGTGAGTCTGGTAAATGGTGCTGAATGTAAACTTCTAGAACATCAAGAAGACTGACACCCTGCCAGCGGCCCTGTGTCCCAGCATCCACCGTGCTGAAGGCAGTTGTCCCGTCTTATGTGTAAAGGGGAATCTCTGAGACTCTGGGGACAACGCTGGAGGCATTACCTGTAGTCTGAAGAACCCTCCCAGTGCTCTGTACTGGAAGACGGCCCCGGTCCGCTGGATAAACTCCAGTGGAACATTTGGACACAAGAGGTCCCGAACCCTTGGTTCTGTCAAAATGCATCTACACTCTCTGCAGTCTGGTCAATAGAGTCTGTCTGTGCCAGGGGGAGCGTTTGGAATCCCTATCTCGACCTGTGTTTACTTCTTGACACCAGTTTACTGGAACCATTGGTCTCTCAGTTGCCCCTCCGCCATACTGCTCTGTGTCTCTGACACACCAGCACTGCAGTGTCCGGCTCCAAATGAGTCTGTTGGTGTCCCTACCTTTCACAGTTTCTCCAAATTTCTGAGGAGCCAAAAATCTTGTTGCATTCTCCCTGACTACGTTCCCTTTCTTTGTATGGAGCTGTCCTAATTATCGCATCACATTTAGTATTGACTCGAAAGGACCACTGGGGTTGGAGGCTCTTGTTCTGCTTTGCTTTATATTCGTGAGATTGAAAAGTTGTGTGAAAGCGACTTTCATTCACCCTGTGATTGTAAATCCCGTTTTGTTCTTTAGCGGATATTTTACATTAGATGCAGAAGGTGTCAGATGTGACATCGGGCAAAACAAATGGACCAGAGCAACAGTTTAGTCTGTGTCTCCTTTTTCACCAGACCCAGTCATATATGCCGCCAACTAAAGGGGGATTGTCCGTGGATCGGCTCTCTACCCCTGTATAGTCCAGGGCGAGGAACACTCGGGGACGCTGTTAAAGTGAATAAACCAAAGACTGAATCTCTGTTCAAAGTGAGATCATTATAGCTGCAGTACCGCGGGGAGCCATTGGACCCATTCTGGGACCGATCACTGATATTAAGCTCCAGCTTTAGTGCATGTAAGGGACGAAGGGAATTCTACCGGGTGAATAACTATCACGTTATTTATGCGGAATGGAGAATGATTTCATATTAACTGGTTATATATAATGACCTCAATATTTTATAATTTAAAGCAACTGCTGCTCCCGGCTGGTGCCGACCGCCAGCGGGAATGGTGGCCGGCCCGACTCGGGGATCTCCCGGCACGGAGTGTTCATGGACCTCACATTCTCCTCTCTGTATCCGTGAAGTCAATTTAAAAAAAGTGAGCGCCGCTCCATTATGAACCGCTCTTGGGAAAGCCATTAACTGTGATTGAATTCATCTGATTATCGGTGTTTAATCACTCAATCCTATTACATTTACTTCCATGTTGGGAAAGTGCTGCAGCACATCAGAAAGTGAGCGGATTCACTCGTCTTTATATGTAATAAAATGATATCAGTAATAACGATCAGTAAAGTTGGTCTGAGACCAATGTTATCTCTCATGTGGTTTTACGTCCGTGTTTCCCTGATTGACCCATATTTTCACTCACAAACCGGTATTCAATGTTGAATAACAGTCCGGGTGAAGTTAGCTCGGGGGCTTGCAGTCAGAAGCAAATGCAGGCACTGTGGGAGTCTGGGCTGCACAGTGGGGCACAAAAGAGTGTAGCTCTGGCGGGCCATTGGAGATTTGATAGTCAACGGAATATACAGGCGTTTCTGTTCCCAATGGTGTATTGCCTCCCTGGTGCCGAGGTAAAATATATAATTGAAGGGGTGCGACTGGAACGGGAACAGGAGAAGTTGTGGTCCATATTGGAAGGAATGGCATTGGCAGGAAAAGGGCTGAGGTCAAACAGGCAGATTTCCAGAAGTTAGGAAAAATATTAAAGAACAGCTCCTCAAAGGTGGTCTGCTCTGAATGACTCCCAGTGACAAGTGCCAGTGAGCACAGAAACGGGAAGATAGTGCAGGTGAATGCGTGGCTGGAGAAGTGGTGCAGGAGGGAGGGTTTCAGATTCCTGGGGCATTGTGACCAGTTATGGGGTAGGGGGACTTGTACAGGCAGGACGGGTTGCACTTTAACAGGGCTGGAACCAATGTCCTCATGGGGAGTTTAGTTCGTGCTCTAGGCGAGGGTTTGAACTAATTTGGCCGGAGAAAGATCACCAGGACCCAGCAGCAGAGAGGAGAGACCAGGTGCATAGAAACCTGGGAGGGACAAACAGCAACAGAACAAACAACAGCTTAGTAAGAGCAGTAAATAAATGGAGAAAGAATACAAAGCCGACTAGCATGGTGTTGGAATGCATGTGTGTTCGTGCGAGGACTGCTACTAATTTTGCTGACAACACAAAGCTGGGTGGGCGTGTATGCTCTGAGGAGGATGCAGAGAAAACCCAGTATAACTTGGGCAGGTTAGTTTATTGGGCAGCTGCATGGCAAATGTAGTTAATGTGTAAAAATGCGAGGTTATCCAATTCGGTGGCAAAAGCAGGAAGGCAGATTATTATCTGAATGGCAATAGATTGGGATAAGGGGAAGTGCAACGAGACCTGGGTGTCCATGTTCACCAGTCGCTGAAGGTAAGCATGCAGGTGCAGCAGTCGGTTAAGAATGCAAATGGTATGTTGGCCATCATAGCGAGAGGGTTTGCGTACACAAGTAAGGATGTCTTGCTGCAGTTGTACAGGGCCTTGGTGAGACCACACCTTGAGTTTGGTGTGCAGTTTTGGTCGCCTTATCTGAGGAAGGATGTTCTTGCCATGGAGATAGTGCAGCGAAGATTCACCAGACTGATACCTGGGATGGCAGGAATGACGTATGAGGAGAGATTGGGTCGATTAGGCTTATATTCGCTAAAGTTTAGAAGAATGAGAGGGGATCTCATTGAAACATATAAAATTCTAACAGGACTAGATAGAGTAGATGCAGGCAGTATGTTCCCGATGGCAGGGGAGTCCAGAACCAGGGGTAACAGTCTAAGGATAAGGGTTAATCCATTTAGGACTGCGATGAGGAGGAATTCCTTTCCCCAGAGAGTGCTGAACCTGTGGAATTCTCTTCCACAAAAGGCAGTTGAGGCCAATTCATTGAATATATTCAAGAAGGATTTGGATATATTTCTTGAGGCTAAAAGCATCGAGGGATATGGGGAGAAAGCACGGACAGCGTACTGAATTTGGATGATCAGCCATGATCTCATTAAATGGTGGAGCGCGCTCGAGGGGCCGAATGGACTACTCCTGCTCCTATCTTCTATGTTTCTATGTAAATAAGGATGACGAGCTACAGGTGCATGTTACCACATAATAAATTCACTATGATGGAAACTTGGCTTAAACATGGGCAGGAATGTGAACTGATCATTCATGGCGATAATGTAGTAAGGAGGGAGAGGGAAGGGGAAAAGAAAGGATGGCTGGCAGATTTGATCAAGGATAATATTACAGTAATAAAGAGGGACGATATACTAGATAGTACAACCACTGAATCTTTCAGCTTAGGATTAAGGAACAGAAAATAACCTGTTACATTTCTGAGGAATGAAACAGTACTGGACCTAGTTCTGGGAAACAAAGCTGGGGAAGTCCAGTGTGATTCAGAGTGAGGCCATCTGGGTAATAGTGATCATAATATAATTATGCATAAGTTGTTATGAACATGCTCCAAGAGAAATCAAAGTTGAAATTAGCAAATGGAAGAGAGCTAATATTTCACTGATTTGTGAAGGGTCCTAGCACATTTGGACCAAAAAAAATCCGGGAAGTTAATAAAGGGACAATGAGCGGCCTTCAAGGTGGAAACAGGTCGTGTAGAATACAAGCATATCCCCATAAAGAGGGAAAATGGGGCATCTAAATCTAGAGCTCACTGGATGACAAAGGAAATAGAGATTAAAATAAAACAGAAAAATGTGGTTATTTAAGGTACAGAATACAATTGAAAACGAGGCAGAATACAGAGAGTGCAGAGGGCAATTAAAAAATGATATAAGAGCAAAGAGAGTATGTGAAAATATTAGCTTTTATTGGTAAAGGGAGCCACTAATCTTTTATAAACCTATAAAAAGTGAAATGATAGTTAAAGGAATTGTGAGGCCGGATAGGGGCAAAAAAGGGAATATTCTTGTAGAGGCAGAGGGCATGACTGAGCTATTGGATGGATACTTTGCAATTATCTGCACAAAAGAAGAGTGGGGAGTAGAGATCTTGGATAGGATGAAAAGGTTATGTTGCTAAATATGTTGGCATCACTCAAATTTAACAATTCACCCGTTCCAGATGGGAGGAATCTGTAGGGTTCTGAAAATTCCCACATTCCCCAAAAGTTATGGATAAAGGGACCTTGTATGGACAAGTTATTAAAAAAAGGTACCCAAAATGGCTTCTGAAACCTCGTGGCCAAAATGGACAGGAATTTAAAAGCAAGGCCCTGCAAAATGGCATGCCCTGAAACGAAACCTAACATGCATAAAGCTGTGGGAAGACTTTGTAAAGCCAGACAGCTAGGTAACCACAGAATATGCATCCTTCATCTTGGAACAGATCAAGTAAGAATGGACCTATTCAACCTGTTTGCATACATAATCGGTAACAGCTCACAGGTAGCTGCCGAGCCAGGAAATCCAATTATTTTTCATAAATAACAAACAGCCAGGATATCGAAGCCATTAAAACAGGGAGACCACCACCCCAGAAGTCGTTAAAATAAATGACATTAATCATTTACACGAGCCCGCCAAAAGTTAGACAAAGAACTGATCTGATTTGGCGCGCAGATAAGGGGTGAAGAACCAGGTATAATTGTAGGCCCATCGGTACTGATCACTGTCTTAGCTCTTCTCTTGGTCTCTCGCTTCCTCTTCTCCATCCCCGTGCTGCTCAACACTGAGGACGCCGATTACAACACCGGGGGCCAGACGCGGGAGAAGGACAGAACCGAACCAAACGAGCACAGGACAAACAGGCTGCAACTGGCCAGACGAAATCAGACAAGACAAATGGTAAACTGGGAAAGTCAGAGAAGGGCAGCAGAAAGATGCGTTGGGGGACAAACGGCCCAGTTATAAGCTGGCGTTTGTGAGAATAAGTTGGTGTTCAAAGCCTTTGAGAATAAACTAGCGTTGAAAGCCTGGACAGAAAAATCGGACAGTCAAGCCCATTTAAGGATATGATGGTGTTCGAAGCATGGGTCGTGAAATCAAGTTGACAATATAAACCACCACCCGAGCCCCAACTGTCATAAAACCTGTCAGCAACCAAACTGCCAGAGGAAGAAGTAGAAGACCCATCGTGAATCAACGAAGATGTTAACGGAGGAGAAGAGAACGGGTACTTTACTCAGATGACTCCATCGCCGTGCCCTGTGAACACATGACGATCGTGAACCCCAGCGGACAACACGAGTGAACCTCAAAACCCATTACCAGTTAAATCAACAGGTTTCGAATTGGTGAGCATGAATTCCTGGCCCCTCATAGCTTAATCTAGTTTGGTATTGGGGGTGGGATAAGGATCAGGGGATTTTAATGCATTTGTTTCCCTCGAAGAGCCGTGTGCTCCCCATTCCCATCTAAGTGTAATTGTTTTATGTCTGTAACTAAAGCAGTAATTCTCAGTAAGATTGTTTTATATATATTTTTTTTTAATGCACGGTTTTCTTGTACCAAACCACTTGTCTACTCGATTTTCTGCATCACCACCTGTACCTAAGTCCGGTGTCTAGAACACAGGGGTGTGGGAGCGATTCGAACTGCTCAGGGACAGTCAGGGGCATAATTGACTGGGCACACGCCACCCCCTACAGAAATGGCGCCCAGGGCAGGACACCAGCAGCAGGAGTGCGAAAGAGCACCTATATTTCCTAAGGAGGCTGAAGGGACGTAACCTGTCACCCCTGATCTTCTCTAACTTTTACCGCTGCAGAATAGAGAGCATCCTGACAAACTGTATCACAGTATGGTATGGCAGCTGTAGCTATTATGACCGGAAAGCCCTGCAGCGGGAAGTCAAAACAGCCCAACGCATTACCGGCACCCGGCTACCGACCATAGAGCACATATACCAGAAACGCTGTTTATGGAGGTCACGGTCCATCATCAAAGACACTACCCACCCCAGCCACAGTCTGTTCCCCCTCCTGCCATCTGGGAGATGCTACAGATGCATTCGCACCCGTACGACCAGATTTAGGAACAGCTTCTTTCCCAGGGCTGTCATCCTACTGAACTCCACAAATAAACTCTAAAGCCTGCACATCTGCCAATGCACTTTATTATGGTTATGTTTATGTTAATGTATTACAAGCCAAATGTATGTTGAATGTTTAAATGTCTTAATCTAAATGTACACTCTTGGGAGCCGCAAGCCTACATTTCTTTGTACTGCACTTGTGCACTAACAATGACAATAAAAGTTGATTTGACTTAGATTTGATTTCGAATGGTTCGGATGAGCAAACCGTGATGGAGGAAAGTTTTTCTGATTATGTGTTTAGCAAGGTGAATATCACGAAGAAGTGGATCACCAATCTGTTAAAGGCTGGGCATCTGGTTGATGCCGCAGCTAATTGGACAGAAGGGAAGGAGCACAGGAAATCCCTAGAGAAGGCAGTCTGGCTGATGGGTTCCAAGAAGGAGGCCCAGCTTTTGGACAGGCTCGTTGCAGCACAGGCAGCCGAGGTAAATGAGTCAGCCCTGCAGTTCCAGGACAAGGCTCTAGCAGGGGAGAAGTTACTGATAGCATTGCAGGCCCTGAATCAGGAAAGGGTACAGTTACTGGGAGAACATAAGGCCAGGTTGGAATTTCTGCAGTGCCAAGTCACTGAAGCCAAGGGTAATGAGTTGATGTTGTGGGAAAAGAATGCTTGCTTAGCGAGGCAATTAAGAGAGCAGGAGGGGAAAGTGAAGAATATAAAGGCAGCTTACAAGCTACCGAGTAAACAGGGGTTTGCAGACGCAGATCATGGCCCCTGCAAAGAACAGATAGAGTAGCTAAGCCTGTCCCTAAGGAAGGCAAAGTGCATGGTGTGCCTCATAAGCCCGAAGGCAGGCCAGGCGGATTTTATAGGATCGCTAACTGCCGACGTGACATCGGCCGTCTCCATTTCTCTGCTCCCCTCACTCACTCCAACCTACCTCCCTCTGAACTTGCAGCACTCCATTCTCTTAGATCCAACCCTGACATTGTCATTAAACCCACTGACAAGGGTGGTGCTGTTGTTGTTTGGCGTACTGACCTCTACCTAGCGGAAGCTGAACGCCAACTCTCCGACACCTCCTCCTACCTCCACCTGGACCATGACCCCACTACCGAACATCAAACCACCGTTTCCAAGACTGTCACTGACTTCATCTCCTCTGGAGATCTTCCCCCCGCTGCCACCAACCTCATAGTTCCCCAACCCCGCACAGCCCGCTTCTACCTCCTTCCCAAGATCCACAAACAGGACTGCCCTGGTAGACCCATCGTTTCAGCCTGTTCTTGCCCCACGGAACTTATCTCTTCCTATCTTGACTCTATCTTTTCTCCCCTTGTCCAGTCTCTTCCCACCTACATCCGCAACTCTTCGGACGCCCTCCGCCACTTTAACAGTTTCCAGTTTCCTGGCCCCAACCGCTTCCTTTTCACCATAGACGTACAATCCCTCTACACCTCCATCCCCCACCCGGATGGCCTGAGGGCACTCCGCTTCTTCCTTGAACAGAGGCCCGACCAGTCCCCATCCACCACGACCCTCCTCCGCCTGGCGGAACTTGTTCTCACATTGAACAACTTCTCCTTTAACTCCACTCATTTCCTCCAAATCAAAGGTGTTGCCATGGGTACCCGCATGGGTCCTTGCTATGCCTGCCTTTTCGTGGGCTATGTGGAACAATCTTTGTTCCAGTCCTACTCGGGTCCCCTCCCTCACCTCTTTTTCCGATACATTGATGACTGTATCGGTGCCGTTTCCTGCTCTCGCCCCAAACTTGACAATTTCATTCACTTTGCCTCCAATTTGCACCCTTCCCTCACCTTCACATGGTCCATCTCTGACTCTTCCCTTCCCTTCCTCGACTTCTCCGTCTCCATCTCTGGGGATAGGTTATCGACCAATATTTACTACAAGCCCACTGACTCCCACAGCTACCTGGACTACACTTCCTCCCACCCCGCTTCCTGTAAGGACTCTATTCCATTCTCCCAGTTTCTCCGCCTCCGCCGTATCTGCTCCGATGATGCCATCTTCCACACCAGTGCTTCAGACATGTCTTCCTTTTTCTGCAACCGAGGTTTCCCCTCTACCGTGGTTGACACTGCCCTCGACCATGTCAGTTCTATCTCCCGCACCTCTGCCCTCACCCCTGCCCCTCCCTCCCGGAACCACGATAGGGTTCCCCTTGTCCTCACCTTTCACCCCACCAGCCTCCACATTCAACGGATCATCCTCCGGCATTTCCGCTACCTCCAAAGTGATCCCACCACCAAACGTATCTTCCCTTCCCCTCCCCTTTCAGCATTCCGCAGGGACCGCTCTCTCCGAGACACCCTAGTCCACTCCTCTATCACCCCAGACAGCCCTTCCCCTTCGCCTGGCACCTTCCCGTGCAAGCGGAGGAGATGTAACACCTGCCCCTATACCTCCCCCCTCCCCACTGTCCAGGGCCCCAAACACCCCTTCCAGGTGAAACAGCGATTTACTTGTACTTCTCGCAATCTAGTATACTGTATTCGCTGCTCACGATGCGGTCTCCTCTACATTGGGGAGACCAAACGCAGATTGGGTGACCGCTTTGCGGAACACCTCCGTTCAGTCCGTAAGGGTGACCCCGAGCTTCCGGCCGCCTGTCATTTCAATTCACCGCTCCATTCCCACTCGGACCTCATCGTCCTTGGCCTCTTGTACTGTTCCACGGAAGCTCAACGTAAACTCGAGGAACAGCACCTCATCTTCCGATTAGGCACTCTGCAGCCTTTCAGTCTCAATATCGAGTTCAACAATTTCAGATCATAACCTCGGCCCCTATTTCATTTTTACTTATATTTTTCCACTCCTTTCATCCCCCCCCTTTCCTTTTGTTTCTCTCTCACACCTGGCAGCTATCTTTCGCCCTGCCAGTACTCTTTACACCTAATCCCAGCATATTACCATCTCGTCTAGCTTCTAATCTCTTTTACTTCTTTTGGGTCTTTTATTCTTTTGTCCGATCGCAGCCCTGCCTTCAATCTAGTTCCTTTTCTCTCCAGTTTTGAAGAAGAGTCAAACCCGAAACGTCAACTCAAATTTCTCTCCATGGCTGTTGCCTGACCTGCTGAGTTTTTCCAGCATTTTCTGTTGTTATTTCGGACTTCCAACATCTGCAGTATTTTGCTATCGGATTTTATAGGGAACGAGGGGAGAACTGTCCATACATCATTGGTAGTGCCAAGGGGCGACATGGTTGAGGAACAGGAGGTCCCACGACCACCACCCGTGGTGCCAGATTTTAGCGAGGTCTGGAGGCAACGTGGGTGGAGTCAGGGGTAGGAGTGGAAGTGGAGCCACCCACGCAAGAGAGGCCGGGGCCAGGCCTGATGTGCCCAGCCTGGCATCGGAGGTTCGGCCCCCCCATTAATGGCGAGGATGAGGGACCCCTCCAAAACCATTTCGTATTAACCTATAGCACTCAACAGCTTAGGGCTATGGTGAGCCATATCCCAAAGCTCTCCAAAAAGGGCGACCCCTCGATCCACTTCAGGGAAGTAGAGCAGGCAGCCAGCATCAACGACTGCGATGGTTCTGAGCAGGCCAAAATGCTGCTATTCTCCGTGGAGAGTAGACTCCTCCAATCCCTCTCTGACATGTGTAAGGAGGGGCAGAGCGGGTATGAGGAGCACAGGGATGAAGTTCTGGAGTCCATGGGGATGAATGAGGGAAGTCCTTTCTCCCGTGTGGAGAAGACTGTGCAGCTCACGGGGGAAACCCCGCAGGCTTTCACGGACAGGTTATGGTTGGTTTATAGGAGTGCATGTCCTGGGGCACCTAACCGGGCATTCCTGAACAGGGATCAGCTGGCCCATTGGCTCTGTTGCCTGGTGGCAAACAGCTTGCCACAGTTCCGCAGCAAGTCGGAAGCCTGGTTCGAACACAAAAATCCCCAGACCACCGAACTTATGGTGATCAGACAGATGGCGCTAGCTTATAAGAACGGTAGGGGAGCCGATGCACACCCACCAAACGGGAAGGTGCATGAGGTAAAATCCGGACAGGTTAGGAATGAGTGGCATCAGGAAGGGAATAACCCTTCTAGCACAAAGCACAATTGTTACGGGTGTGGGAAGGATGGACACTGGAGGAAGGAGTGCAAAAACCCTTGGAAAGATAACAAGGGAAATAATTCCACAGGCCCAGCCCAAAAGGCAGATGGCGGAATCCCTCCCGCTGTGGTCGAGTCATTTTTAGGCACCATGAGGTCCTTATTGACTGGCCACGGGAGAGTAGCAGCCGCTACTGTTGCTCTGTCCCTGTCAGCCCCATCCAACCCACAGCCATGATAAGAGCCAATGCAGCCTGTTCAACTGTGTTCCCTTCATTATGATGAATGGAAGAGACCTCTCGTGGAGATGGAGGTAGAAAAGATGAAGGGGACCTATCTGTTGGATGCAGGCGCATCATGCACTGTGGTCCATTCAGCTAACCCCACCATCTCACCTCTATTTAATGGAGTCCCATACAGTCTGTCGCGATTCACAGGCAAGGAACAGGCCGGCTCGTTTTCCATCCCGCTCGTCATTCGTTTAGGCCCACTACACTCTAAGTGAACCTTTGTCCTAATGAAGTGGGAATTGGAGGGTGGAAGAGGCGTCCTGGGAGTCGACTTTATTGTAGGCCACGGGATCCTGGTCGATTTAAGAAATTATTGCCTATGTGGGGCAAGTACATGAAAGGGCGGCGAGGTGGTAGTCATCCCAGGGAAAGAAGGGAAGGGGACCGTGTGCAGCATGAAGTCCAAAGAGGGTTATAACCTCGAGCTCATGGTCAGTAATACCCCGAAGGAGTTCCAGGCATTTGTGCAAGCCCACCTAGCCACATTTGCAACACACAAACACAACTACGGGAGGGTCAATGGGTTTGAGATCAGCGTCGACAGGGACCCCATGACCCGACCACAGAAACAGTACCAATTCCCCAGGGAAGCAGAGCCGGACATGGAAGCAGCCATGTCCTATTTAGTACAGCAGGGAGTCCTGAGACCGATAGCCACCCACGTAAAATCTCCACTGTGGCCGGTTAGAAAGCCAGATAATTCCTGGAGGGCCACAGTGGACTATCGGGTGCTCAACTTTAACATCCCAGCCTGTGCACCCACGGTAGCAGCAGTTGCCAACCTGATAGGAAGTATTCCAGCATCCGCGAGCACTTTCACGGTGCTGGATATTTCCAAGGGTTTTGGTCCATCCCTTAAAGGAGGGAGGATCGGTACAATTTTGCCTTTACGTTTAAAGGGCAACAGTACACGTGGAACTGTTTGCCTCAGGGCTTCTACAACAGCCCCAGCATTTTTCTTCAGTGCATGGCAAACAGTTTAAAGGGTTTCAGCCAGCCCAGTCAGCTGGTACAGTATGTGGATGACCTGCTCCTGTTCACTGATTCACGAGAGGAGCATGGCCCACTGCTGGCCGAACTGCTGGAGCTGCTCAGGCAAGAGGGTTTTAAAGTCAACCCCAAGAAAGCGCAGATCATCCAGCAGGAGGTGAAATTCCTGGGCCTGACCATATGCGCTGGGGAAAGGGCCATTGATAAGGCTAGGAGGGAAGCAGTACAAGAGTTACCAGTCCCCAACACAGTCACGGGTGTGAGTTCGTTTCTGGGGCTAACCGGGTACTGCAGAGACTTTATTGAGGACTATGCTACCAAAGCAGCCCCTCTGCTCCGACTCCTACATAAGGGAGTGGAGTGAGCTTGGTATGAGGGTTGCCAGGCAGCATTTGTCAGGCTCAAGAAGGACTTGCAGACCGCACCAACTCCAGGGGCCATAGTTGGGGGCAAAGAGATTTTCCTGGAGGTAGCAGCCAGCGGGGACAGCCTGTGTGCTATGATGCTCCTAAGAGCGGCATGGCAGGCTGAGACCGGTGGACTACTCTTCCAGGAAACTCACGGATGTGGAGAGGAGCTACACCAATTGTGAGAGGTACTTCTTGGTCACACATTGGACTGTGAAAAGATCGCTGATCTTCACAGGCACCTCTCCCATCACCCTCCTCACCCATCACACACCATGCCAGATGCTCCTGGATGGGAGGATCAAGGATGGGACCATGAGCAGTGCCCGCATTGCTCACTGGGCCCTGCTCCTCTCACAGACGGACCTAAAGGTGAAGGGTCTCTGCGAGCCAAACCTCGCAGCCAACCTGCTTTACCCTGGAACAGTCCACCCGTGTTCCATAGAAGGGGTTTGGGAAGTGGACATACGTTTGCGGGCTGAGATACACCCCACAAACCGCGAAATCTATGTGGACGGCTCCAGCACGGTATCTGCTGGTGAGTGACTCACAGTGTGTGGAGTTTATGACCCAGCGGCAAACATTGCCCTGGCAATTAAGCCCCCCAGCACCATGAGCGCCTAGCAGGCTGAACCGTCCGCGGTAGTGTACGTTGTTACACACCCCAAAATCTTCCCAACCCCATACACGATTTGCTCACACAGCATGTTAACGTGCAATTCGTGTATGAAGTACCTGGCTATCTGGTTCCGCCGTGGATACAACTCCACCGACGGGAGGCCCCTCACAGTGAAACCCCTGCTGGAGTTAATCTTAGCAGCAGTGGGGGAGGAAGGGGAGGTTGTCATCCATAAGGTGAAAGCCCATTCCTCCACAGAACCCCGTAGTCAAGGTAACCAGCAGGCTGAAATGCTAGCCAAGGAGGGTGCCCGCACAGGCACTTTCTGGAGCCCATATGGGTCCAGACCCATGGCAGCACTCAGGGGTAGGGACGGAACAAAAGGCAGTGCAATGGTAGCGTTAGCCCTGGACCTTAAGACGTTCCAAAGCCAAGACCCCGTGGTCAAGGCTGTCCTCAGTGCAGTGACTGAGGGGAAAAGGGCAGTGGGTGCTTACGGCACAGCAGCCCTCCCCGTAAAAGAAGGCATGCTGTTTAGGGGAGAAAAATGGGTAGTGTCGCAGCAGCACCGGAGGGAATTCCTTCAACTGCCCCATGAGGGTCCAGGAGCGGGGCATCAAAGGCCTGAGACCACCTGGCAGCAGGTGGAACAGGCGAGATGGTGGCCAGGACTCAGGGAAGATGTCCGCGAGTTCTGTGCCGGCTGTCTGGTGTGCGCTGCTAACAACCCTGACCCCCACCAAAGGAAGGTAACTATGGGACACATCAGGAGGGTAGAGGGACCATGGCAGTCGATACAGGTCGACTACATCGGGCCTCTGCCCACCGCCCAGGGAGGCTATAAGTACTGCCTAGTCCTGGTACATTTGTTCACGAAATGGTTAGAAGCCTTTCCTTGCAGAACAGCCACAGCTCTGGGTACAGCCAGGATCCTGGTCCGGGACAAGTTCTCACGATGGGGGCTACCACAGTATGTGCAGTCCGACCAAGGGAGTCACTTTACTGGGCAGGTAATGCAGATCATTCTTATGCTGCTCGGCATCGAGGAGAAGTGGCACGATGCCCACAACCCACAGTCATCAGGGATTGTGGAGAGAATGAATAGGACCATAAAGGAAAGGTTGAGGAAAGAGACGGTGGACTCGCTTCGAAAATGGCCCGACGTCCTACCGTTAGTCCTGATGGGGATCTGGGCCAGCCAGTCGAAAAGCACGGGGTACTCCCCGCACGAGCTGATGACTGGCAGGGTTATGTGGACCCCCACCCATGTACTAGCCCCGGTGCTCACAGAAGGTCAGCTCAGGGAGGTAAACCGAGACAGGTTCGCCTGAAACCTCTTCGAGCAACTTAAGCCGGTCCACGGGCAGTCTGCTGGGAACATGGGAAAGCAGCATTGGAGCAAGCGATTGCTGTTTGAACACCGAAAACACCACGAGTGGGAAGAAGGGGATCAGGTCATGGTGAGGAATTTTGCTCGGAGAGGGAGTCTGGAACCATTACACATGGGGCCCTACAGCATTGTAGACAAGGCAAGCCCCATGTTATATGCCATTAAAATGCCTCGGCGCACCAAATGATCCCATATTAATCAATGTAAACTGTTTAAATCCGAGAAGAGAGAACAGTCAGTTGGGGTAAGGTCTGAGGATAGAGATCCTCATCCAGCAGTGGGAACAAGTTCACAGACTGCACAGGCAGGCGCTGTGGCTTGTTTAAGGGGAGTTGCCATCTCACCCACCGCTTTGGACATTCCCCCACTCTTCTGGGATTCAGATGAGGAGGGACCCGAGTGCGAGGACGACGCCCCTGACCCAGGTTTATAGGAGTAGTGACCTGAGAGTGAAGGCCCCGCCCCGGACCCAGATTTGGGACCTGGGGGCGGAGACCCTCAGCCCGCAGCAACAGGCTGCAAAGAGTTACCTGCCCGTAGCCCAGGTTCAGGAGAGGTAAAGCCTGAGGAAGAAAATCCCCAGCCAGTGGTAGCAATGAGCCCACTCACTGCACCGGAGGGGGCAGCGGTTCGGGTTAAAGGCCCACCAGCCAAGAAAACCCCACCAGCCAAAGTCCCTAGAAGGTCCCAACGGACGCCCCAGCCAAGGAAACCATGGTCACCGGCTCCCCATTTTAAGGGGGCAGCCCCCCGAGTTAGGGTTAAGTCCAAGGACAGAGGTCCCCAGCCAGCAGCCACAGGCTGCGAGGGACCGGAAGTACAGGACAGTGCACCCACACCGAAGGGAGTCGTGTGCCGCAGCCCAAACAGGGATTAGGCTGGCCGCCCGGAGACGGGCAGTGGATATATATAGTTAAGTAATATTAAGGTTGGTATTGTGAAGTTTGTGTGTTTAGTTTAAGTTTAAGTAAGGATTGGTAGTTTGGTAGTATTGTTCAGAGTGTTTGTATTTGAGTCGAGGTCGCAAGACACGACTAAGCTTCACCCAAGCCAGAAAATCTCCTCGGGACCTGGCTGTATGTTCTTGTATCTCTTCACAGGCAAGGATTTCAGGATGAAGGGGGGTGTACTCCTACTCGCCATGATCGGAATGAGAATTGGAAAGCGAGGTGATGTGGAGCACTCCCAAGTCTATGGGTGTTCAGGAGATAGAGCACTGATAGTGACCGATGGAAGTGGCGAACTGGATGCAGATGAGCTCGCCGTTTACTTCCACGAGGGAAGGTGGGCAGGGTAGTTGGGGTCCAATTCGACTCAGTACTCCAGCCAGACCGGGTTCACGTATGGGGAGACCACCCTCCTGTGCCCCAGGGTACAGGTCATTGCCACAAGGGTCAGCGTCACCGTAGGGAAAAGTGTATGTTTTACATGCAAGGGACAGTTTCCGTTGGATAGGTGGTGATGGCTCGGGAAACTGAGCAAAAAATTGGGAAACCCACAGTAAGGTGGGAACGATTGGGGAACAATACCCATCGGACGATTACAGGGACTCACGGGGGATTGAGTTTATCCTGGGACAATTGTTGGGAACGGGATCAGGGGATTTATGTCTGTATGTGGGGGTCAGAGAAGGTCTGCCCCACAGGCATATTCATCATTTTCCACTGGCAATGCCAAGATGCCGGAATGGGGTTGGAGTGGGATTCCAGCCTGAATGCGTGCGCAGTCCCATACTCCCCGATCCCAGTGATAGCCACTGAAATTGTAACCCGCTCCGGAAAGCCCCTGCCCACGACTCAGGCAGCAAGGACACACAGGGAGGGGTGCCCCGCCATCACCAAGTGACCAGGGAATGGGCTGGTACTAGTGTCGGCAGATCAGGATCTGTACCAGGGGGTACGCTATGCGGTAGCCTCCGTGATTTTAAATCTCACCGAGGTACATTTACCGGAGTGGTGCTCCAGAGAAATGGAACAACTATACCAGGTCAAGTTAAAGGAGAAGTTTAGAAAATTTTATGAGTTCGATTTTGCTAATGTAGACAAAACCGAGCTGTACACCACACACCGTGAGTTTTTGGGTAATAAATGGAGACAAAGAAGGGGAGCTTGGAATTATGTTTTTACTGCGTTTAACACAGGGTCTTCTGTCATCAACAGTTTAGATGACATAGAATTGCAAACCCAAATAAACGGTTTAAAAACACAGTTAAAGAAAATCTTGATGGATGAGAACAGGGTAGTAGGCTCAGGGTTGCATGAGGACCAGGCCATGACGGTCCATTTAAAAGAGAATATAGCCGAGCTGGAAAGGCACACAAAGACCGTAAATGCCCTCATGAGAGAGGACAGAAATGCTTCGGATCAGGCTGCGCAGAACGAGGTGTGCATGCTGTACAGGGCATGGTTGCTGGGCGAGGGCCGCAGTAATCTGGAGGATTTAATACATGGTTTAGTCCCCTCCTGGATCAGCAACAAACACCTCGCATCTCTCCATCCATTTGGGAATGCATTAAGCCCGTGTCAACTCCGGCTAGCTTCTGAGGCCTACCCAGTCCCAGTAGATTGTGGGTGGTCCAACCACACGATCATAGGTATAGTAGAGAGAATGCCGGTCATGGGTAGGACAGCCTGACCCGCGCTGGTATACAGGGTAGAGAACATTGGGCTCATTCTAGGGGGTGCACACATCCGTTTCACAGTGGTCCCACCTTATGTCATAAAGTGGGAGCACGCTATGACAGGTACAGACCTCTCTGGTTGCCAGAGCCGGGGAGCACACAATACTGTGTCCCCAGCACATGAACGCCTATTCAAAACCACAGTGCAGCTTTAAAGCTGTTGGCGCAAAACCTATAAATTGTACCATGGAGTTAATGGCACAGGACCATGTTCCCCCACAGGTAGCATATATAGGAGATGGGACATATTGTGTCACCATAGGTGCGCCCCACTACCAGCATGGACAGCATAGCTGGTGTCTGGTAAGTGAGAGCAGTTTCAGCTTTAAACACGAGGCAGAAGTTCCAGTGGCCCAGGAACGAATTGTCCCCATTCCTGAACCCTCCACTGTTCACCTGACTGTAAAAGAGAATCTCACAACCTGCAAAAGTACATAGCGCATTTCAGCAGCGAAATCCCCCCTCTCCCAGAACACCTTACCAAAATACTCAAAGCAGTAATAGTCTCCCAGAAACATTTCAACACTCTGGAGCAGGAAACAGTAGAGATAGGGACTAAGATATTTGATATTGTAGTTCCACCCTGGTGGGACATTTTGAAAACATAGAGGCCCCTTCGTGGTTTAGACTGGCTTCACACATTCTCGTGGTTTGCCAGCTGGGAATAGCATTTTACCTAGTATGCACTCAGTGCAAGGGAAAAGGTCAGATACTAGAATTCCGAAACCAAAGGACCTGGAAGGAACATTATGTTAAGGTGGAGGGAGATACACCTGTTTGAATTTGAGTTTTTGTATTTCTGATTAAAGATTGTTTTTTTGTGTTCTTTTATTGCTTTTTTAATAAAGATTTTTGACGTGTTGTTTTAATAAAGATGTATGTGCACCAAGTGGTGCAGGGTTGTTGGACAACCTCCATGCTTGGGTGAGTGTAAAAGACTGTAATTATTCTATGTATGCTTATGTACACTACATTTTTACAGATTGGGAAGTGCATGTGCCGTGGGTATCATTAGTGTAGGTAATTACAGGGGAAGATTGACTATGGAGGGTTGGAAATTTTGCTCATCTTGTCAGGATGATACTTAAAGCGAGTTTAGTATCAACAGGGGGGAGTGTAGGGTTCTCAACATTCCCACATTCCCCAAAAGTTATGAATAAAGGGACCCTGTATGGACAAGTTATTAAAAAAGGGTACCCAAAATGGATTCTGAAACCTTGTGACCAAAATGGACAGAATTTTAAACGCAAAATGGCAGGCCCTGAAGCGAAACATAACATGCATAAAGCTGTGGAGAGATTTTGTAAAGCCAGACAGCTAGGGAAACACAGAATGTGCATCCTACATCTTGGAACAGATGAAGTAAGAATGGACCTAATCAACCTTTTTGCATACATAATCGGGAAAAGCTCACAGGCAGCTGCCGAGCCAGGAAACCCGATTATTTTTCATAAATAACACACAACCAGGATATTGAAGCCATTAAAACAAGGAGACCACCCCCCCAGAAGTTGTTAAAATAAATGACTGTAATCATTTAGACGAGCCCACAAAAAGTTAGACAAAGACCTGACCTGATTTGGCGCGCAGATAAGGGGTGAAGAATCGGGTATAACTGTAGGCCCATCGGTAGTGATCACTCTCTTAGCTCTTCTCTCGGTCTGTCACTTCAACCGGCTGCAACCGGCCAGACAAGACGAGATGAATCAAATGGTAAACCGGTAAAGGCAGAGAAGGGCAGCGGAAATACGCATTGGGGGACAAACAGCCTAGTTATAAGCTGGCGTTTGTGAGAATAAGTTGGCGTTCAAAGCCTTTGAGAATAACCTAGCATTTAAAGCCGGGACAGAAAAATTGGACAGTCAAGCCCATTTAAGGTTATGATGGTGTTCGAAGCATAGGTAGTGAAATCAAGTTGACAATATAAACCGCCACCCGAGCCCCAATCATCGTAAAACCCGTCGGAAACCAAACTGCCCGAGGAAGAAGAAGAAGACCCATCACGAATCAACAAAGACATTAACGGAGGAGAAGAAAAGGGGTAATTTACTCAGATGACTCCATCGCCGTGCCCTGCGACCACGTGACTATGGTGAACCCCAACGGACAACACGAGTGAACCTCAAATCCCATTACCAGTTAAATCAACAGGTTTCGAATTGGTGAGCATGAATTCCTGGCCCCTCATAGCTTAATCTAGTTAGGTAGTGGGGGTGGGATAAGGTTAAGGGGATTTAATGCATTTGTTTCCCTCGATGTGCCATGTGTTCCCCATTCCCATCTAAGTGTAATTGTTTTATGCCTGTAACTATATCAGTAATTCTCAGTAAGATTGTGTTGCATTGTTTTTCAATAAAATTCACGGTTTTCTTGTACCAAACCACTTTTCTACTCGATTTTCTGTATCACTGCCTGTACCTAAGTCTGGTGTCTGGAACCCAGGGGTGTGGGAGCAATTCGAATCGCTCAGGGACAGTCAGGGGCAGGGCTGACTGGGCACATGCCACCCCCCTACAAATCCTAAGTTGCTAAGGGAAGCTAGGCTGGAAATAACAGACACACTGACCACAAGCGGTCAATCTCCTTGGATATTGGAGTGGTGCCAGAGGAATGGTGGATTGCAAATGCCACACACCTGTTCAAAAAAGCAGAGTGGAATGAACCAGGAAACTACAGGCCTGGCAGTCTAAAGTCAGTGGTGGTTGGAAAAAACTACTAGAGACCATTGTCAAGACAAAATTAATTCTCATTTGGAGAAGCATAGGTTAATAACGGACAGCCATCATTTAATAGTTAAACTTAATTCACGTCTGAATAACCTGAGTTCTTTGATGAATTAACAGAGTTGACTGATGAAGGTACTGCAGTACATGTTGTATCTATGGACTTTCAAAAGTGCCTCACCGAAGATTAATTCCGAAAATAGATGCTCATGATATTGAAGGGACGGTGGTAACTTCCGTAGTACATTGTCTAACGAATAGGAGGCAGAGACTAGTGGTGAATGGATTTTTCTGTGACTGGATAGAATATTGAAATTGTGTACACCAGGTGTCGGTATTAGGACCATTGCTTTTCTTGCAGTCTATAAATGAACTGGACTTGTGTATAGGGAATACAATTTCAAATATTGCGGCAATATAAATTAACACAACATATTAAATAGTGAACATTATAGTAGCAGAATTCCGAAAGACATAGACATACTGGTGAAATGTGCAGACGGAAGGAAAATGCAATTTAACATGGCTAAGTATAAAATGTTGGTCTTTGAGAGGAATAATATGGAGAGACAGTACAATCTAAATTGTACTATTTTGAGGGTGTGCAAGAACAGAGGGAACTGGGGTGCATATTGACTAATATTTGAAGGTGACCGGGTAAGTTGAGATGGTGGTTTAGAAAGCGTATGTGTAATTGGCTTTGTTAATAGGGGCATTGATTATATAAAAAACTAGAAAATAATGCTAAAACTTTACAAATCTCTGGTTATGCCTCGGCTGGAGTATTGGATACAATTCTGCGCACCACACTTTAGAAAGTATTATCGGGTTATAGGCAAAAAGCAGGAACGTGAAACTAAATTGAACAGCTCTTTCAAAGAGCCGGTACAGGTGTAATGGGCCGAATGGCCTCCTTCTGTTCTGTATGAATATGTGATCCAGATGCGGGGTCGGTGACGCATTTCGCTTATCAGACTCACACAGCTCAACAGCAGTGGATGGAACCTGGGCTGTTTTCTTCTATTAATGGGCAGGTTCCTTCTCATTGGGGTATTTTACCAGACTGCAATTCACGGTTAACACCTTTCAAAATCTATTGGTTATTTTGAAAGAAACGTTGGTTTCTGTACAAACTGTTTTCAAAGAATTAAGTTCCAGTTCTGTCGGGGCGTCGGAAGATGCTGGAGGGCCGGCTCGGTATCTGCAAACAACATTCTGTTAATGTTCAGGTCCCGTCACTGTAACCAGCACCGGCGACGATGCCCCGGTCCTTCATGACTCTCTTTTTACTGCAGCTTCTCAAATGTGAGTCATCGTTGATTATTATTATAATATGTGCCTCATTAATATAATTATTGGTCTTTACTACTGAACACATTGAGGTGATGTGCAAAGTACATGTTGTTGTCTTGAATTTTAAACGTGTCATGTGGACTTTTATGAGATATCGGGACTGGTTCCTCAAACGCCTTCCACCTGCAGCACTTGTACAGACAGAGCAGATTGGAGTTGTAAATCTAATTGGATTATTTAAACTGAGACTTTTAGAAGTAGGGCGCATTCACTGATAGAATAGAGTGTATCGGAGTCTGGGGTGTAAGTGAACTCATTGAGTGTAGAACACCAGTCAAAGCTGCACCTACTGCCGACTGAACACACACACACATTTCGGTCACAGATATTTTTCACTAGAAGTGCTGTCTGACCCGGTGTGATAGAGTGAACTGAAATACTTAAAAACGTTTTTAGCAGCATTAGAATTTTGGATGAGGTTTATAAATATTGTATAAGAAAATATTAACTACTGGTGGAACCAATATTGTAACAATTAGCATTAACCATTAGAATAATTACAATTAAATACATTCTCCAAATGTTAATGTTAGTAACATTTCCTAAATCTTTGGAAAATTTGCTGTGTGAGTTTTGTTGTTTAGTTTGTGGTTATCTTCAAAGTTATGAACTTTTAATATTAAACTATTTTTTCAATTTAATACATGAATATGTACAGACTGATGTAATAATGATGCTTTCTCAGCCTCCCTCCACCTGCTCCATTCTTTTTATACAGTGTCATGTAGAATTTAATAAGATTTTGGGACTTCTTTCTCAATCTCCTTAAACATGTTCCATAGTTTTTGCTGAGATTTTTGGTCAGTGACTCCGTTCAGTATCTTTCTGCTTCCAGTGCGTGTTTGGTTATATTTATCAACATCTATCAATAACAAATGCTGGTTTACATGACAGGGAAACGTTATCGCACTGTTATCAGATAATTTGTGAGTTTAACAAAATATATTTCTGTGGTTTAATTTATTTTATTTTATAAAACTGATTGGATTCTAAAATCCTGTTTTTTTGATAATTTAAAGAACATTTTCTACAAATCATAGAATGGAGAAAAAAATATGAAATGTATATCACTCCCTGAATCATTTTCACAAATCGCCTGCTGATCAAATTCAATCTGAAGAAAACGGGCATATTTTCTTCAAATTTGTCATTCATTGGGATCGCATGAAGTGTATATTGAAATTATTACTTAATTTGTAGAATATTCATTTGATATATATTTTCAGCTGTTTGTTTGATTTTAAGTTCCATCAACTTGAAATAGGGAATCAATTATCAATTTCTGTTGTTGACAATCAGCGCGTTCAGAATATTGTTCATCTGATTAACACTTACTTTAAATTCCCAGTCGAGATTTGTGTCAATCTTAGATTTAAATCCGAAATCGGTCACAATAACGCGGCAATTTTGCTTTATTTTGTCCCCTGCGGCTCTTGTACAGACAGAGCAGACTGGAGTTGAAATTCTATCCGGATTATTTAAACCAAGCCTGCTGGAAGTAGAGCGCTTTCACTGATAGAATAGAATGTATTGGAATCTGGGGTGTGAGTGAACTCACTGAGTGTAGAACACCAGGCAAAGCTACACCTACTGCCGACTGAACCCACACATACATTTCGGTCACAGATATTTCTCACTAGAAGTGATGTCTGACCCCAGTGTTTTGCCGAGTCTGGAATTATCATGTTAGGCTGTTGAGCATTAGAGTGCTGTACAAGGTCTTTAATATTGTATAATAAGTATTAACTAGAGGTGAACCAATATTGTTTCAATTAGCATGCATGTTTAGTATTTTTAACTACACTATCCAAAAAGAATATGTCACTAAAACTTCCTTCATCTCTGGGGAATTTACTGTGTGGGTGCTGTTGTTTAGTTTATCTATGGATAAGCTTTTTTTCTCATAATATGTACCTCATTAATAAAATTACTGTTCTTTACTACGCATTGAAGTGATGTGGAATGTAAATGTTGTTTTCTTGAATTTTAATAGCGTCATGTAGCGTTTAATGAGATATCGGGACTGGGTTCTCCATCGCCTTCCGCCTGCAGCTCCTGTACAGACAGAGCAGACTGTAGTTGAAATTCTAATAGGATTATGTAAACTGAGTCTGTTGGAAGTTGAGCGCGTTCACTGTTAGAATAGAGTGTATTGGAGTCTGGGGTGTGAGTGAACTCACTGAGTGTAGAACACCAGTCAAAGCTGCACCTACTGCCGACTGAACCCACACACATTTCTGTCACAGATATTTCTCACTAGAAGTGCTGTCTGACCCCCGTGTGAGAGAGTGAACTGATCTATTTAAAATAACTTTATTGAGCATTAGCATGTTGGATAAGGTTTACAAATATTGTATAATAAAATAGTAACTAGTGGCGGAACCAATAGTGTATCAATTAGCATTAACCATTATTACAATTATAATTAAATAAAGTCTCCAAATATTGTTGTTCGTAATATTCCCTAAATCATTGCAGAAATTGTTCTGTGAGTGTTGTTGTTTAGTTAGTGAATATCTTCAAAATTATGAGCTTTTAATATTAAACTATTTTTTGTACATTTACATATACAGACTGATGTAATAATGACGCTTTCTCAGTCTCCGTCCACATGCCCCATACTTTTCATACAGAATCATATAGAATTTAATGAGATATTGGAACTTATTTCTCAATTTCCCTCCACCTGCTCCATACTATTTTTTCAGTGTCATGTAAGGTTTAATGATATTTCGGGATTTGTTTTTCAATCTCCTGCCAGATGCTCGATATTTTTTGCTGAGGTTTTTGGTCGGTGACTCCGTTCATTTTCTCTCTGTTTCCAGTGTGTGTTTGGTTATATTTATTAATCTCCACCAATAACAAATGCTGGTTCACTGACAGGGAAACGTTATCTCACTGTTATCAGATACTTTGTGAGTTTAACGAAATATATTTCTGTGGTTAAATTTATTATTTTATAAAACTGATTGGATACTAAAATCCTGTTTTGTAGATAATTTAAAGAACATTTTCTGCAAATCATAGAACGGAGAATAAAGCATGAAATGAATCTCACTCCCTGAATCATTTTCACAAATCGCCTGCTGATCAAATTCAATCTGAAATAAACAGTCATATTTTATTCAAATGTGTCATTCATTGGGATCGTGTGAAGTGAATATTGAAATGCTTTATGCAATTCGAAGAATTCTCATTTAAAACATATTTTGGGTTGATTCATTTTAAATTCCATCAACTACAAATAGGGAAACTTTACCCATTTCTGTCAATGTCATTCTATTCAGATGTAAGAATATTTTACATCTGAATAGCACTTATTTTAAATTCCCAGCTGAGTCTTGAGTAAAATTTAGTTTTTAAACAGAAACCAAGACACTACCGCAGCAGTTTTGTTTTGTTTTGTCCCCCTTGGCTCCTGCACAGACAGAGCAGACTGGAGTTAAAATTCTAATCGGATTATTTATACAAAGCCTGCTAGAAGTAGAGCGCATTCACTGTTAGAATAGAGTGTATCAGAGTCTGGGGTGTAAGTGAACTCACTGAGTTTAGAACACCAGTCAAAGCTGCACTTACTGCCGACTGAACCCACATACACATTTCTGTCACAAATATTTCTCACCAGAAGTGCTGTCTGACCCCGTGTGTTTCAGTGAACTGAACTATTTTAAATAGTTTATTCAGTATTAGAACGTTGGAGAATTAATTTCAATATTGTTAAATACTAACTAGACGTGGAACCAATATTGTTTCAATTTGCATTAATTAACAGTATAATCATTGTTAAGTTTACCCTCCAAAAAATGTTACTGAAATTTCCAAACTCTCTGGGATTGTGCATATTGTTGTTTAGTCAGTGATGATCTTCAAAATTATGAACTTTTATCTGAAATTAATCATTCTATTTCATATATTTATATGTAGTGTTTAATGAGATTTCGGGACTGGTTTCTCAATCTCCTTCCTACTGCTCGATACCTTTTGCTGAGTTTGTCGGTCGATTACTTCAGTCATTTTCTCGCTGCTTCCAGTGTGTGTTTAGTTATATTTATTAATCTCCTTCTTTAACAAAATCTGGTTTACTGACAGGGAAACCTTCTCGCACTGTTATCAGATACATTTTACATTTAAAGAAATATGTTACCGTGATTCATTTTATTTGATATAATAAAACTGATTGGAACATAAAATTCTGTTTTGTAGATTTAAAGAACATTTTCTGCAAATCATAGAACGGAGAAAAAACATGAAATGTACATCACTCCCTGAATCATTTTCACAAATCGCGTGCTGATCAAATTCAATTGACAGATAATGGGCATATTAATGTCATTCATTGGGATCGTATGAAGTGAATATTGCAATGTGTTATTTAATTTGTACAATTTTAATTTAATATATATTTTGGGTTGTTCATTGATTTGAAAGTTCCATCAACTTCAAATTGCAAACAATTGTTCAACTCTGTCTGTGTCAATAAACAGGTGTATTATATATTGCATCTGATTAACACTTACTTTAATTTTCAGAGGAGATTTGTGCCAAATTTAGATTTAAAATCGAAATCGAGCACAAATTCCACACCAGTTTGCTTTATTTTGTTCCCTGCGGCTCCCGTATAGACAGAGCAGACTGGAGTTGATATTCCAGTGGGGTTTAAAACCGAGCCTATTGGAAGCAGAGCGCATTCACTGTTAGAATAGAATGTATCGGAGTCTGGGGTGTAAGTGAACTCTCTGAGTGTAGAACACCAGTCAAAGCTGCACCTACTGCCGACTGAACACACACACACATTTCTGTCACAGATATTTCTCACTAGAAGTGCTGTCTGACCGCATGTGATACAGAGAATTGACCTATTTTTTAAAAGATAATTTGTTCAGCGTTGGAGTGTTGGACAAGGACTATATATATTGTAAAGTTAGATATTAACTAGAGGTGAAACCTATATTGCTTCAGTTAGTAATCATTATTAATTGAGCTCTTTTCAAGTACACTCGTCAAAAATGATGCTATTGAAATATCCTAAACCTCCCTAGGATTTGCTGTATGAGTTTTTTTGTTTAGTTAGTGAGGATCGTCTGAGCTATGAGCTTTTTATATTAAATTAAGCTTTCTATTTCATACATTTGGATGAACAATGTCAAGTAATAATTAATGTTTCTCAGTCTCTTTCCAAATGATCCATAACTTTTCTACAGAATCATGTAGTGTTTAATGAGATAACGGGATATATTTCTCAATCTCCTTCCACATGTCCCATACTTTATATGCTGTGTCATGTTTTGTTTAATGAGTTATAGGGACTTGTTTCTTATTATTCCTCCAATTGCTCCATAGATTTATAAAGTGTCATGTAGTATTTAATGAGATAGCGGGATTGTTTCTCTATCTCATTCCACATGTCCCATGCTCTGGTAGCTTTGTGTAACAAATCCTGATTTTGTTTGTATATTTAACTGCGGCAGATAGCGATCAGAGCACTTTGTCCTGTTCTTGTCAATATTCGATGCGTCTTTGTTGATTTTCTAACCATGGTAACTTATATCCAGGCACTAGTTAAGGGCTATGGAGATATTTTGTTAGAAATTACTCTTTGCGCTGTTAATGCTCAGAGTCGGGATTGTTTGGTGTGAGCTCCCTCTGGTGTTTTACTGGAGGTTTTAACGTGCAATTAAAGATTTTCAATTCATTTGCTTCATAAACCCAACGGGAACTCATTTAATTGTGAATGTTGTTCAAGTTGGACTTGATATAGTTTAATATAAAATAATTTTTTGTAATTCTCGACACACCTGATAATCTGACAGGAGAAGAACTTTCATATAAACGCTGTGTATTGACTCTATTTTGTAGTCTCACAATCATCAATTCTAACAGAAGCGTTGAGTTTTTAAAGTTTTTGAGTAAATACAGAAAGATTATTCCCACTAGTCTGTCAATGGATAACAATAAATGATGAATGTGCAGGACAGGAGAGTGTTGTTCAGGACTGCTGAGGCTCTCCTGGAGTGGAAGCTTGTAATGCTCTGTCAACTTTTCAGAACCCGGACTTGAACGAGACCAGAGAGATTCTGTTTGGAAACTGCTCTCAATCAAGAATCCTTGACAAACGCAGCTGAGGACAAGAATCGGTGTCACGTTGTCTGTAATATATAACCTAGGGAATAAAAAGAGACCAGGTGATCTGGAGGGCAAAAAATCATCAGCGGGATGGGGAGCAGGTCAACACACTGTCTCTAGTATATAACTTATAGAATAGAAAGAGACCTGGAGAACCGTGGGACACAATTTCATCAGGGGGGCTGGGAGCAGGTCAACGCACTCTCTCTAGTATATAACATTTAGAATAGAAAGAGACCTGGAGATCTGTGGGACACAGTATCATCAGGGGGGCTGGGAGCAGGTCAACACACTGTCTCTATTATATAACATTTAGAATAGAAAGAGACCTGGAGATCTGTGGGACACAATATCATCAGGGGGATTGAGAGCAGGTCAACACACTGTCTCTAGTATATAACATTTAGAATAGAAAGAGACCTGGAGATCTGTGGGACACAGTATCATCAGGGGGGCTGGGAGCAGGTCAACATATTGGCTGCATTTTAAAAAGGAGCAAAGATTAACCAGTAAATGAGAGGACCATTAACCGAACATCATTAACGGGTAAAATGATGGACCAATCGGCAAGGACAGGTTACAAGAGAATTCGCTCAGCTGGAACCTATTGAGGAACAGCTAGCACAGAGATAGGAGGTGTGAACCCGTCTAACCAATGGTTCATTTTGATTTGTTTCAGAAACTTCCAATTACAACTTTATGGAAGCTTTGACGTTTCCACATGGAAAACATTGAATTAAACTTAAAGGCTCTGAAACTCATCACACAATAAGATAATCTATAATTTAATTTAAATTATACTAATATTCCATCCTGAACTTTGCATGGGAATCCTATACTTCGCTACTTAAAGTCACTGTGAGAGCGCCTTCAAATTCGGCTGCACCCAAAAGTTTGTCACCATCCCCCTCATAATTCATGATGACATGCAAGGCATTACACTGACCAATGGATCCAACACAAACCCAATTCATGTATGGATCGGTATCAAGCAAGGCTGTGTTATGGCAACAACGTTCTTCTCAATCTTCCTTGCGGCAATGCTCCATCTCACCCTCAGTAAGTACCCTGCTGGAGTGGAGCTAATCTACAGAACAAACGGGAAACTGTTCAACCTCCGTCACCTCTAGTCCAGATCCAAAGTTGACCCATCCCCTGTCATTGAGTTACAGTATGCAGACGATGCTTGCGTCTGCGCACACTTGGAGGTCGACCTCCAAACCATTGTGAACACCTTCATGGAAGCTTACGAGAGCATTGACCTTACACTAAACATCCATAAGACAAAGGTCCTCTACCAAGCTGCCCCCGCCACACAGTACTGCTCCCCGATTATCAAAATCGATGACGAGGCCTTGGACAATGTGGAACACTTTCTATACCTCGGAAGCCTACTGTCAACAAAGGCAGATGTCGATAACAAAGTCCAGCACTGCCAGTGTGCCAGCGCCGCCTTCAGTCGCCTGAGGAAGTGAGTGTTTGAAGACCGGGACCTCAAACACAGCACCAAGCTCATGGTCTACAGAGCAGTAGTGATACCCGCCTTCCTGTAAGCTTCAGAGACATGCACCATGTACAGGAGGCACCTCAAATCCCTGGAGAGATAAAACCAACGCTGCCTCCGCAAGGTCCTGCCAATCCATTGGCAGCATAGACACACCAAAGTCAGTGTTCTCGCTCAGGCTAACATCCCCAGCATCGAAGCTTTGACCATGCTTGAACAGCTCTGATGGATGGGCCACATCGTCCGCATGCCTGATACGAAACTCCCAAAGCAAGTGCTCTACTCGAAGCTCCGACACGGCAAGAGCGCCCCAGGACACCCTCAAAGCCTCCTTGAAAAAGTGCAACATCTCCACTGACAATTGGGAATCCCTGGCACAAGACCGCACAAAGTGGAGGAGAAGCATTCGGGAAATCGCCGAACACCTCGAGTCTCTTTGCCAGGAGCAAACAGAAGCGAAGCACAAGCAGTGGAAGGAGCGCACGTCAACCCGAGAACTCCACCCACCTGCCCCTTCAACCATCGTCGGCCCCACCTATGACAGAGACTGTAGGTCCATAATTGGACGAAGCAGTCACCTGAGAACTCATTTTTAGTGCGGAACCAAGTCATCCTCAGTTCCGAGGGATTACCTAATATGAAGATGAAGAGCACTGCAGCTGTTAAAAGAGCTGCAATGCTCATCATCACCACCGCCTGCTCAGGGCAACTACACACGGGCAAAAAATTGTCAGAGCACCGTCACCAGTAACTTTCAGGGCTAAGGGGAAAGGGCAGGGGGCAGGGACTAATTGGATCGCATTTCAAAGAGCCAGCACAGGCAGGATGGGCCGAAAGTCCTCCATCTGTGCTGTGTCATTCTATGATTCTACGAGGAGCAGGTCCATCACCACCGCCTTCTCTGGGCACCTAAACACTGGTAATACATGGGGCCCGAGCACTGTCACCACAAGGAGAGAGTGTGCCCAGGTGTCAGTGTGTGTTTGTGTGAAAACAATTCTCGATAAACTGTTGGCACTTTACAAATGTCAGCTTGCTACATAGATTGTATTTGAGGTTTTATAAGTAATGAAGAACAGATGAAATCACAGGCCCCGTTTCAGATTTTCACAACGAGACTGGAATTGTTACCCCACAGTTCGTTGTATGTGTGCGTTTTCTTTCTGACATTTTTATTAATTTCTTGCCCCAGCGAACTATAATTCTCAATGTCTCATTTCAGGCAGACCTGGGAACAGTCAGGCTGACCCGTCAGGTAATCGCTTTTCATTTTTACTTTATCTGGTATCTCTCTGCTCTGATCCATCCCATTGAATATTAAGGCTGGGTGACAATCTCAGCGTCTTTTCGATCACCGATTAACCAGCTCCTCCTGTGTCCATCGGACGGGAAGATTGTTTCCCGTGGACTGTTACTAAAGATCTTTAATTCCAGCTGAGAGGCGGCTGCTCCCTTCATGCAGAGCGACAATAAACGGGGCCCTGAAGGGCAGAGTGTGAAGGGCCGGCTCCACTGACACTGCTGCCGGTCCCACAGCAGCTCTCACTTTCCACCTCACCAATCAGTGCTGACATTAGGATCACATGACCATCCAGCCCCGCCTCTTCCTCTATTGTCTCCGGGGATTGGGGGGAATTTCTTCCAATCCTCACTGGGGCTGAGCTCGCACTACCTTGGCCAATCGGTACTGATCATGATGGACAGCTGACCATTGCAGCCACGCCTTTTTCTCAACCTCTGGAGGCTGGAATATATTCTGAGCCAATCGCCACCCCGACCCCGTGGAAGCCGCTCTGCTGCTGGGAACTTCCCGCTGACTCCCGGTTCCCTGCTCGTTTACACCGTTAATTAGTATTTTCCTCTCCCTTTTGCCATGTTTCATATTTACTCTGGGTTTTATTCGGGGTCTGGGCACAGCCTGATGTTCCCACTGATTCCTCACATGGTCCCTCTTGCCTGGTGAATGGGGGCGGTCCGTGCGCTGGGAGACTGTGGGTTTAATACGCTCTAACCGCTTGATGTTATTTCTGATATTTTACAGAGACGGTGAAGCTGAGACTGGTGAATGGGGGCAGTCTGTGCGCTGGGAGACTGGAGATTCACTACAGGGGACAGTGGGGGACTGTGTATGGTGGTCTCTGGGACCTATGGGACGCCGCTGTTGTGTGCCAGGAGCTGGGCTGTGGGGCCGCGCTGTCAAGACCGGGCGGGGCTCACTTTGGGGAAGGGTCCGGACCCATTGTGACGTGGAATGTTCACTGCGGCGGGACCGAGGCCACTCTGCGGAAGTGTGATTTGGCTCAATGGGGTCACTATTCCTTGTCACACTCCTGGGATGCCGGCGTCATCTGCGCAGGTAAAAATCTTTCTTCTGTCTCTCATCTCCCACCGCCTCTGATCATTTACGGAAGAAAGCGGAAGTAAAATAAACAGCGTCTGTCCATCCCCGGAAAGCGAGAGATTATAATTCCAGTATTCCCTGGTTATTATTAAATTTATATTATTAATATTAGGATTACTGTTTGTGTTAAATTATATTACTTACCTATATATATAAATCGGTACATCTGTCTGTCTGTCTGTCTGTCTGTCATTCTGTCATTCTGTCTGTCATTCTGTCTGTCATCGCCTGTGCGTCTGTCGGGCTATGCGCTCGAAAGTTACAGGGCGTACCTACGCGTGCGTTACCTCCAAAGAAAGCTTACGCTTCCGAGACGGTTTTAAGCGTATTTACGTTTCGGCCGGGCTAAAATCGCGCCCGCGGTATCTGAAAAACCTTCAACGTTCCGCTCATTAGCAACTCATTATCTGCTCATTAGCGACAGAGTGACCTCGAGGTCGACCAATCGTACGGCGGCTTGCTGCCGCGTGTGGCCGGGCCCTCCTACGGTCGAGTGACGGGACGATTGACCAATCCTACGCTTTGGTCACCTGACGGTCGATCAATCGGTGCGTGTGTGGGCGGGCCTTTTCGTTCTGAACCGAGGTGAGTAGCTGCCATCTTGCTTCCATTCTTTTTCCTGCTTTCTGCGTCTTTGTTTTCAAATATACATTTCCAGCAAAATAAAATTCAATTTATTAAATTCTTTTAAAATAAATCACTCATTTGTAAATATTTTGTCTCACCTGAAGATTCTTTTTCCTACCTTTGCCCGTTTTTTTATTAGGCCTGAAAGCCTGGGCCTTTCTTGCCCAGCCAGGCCCGAGCTAGGTAACTGGGCTGCTGCTAAGCTCCTTACCACACAGCCCCCCCCCCGTGTCACGTTACCCGGGGCAACGGCGTCAGCCACGAGGGTCAGGGTGCGCGCGCAGCAGGAGCAGGTGAGACTCTGTTCCGCGCTCGGCTCGGGTGGGGAGGGGGGTGCGGGGCTCTCGAGAGTGCGGATCGGGTTACCCCGGCAACGGGAGTGCGGGCCGGCTGGGGCTTGGAGAGCGCGGCTCTCGGCCGGGGGGGGGCGGGGCTTGGAGAGCGCGGCTCTCCGGTGGGGTGGGGCTTGGAGAGCGCGGCTCTCGGCCGGGGGGGCGGGGCTTGGAGAGCGCGGCTCTCGGCCGGGGGGGCGGGGCTTGGAGAGCGCGGCTCTCGGCCGGGGGGCCGGGGCTTGGAGAGCGTGGCACTCGGCCGGGGGGGCGGGGCTTGGAGAGCGCGGCTCTCGGCCAGGGGGGGGGGCTCGGAGAGCGCGGCTCTCGGCCGGGGGGGGGCGGGGCTCGGAGAGCGCGGCTCTCGGCAGTGCGGGGCGGCGCGGCAGGGTTACCCCGGCAATCGGGCGTGGCTGTGCCTGTCTCTCAGCCTCAAGCCCTCCCTTCCTCCCGCCCCCCCCCGCCCTCCCTCCCCCCTCCCTTCCCCCCCGTCCCCCTTCCCCCCCGCCCCCGTCCCCCTTCCCTTGCCCCCCGCCCTCCCTTCCCCAAGCCCCCACTTCCCCCCCGCCCTCCCTTCCGCCCCTCCCTTCCCCCCCGCCCTCCCTTTCCCCCCCGCCCTCCCTTCCCCCCACCCGCGCTCTCTCTCTACCCCCCAGTCGCTCTCTCTCTACCCCCCAGTGGCTCTCTCTCTTCCCCCCCCCGTCACGCTCTCTCTCTCTCTCTCTCTCTCTCCCCCCCACCCCAGTCGCTCTCTCTCTCTCTCTTCCAACAACAACATGCCCTCGAAAAAGCCTCGGCACCACCGGGCACTTCAGCTAGTCTATATATATTAAAGGATACGTCTGTCTGTCTGTCTGTCTGTCCTTCGGTGTGTCTGTCCGGCTATACACTATAAAGTTATAGAGCATACCTACACGTGCGTTACATCAAAAGAAAGCTTACGATTCCAGAACGGTCGTAAGGGTATTTATGTTTCGGCGAGAAAAAAATTGCACCCGCGGTATCCAAAAAACTTTCAAAATTCCTCTCATTAGCATCTCATTATCCGCTCATTAGCATCGAGTGACGTCGAGGTCGACTAATCGTACGGTCGAGCGACCCGACGGTCCACCAATCACTGCGTGGTGTGGGCGGGCCCTCTTAGAGTCGAGTGACGGGACGATTGACCAAACCTACGCTTCGGTGACCTGACTGTCGACCAATCGGTGCGTGTGTGGGCGGGCCTTATCGTTCTGAACTGAGGTGAGTCGCCACCATCGTGATTCCAAACTTTTCATTTCTTTTTCCCGCTTTCTGCGTCTATAAAAAAAAAATTGCTTTTGAAACACATATTGTTTTTTAAAAAAGTTAATTACTTTCTAATCTTTTATCTAATCTCTTTAATTTTCCTACCTTTCCCCGTTTTTGTAGGTAGCCCTCGAAGCCTGGGTGTCTGTTGCCAGCCATGCTGGACGCTAGGCAATTGTTTTGTGGCAAGCTCCCAACACCCCTCACCCCCCACCCCCCCGCCCCCCCCCCCACTGGGCCTGATTTCGAATCAGTGGCCAGCCATCTTGGTAAAGGCTGGCTGGGCTCACTGCAAGCTCCTGGCGCTTCATTCGGGGTGGGTGGGCGGGGCTCGGGAGGGGAGGGGGAGCGCAGAGGGTTAGTCCGGCAACCGGGCCCGGCCAGCCGCAATCGGCCGTCTCAAGCTGCCTGGCCCGGCCTCAGGAGGGCGGGGCTCGGGCTGACCGGGGCGCTGCGCTCGGCATGTCAGTGTGTGGGGCGGCACGGAGCTCAGTGGAGCCATCGCCAGCAGAGGGGAGAGCCCCACTCCCTCTCCCCATCCCCCCCTTTCCCCCCCTTTCCCCCCTCCCCCCTTTCCCACATTTCCCCCCTCTCCCATCCCATTTTCCCCCTTTCCCCCCCCTTTCCACACCTCTCCGCCCCCTTTCCACACCTCTCCCCCCTTTCCCCCTCACCCCTTCCCACCCCTCCCCCCTTTCCCCCTACCCCCATTTCCTCCCCCTCCCACCCCTTTCCACCCTCCCCCATTCCCCTCCTCCACCCCATTTCCCCCAACTCCCCTCCCCTTTCCCAACCCCTCCCCCAATTTCCCCCCTCCCCCGTTTCCCCCTCTCCCCCTCTCCCCTCCCCTTTCCCCCTCCCCTTTCCCCCCGATACTTTCCCCCCTTCCCCTCCCCTTTCTCCCCTCCCCTTTGCCCCCTTCCCGCCCTCCCCTCCCCTTTCCCCCCTTCCCCCCAGTCGCGCTCTCTCTTCCCCCCAGTCGCGCTCTCTCTTCCCCCCAGTCGTGCTCTCTCTTCCCCCCAGTCGCGCTCTCTCTTCCCCCCAGTCGCTCTCTCTCTTCCCCCCATCAGTCTCTCTTCCCCCGAGTCGCTGTCTCTCTTCCCCGCAGTCGCTCTCTCTCTTCCCCCAGTCACTCTCTCTCTTCCCCCCGTCGCTCTCTCTCTTCCCCCTGTCGCTCTCTCTCTTCCCCCCAGTCGCTCTCTCTCTTCCCCCCAGTCGCTCTCTCTCTTCCCCCCAGTCGCTCGCTCTCTTCCCCCCCCAGTCGCTCTCTCTCTTCCCCCCAGTCGCTCTCTCTCTTCCCCCCAGTCGCTCTCTCTCTCCCCCCAGTCGCTCTCTCTCTTCCCCCCAGGCGCTCTCTCTCTTCCCCCCAGGCGCTCTCTCTCTTCCCCCCAGTCGCTCTCTCTCTTCCCCCCAGTCGCTCTCTCTCTTCCCCCCAGTCGCTCTCTCTCTTCCCCCCAGTCGCGCTCTCTCTTCCCCCCAGTCGCTCTCTCTCTTCCCCCCAGTCGCTCTCTCTCTTCCCCCCAGTCGCTCTCTCTCTTCCCCCCAGTCGCTCTCTCTCTTTCTTCCCCCCAGTCACTCTCTCTCTCTTCCCCCCCAGTCGCTCTCTGTCTTCCCCCCAGTCGCTCTCTGTCTTCCCCCCAGTCGCTCTCTGTCTTCGCCCCAGTCGCTCTCTGTCTTCGCCCCAATGGCTCTCTCTCTTCGCCCCTGTCGCTCTCTCTCTTCACCCCAGTCGCTCTCTCTCTTCCCCCCAGTCGCTCTCTCTCTTCCCCCCAGTCGCTCTCACTCTTCCCCCCAGTCGCTCTCTCTCTTCCCCCCAGTCGTTCTCTCTCTTCCCCCCCAGTCGCTCTCTCTCTCAATACCAACAACAACATGCCCTCTCAAAAGCCTCGGCACCGCCGGGCATCTATATATATAAAAGGATAGATCTGTCTGTCTGTCTGTCTGTCCTTCGGTGTGTCTGTCCAGCTATACACTCTAAAGTTATAGAGCATACCGACACGTGCGTTCCATCAAAAGATAGCTTACGATTCCGATACGGTCATAAGCGTATTTACTTTTCGGCGAGAAAGAAATTGCAGCCGCTGTATCAAAAAAAGTCCAAATTCCGCTCATTAGCATCTCATTATCCACTCATTAGCATAGAGTGACATTAAGGTCGACCAATCGTACGGTCGAGCGACCCGATGGTCGACCAATCGCTGTGTGGCGGGGGTGGTTTCGTCGCGCATGCGGGCGGGCCCTCCTAGAGTCGAGTGACAGGACGATTGACCAATCCTATGCTTCGGTGACCTGATGGTCGACCAATCGGTGCGTGTGTGGGCAGGCCTTATCCTTCTGAACCGAGGTGAGCCGCCACCGTCTTGATTCCAAACTTTACATTTCTTTTTCCCGCTTTCTGCGTCTATTAAAAAAAAAGTTGCTTTTTCAGAATTCATTAGACTCGGGAACAGTGCCGATGGATTGGAGGGTAGCTAACGTTACCCCACTATTCAAAAAGGGGGGTAGGGAAAAAGCAGGTAATTACAGACCTGTAAGCCTTACATCAGTTGTGGGCAAAATGCTGGAGTCCATCATTAAGGATGAAATAGCGGAGCACTTAGCAAATGGGGACAGGATAGGACAGAGTCAACATGGATTTACAAAGGGTAAATCGTGCTTGACTAATCTATTGGAATTTTTTGAGGGAGTAACTGGTAGAATAGATGGGGGAGAGCCAGTAGATGTGGTGTACCTGGACTTCCAAAAGGCCTTCGATAAGGTCCCACATAAAAGATTAGCATGGAAAATTGAGGCTCATGGGATAAAGGGGAAAGTTTTGGCGTGGATAGGGAACTGGCTGTCAGATAGAAAACAGAGAGTTGGAATAAACGGCTCATTTTCTGAATGGCAGGCAGTAACAAGTGGGGTACCACAGGGATCTGTCCTGGGCCCCCAGCTGTTCACAATTTACATTAATGACCTGGATCAGGGAGTCGGATGCAGCATTTCCAAATTTGCAGACGACACTAAACTAGGAGGGGGGGTGGGCTCAGAGGAAGAGACCAGGAAGCTCCAGAGCGATTTGGACAGACTGGGCGATTGGGCGGATAAATGGCAGATGCACTATAATGTGGACAAGTGCGAAGTTATCCACCTTGGGTGCAGGAACGGGAGGGCAAATTATTATTTAAATGGCAATAGATTGGGAGAGGGGGAAGTACAGAGAGACCTGGGTGTTCTTGTACACCAGTCACTGAAGGCGAGCATGCAGGTGCAACAGGCGGTCAAGAAGGCAAACGGTATGCTGGCCTTCATAGCAAAATGGTTAGAATACAGGAACAGGGATACCTTGCTGCAGCTGTACAGGGCACTGGTGAGACCACACCTCGAGTACTGTGTACAGTTTTGGTCGCCTCATCTGAGGAAGGATGTTCTTGCCATGGAGGGGGTGCAGCGGCGATTCACCAGGCTGATACCAGGAATGGCGGGAATGACCTATGAGGAGAGACTATGTAGTTTAGGGATGTACACACTGGAGTTTAGAAGATTGAGAGGGGACCTCATAGAAGTGTATAAAATTCTGACAGGTCTAGACAGACTGGATGCAGAAGGAATGTTTCCCTTGGCGGGTGAGAACAGAACTAGAGGACATAATTTAAGGATAAGGGCTAAACCATTTAGGACAGAGATGAGGGGGAATTTCTTCACTCAGAGAGTGGTGAACCTGTGGAACTCATTGCCACAGAGGGCAGTGTACGCCAGCTCATTAAATATATTTAAGAGGGAATTAGATATATTTCTACGGGCAAAAGGGGTTAAGGGTTACGGAGAGAAGGCGGGGACGGGATACTGAATTAAAGGATCAGCCATGATCTCATCGAATGGCGGAGCAGGCACGAAGGGCCGAATGGCCTACTCCTGCTCCTATCTTCTATGTATCTATGTATCTATGTAAAACAAATATTTTTTTTATTTAAAGTTAATTACTTTCTAAATCTTTTATCTAATCTCATTAATTTTCCTACCTTTCCCAGTTTTTGCAGGTAGGCCTCGAAGCCTGGGCGTCTGTTGCCAGCCATGCTGGACCCGAGGCAATTGTATTGTGGCAAGCTCCTCCCACCCATCACCCCCCCCCCCCGCTGGGCCCGATTCCGAACCAGCGGCCAGCCATCTTGGTAAAGGCTGGCTGGGCTCACTGCAAACTCCTGGCGCTTCATTCGGGGGGGGGCGGGGCTCGGGAGGGGAGGCGGAGTGGAGAGGGATACCCTGGCAACCGGGCTCGCCACCCGCAATCGGCCATCTCAAGCCGCTCAGGCCCAGGCCCGGTCCCGGAGATCGGGAGGCGGAGAGGGGAGGAGGGTTACCAAGGCAACCGGGCCCGGCCAGCGGCAATTGGCCATCTCAAGCCGCCTGGCCCAGCCTCGGGAGGGCGGGGCTTGGGCTGACCGGGGCGCTGCGCTCGACATGTCAGTGCGTGGGGTGGCACGGAGCTCAGCGGAGCCATCGCCGGAAGAGCGGAGACGGTCTGCTGGCTCCCCCCTCACTTTCGCCCCCCCGCCTTGCCCCACCTCCCCCACCCCTCCCCTCCTCTCCCCCTCACCCCCTCCCCTCCCCCTCCCCCTCTCCCCCTCCCCTCCTCTCCCCCTCCCATCCCCCTCCCCCCGCTACGCCCCTCTCCCTCCCCCCTCCCCACTCCCCCTCCCCTCCCCCCCGCCTTCTCCCCCTCCACCCCTTCCCCCCTCCCCCTTCACCCCGCCCGCTCCCCTTCCCTACCCTCCCATCCCCTTTCCCCCTCCCCTCCCTTCCCCCGCCTCCCCTCCCCTTCCCCTGCCCCCCTCCCCTCCTTTTCCCCCCTCCCCTTCCCCCCTCCCCTTCCCCCCTCCCCTTTCTCCCCCCCTCCACCCTCACCCCTCCCCTCCCCTCTTCCACCCCTGCCACCCTCCCCATTCCTCCCTCCCCCTCCCCTTCCCCTCCCCCTCCCCCCTCCTTCTCCCCCTCCCCACCCCCTCCCCTTTCCCCTCCCTCCACCCCTCCCCCCTTCCCCCCTCCCCTCCCCCCTTCCCCCTCCCCTCCCCCCTTCCCCCATTCCCTCCCCTTTCCCCCCTCCCCTTTCCCCCATCCCCTCCCCTTTCCCCCCTCCCCTTCCCCCCTTCCCCCCATTACCCCCTTTCCCCCCTTCCTTCCCCCCAGTCGCGCTCTCTCTTTCCCCCAATCGAGCTCTCTCTTTCCCCCAGTCGCGCTCTCTTTCCCCCAGTCGCTCTCTCTCTTCCCCCCAGTCGCTCTCTCTCTTCCCACCAGTCTCTCTCTCTCTCTTCCCCCCAATCGCTCTCTCTCTTCCCCCCAGCCGCTCTCTCTCTTCCCCCCAGTCGCGCTCTCTCTTCCCCCCAGTCGCTCACTCTCTTCGCCCCAGTCGCTCTCTCTCTTCCCCCCAGTCACTCTCTCTCTCTCTTCCAACAACAACATGCCCTCAAAAGACCCTCGGCACTGCTGGGCACTTCAGCTAAACACCCCCACCGGGAACAGTAAATACCTGACACTCGGCACATTTACAATGCAGACATAACAAGTTTCCATTGAGATTTGCCCCAAAGCCGCAGTGATTGAGCTGACCGGCTGGAAATGTCACAATCTCAATCCAACTCTCCATTCTCAACCCAACAGCCGCTACCGGGCATGCGCCGTGAGCCCGGCTGTGCACCTGCGCTAATCGCTTGTTGTGCGATCTGATATTTTCCACAGACTGTGAATCTGAGACTGGGGAGGGAGGTTTCTCAGCCTCGGGGAGCCTGGGCAATGGGTCCGCGGTTACTGTGGGCAGCACGGGAGGAACTACACTGTAAGACCCCACAGCTGCCTGAATTTACTATTTTGACACTTAGATAGATAATGAAACGGCAATAAGGACAGAATCTTAGAGAAGATCAGTAAACGGTTCCAATAAATACACACCATCCCATGGAACTGCTGGTAAAAGAGTGGAGAATTCTCCTGCAAGCCTTGCCCATATCTCACGCCCCGTCACTGTTAACACAGATGTATTATCTATTTACTCCATTTGCCGGTCGTGGCATCATGCTGTGCTCAACATGTCCCTGAAAAATGCCGGTATAGAGACTGGTGAATGGATGTTAATTTCCCAGAAGGATTATATTAGAACAATTCACCCAACAAGTAAGTACACAGAGGTGTACAGGACCGGGAATACCTGGATATCTGGAGCTTCTGCTGCTCCTGGATATTTCCCAGCCCTCGGTCCGTTTTTCTTCAGGTCTTTATCCATGTCATTCTTGAATTTGCCGAATCTGATTACTGCATATCTCGCGATTCAGTTTAAGTCCTCCCACTACTCAGCACTCTGAAAGATCCGTCCGTGTGAGTGAGCTAAACGCCTCACCAGCCCACAATAATTAGACACTTCCTCTATTTTGTGACCGAAACATTTGATTTAATTTCATCAACATTTCACTGTCTTAGTGCCGATAATGTTGCCGTCCCTGGATTAAATTTTCAACGTTCAAATGAAAACCAGCGGATAGATGGGACTATCTAAAAACATTCATAATATACACGGCGATAAGACAGGAATTGATAACAACAACATTTCCCCTCACATGTTGACACAATGAAGCCAGTGTTTAAGGTTTGTCTCACCTGACTAAATAAACAGGACAATCGGATTATTGATGAGATTACAGAAACTCTCACCACATTTTAATATAAAGCGCCTTAAATTGCTCACTGTTTATTTCAATATAATTGGCAGGAAGTGCCAAGCCCAGACTGGTGAATGGGAGCAGTCCCTGTGCGGGGAGACTAGAGATTTACGGGACTGGAACCTGGAGCACAGTTTGCGGTGATGGGACCTGGTTCTTACCGAATGCGGAAGCTGTTTGTAACGAGCTGGGCTGTGGCTCTGCAGCAGCAGCGCCGCTTGATGCTCACTTTCGAGAAGGATCAGGGCCTGTTATTGGTCCGCCTGGCTGCGGACACGAGCGGGATGTTGGAGTAATCTGTTCAGGTACAAACTGATTGTTATGGAAACATACGGGTTACCAACAAGTAGTGTGCGGCCGCCTCGAGTCGATAGCGAAAGATTAGAAATATTCTCATCTCGATAAACGGGAGCGGGGGGGAGGGGAAACTTAAACAGCGTTTAGTTTTACATTTCTTCACTTTCAGTTGAAAAGACAGAATGTTCTACACATGGCCGTTATAATTCACTGCTAACATTGGCTGATTTGTCCAATCATAAGTTAGTTGCTATTTTTCAATCCTATTACCTTGACGGGACACTACAGATAGGTCAGTGAACCGCGACTCTTAGACGGAATGTTCAATTTCCTCCCACGTGCAGCTAAAATGTCTTGATCAGTGCAGAGAATAGGGCAGTTTCACAGAGCTGAGAAGGGGTCGGCATTTGATCCCCCTGCTGCTGAGCGGGCCCTCACTGCACCTGCTATTGTTTGTGCCGGCACTGCACCTTGTGCCCAGCGGTCTCAGTGCCTTTAATAAAGTTCCTGTTGTGTGGACTTTCCTTATATCTCCTGTTGAGTGGTTTTCACTGCACCAGCTATTGACTGGGGTTTCCCTGCACCAGCTATTGACTGGGTTTTCCCTGCACAAGCTGTTGACTGGGTTTTCACTGTACCAGCTATTGACTGGGGTTTCCCTGCACGAGCTATTGACAGGGTTTTCCCTGCACCAGCTGTTGACTGGGTTTTCACTGCACCAGCTATTGACTGGGTTTTCCCTGCACAAGCTGTTGACTGGGTTTTCACTGTACCAGCTATTGACTGGGGTTTCCCTGCACGAGCTATTGACTGGGTTTTCCCTGCACCAGCTGTTGACTGGATTTTCACTGCACCAGCTATTGACTGGGGTTTCCCTGCACCAGCTATTGACTGGGTTTACCCTGCACCAGCTGTTGTCTGGGCTTTCACTGCACCAGCTGTGGAGTGGGTTTCCACTGCTCCAGCTGTTGACTCGGCTTTCCCTGCACAAGCTGTTGACTGGGCTTTCACTGCACCAGCTGTTGACTGGGTTTTCCCTGCACCAGCTGTTAACTGGGTTTTCACTGCTCCAGTTGTTGACTGGGTTTTCACTGCACCAGATGTTTACTGGGTTGTCACTGCTCCAGCTGTTGACTGGGTTGTCACTGCTCCAGCTGTTGACTGGGTTTTCACTGCTCCAGCTGTTGACTGGGTTTTCACTGCACCAGCTGTGGAGTGGGTTTCCACTGCTCCAGCTGTTGACTCGGCTTTCCCTGCACAAGCTGTTGACTGGGCTTTCACTGCACCAGATATTGACTGGGTTTTCCCTGCACCAGCTGTTAACTGGGTTTTCACTGCTCCAGTTGTTGACTGGGTTTTCACTGCACCAGATGTTTACTGGGTTGTCACTGCTCCAGCTGTTGACTGGGTTGTCACTGCTCCAGCTGTTGACTGGGTTTTCACTGCTCCAGCTGTTGACTGGGTTTTCACTGCTCCAGATGTTGACTGGGTTTTCACTGCAACATCTATTGACTGGGTTTTCACTGCACCAGCTATTGACTGGGTTTGCACTGCTCCAGCTGTTGTCTGGGTTTTCACTGCTGCAGCTAGTGACTGGGTTTCCACTGCTCCAGATATTGACTGAGTTTTCACTGCTCCAGCTAGTAACTGGGTGAGCACTGCTCCAGCTGTTGACTGGGTTTTCACTGCTCCAGCTATTGACTGGGTTTTCACTGCTCCAGCTATTGACTGGGTTTTCACTGCTCCAGCTATTGACTGGGTTTTCACTGCTCCAGATATTGACTGGGTTTTCACTGCTCCAGCTGCTGACTGGGTTTTCACTGCTTCAGCTGTTGAGTGGGCAGTCACTGTTCGAGTGACAATTGTGGTCTTACCTCACCCTTTAATTAAAACGATAAAGTTAGAAATCACAGTAAGAATAATACAAATATGTTCTGCTTTTAACAATCTGTGGGGAAGCGATAATAAACGAGGGCTAGAAATTAATTATAGCTCAGGAGTTGGCGGTGGCATTAGCAAAGTTGGAGAATTAGCGGCAGGCACTAATGCTTTGGACTGCATGCAAAATTCGTGCTCTCTGTTCAAAGAAATGATTGGAGTCCTAAGTCAAGTCTTAAAACCCAAGCTCATTGGCGTTACATTCAAAGGGTGGGCTGTGCCTGGCAAGGTGACTAGAGTCGGGGACCTGCTCAATGGCGGAGGAGCGGGATGGATGGTGCGGTGCCTGTCTTGGGCCAACGTCCGGCTCGCGTTCAAGGCAATCAAGTCGGTGAAAGTGGCACTGGGCCCCGGCTCCACTAGGTGTATCGAGGCGGCTCGGGCACGTGGGGCGATCCCGTCTGAGCTTTCCCCCATTCGGACAGAATTCCTATTCGGCACCCAGCCCCGAAACTCCCCTCGGGAACCGGCACCTCACAACTTGAGCCATCTCGAGGAAATACAATCCATGCCTTTTCATTCCGCACAGAGGTGTTTCCTGTACGGGCTGCTCCTGCACACTCTCCACATTGCCATCTTCGCCTGACGTCCGGACATGCCTTGGCATGCTGTCTTGCCTGCTGGTGGAGGCGGAGGTCCCCAATGGAGGGCTCTCTACGCGGGAGTCCTCCCTTGTTCTATCAGGGACTTGGCCTGGAGGGTGTTGCACGGAGCAGTCCCCTGCAATTTGGTTTTAAATAGGTTCACGGACTCCCAGGCTGCCTGCATTTTCTGCGGCCTGGACGAGTCAATATTTCATGTTTACACGGAATGTGAGAGGTTGCAGCCCCTCTTTCATTACCTGAAGGGGCTGCTCCTCGATTTTTGTTTGCACTTCTGTCCCACGTTCTTGATCTACGGTCAGCTGGTGCGAAGTGGAGCAGGCAGGTTGGAGGACCTCCTCGTGGGTCTGCTCCTGGGCCTGGCTAAAAAAGCCATCAATTCGTCCAGGCAGCGGCCGGTCGAGGGGGTCGATCAGCCCGATTGCCTGCCTCTCTTCCGTGGCCATGTTTGCGCCAAGGTGGCCTTGGATATGGAGCACGCGGTGTCCGCCGGCAAGCTTGAGTACATCCATGACCGGTGGGCACCGTGGGGACTGGAGTGCATATTATATTCGGACAACACAATTTTAATTTGGTTTGTTAAGGTTTATTTAAAGTTTGATTAATTTACAGGCAATTTGTTTTTGGTCCAATCAAAAGAGTACACTCAAAGAGTGGGCATTGACTGGCAAGGTGACCAGAGTCGGGGACCTGCTCGATGGCAGAGGAGCGGGCAGGATGGCACTGGAGGAGCTGACGCGGCACCTGTCTTGGGCCAACGGCCGGCTCGTGGTCAAAGCCATCGAGTCGGTGAAAGTGGCACTGGGCCCCGGCTCCACTAGGTGTATCGAGTTGGCTCAAGCACGTGGGCTGATCCCGTCCGAGCTTTCCCCCGTTTGGACAGAATTCCTCATCGGCGCCCGGCCCTGAATCTCCCCTCGGGAACCGGCCGCCTCACAACTTGAGCCATCAGGAGGAAATACCCTCCGTGCCTTTTCATTCTGCACGGAGGTGTTTCCTGTATGGGCTGCTCCTGCACACTCTCCACTTTGCCATCTTCGCCTACCGTATAGACACGCCTTGTCATGCCATCTTGCAGTCCGGCGGAGGCGGAGGCCCCAAATGGAGGGCTCTCTATGCGGGAGTCCTCCCTTGTTCAATCGGGGACTTGGCCTGGAGGGTGTTGCACGGAGCAGTCCCGTGCAATATGGTTTTCAATAGGTTCATGGACTCCCAGGCTGCCTGCATTTTCTGCGGCCTGGAAGAATCCGTGTTTTATGTCTATGCAGAATTTGAGATGTTGCAGCCCGTCTTTCCCTACTTGAAGGGGCTGCTCCTCGATTTTTGGCTGCACTTCAGTTCCACGCTCTTGATCTACTGTCACCCGGCGCAGAGGGGAGCGGGCAGGTTGGAGGACCTCCTCGTGGGACTGTTCCTGGGCCTGGCTAAAAAAGCCATCATTTGGTCCAGGCAGCGGGCGGTCGAGGGGGTCTTTCAGCCAGATTGCCTGCCTCTCTTCCACGGCCATGTTTGCGCCTGGGTGGCCCTGGAGATGGAGCATGCGGTGTCCACCGGCACACTTGAGTACATCCGCGACCGGTGGGCGCTGCAGAGACTGGAGTGCGTTACCAAACCGGACAACACAATTTTAATTTAAGTTGTTAAGGTTCATTTAAAATTTTATTAGTTACAGTTTATTTGTTTAAGCACCTAATCCAAAAGAGTACACTCAAAGGGTGGGCTGTGCCTGGAAATGTGACTAGAGTCGGGGACCTGCTCGATGGCGGAGGAGCGGGCTAATGGCGCCACAGGAGCTGGCGCTGCGCCTGTCTTGGGCCAACGTCTGGCTCACAGTCAAAGCCATCGAGTCGGTGAAAGTGGCACTGGGCCCCGACTCCACTGGGTGTATCGAGGTGGCTCAAGCACATGGGGCAATCCCGTCCAAGCTTTCCCACATTCAGATGGAATTCCTCATCGGCGCCTGGCCGCGAAAGTCCCCTTGGGAACCGGCGCCTCACAACTTGAGCCGTCTCGAGGAAATATCCTCCGTGCCTTTTCATTCCGCACGGAGGTGTTCCCTGTATGGGCTGCTCCTGCACACTCTCCACTTTGCCATCTTTGCCTGCCATCCAGACACGCCTTGGTGTGCCATCTTGCCATCCGGCGGAGGCTGAGGCACCCAATGGAGGGCTCCGTATGCGGGAGTCCTCCCTTGTTCAATCGGGGACTTGGCCTGGAGGGTGTTGCACGAAGCAGTCCCGTGCAATATGGTTTTAAATAGGTTCATGGACTCCCAGGCTGCCTGCATTTTCTGCAGCCTGGAGGAGTCCGTGTTTCATGTCTATGCAGAATGTGAGAGGTTGCAGCCCCTCTTTCACTACTTGAAGAGGCTGCTCCTCGATTTTTGGCTGCACTTCAGTCCCACGCTCTTGATCTTTGGTCACCCGGTTTGGAGGGGAACGGGCAGGTCAGAGGACCTCCTCATAGGACTGCTCCTGGGCCTGGCCAAAAAAGCCATCAATTGGTGCAGGCAGCGGGCGGTCAAGGGGATTGTTCGGCCCAATTGCCTGCCACTCTTCCGCGTCCATGTTCGCGCCCGGGTGGCCCTGGAGATGGAGCACACAGTGTCCACCGGCACGCTTGAGGCTTTTCGCGACCGGTGGGCGGTGTGGGGACTGGAGTGCATTATCAATTTGAAGAACCAAATTTTATTTTGATTTGTTAAGTTTTCACAGAATCAGAGAATCACAGAAACCCCACAGTGCAGATAGAGGCCATTTCGGCCCATCGAGCCTGCACCGACACATATCCCACCCGATCCCCGTAACCCCTACACCAACACATATCCCAGCCTATCCCCGTAACCCCACGTATTTAATCCCCCTAACACGAAGGGTCAATTTATCATAGCCAATCAACCTAACCCGCACATCTTTGGACTGTGGGAGGAAACCGGGGCACCCGGAGAAAACCCACGCAAACACGGGGAGAATGTGCAAACTCCACACAGACAGTCGCCCGAGGCCGGATTCGAACCCGGGTCCCTGGCGCTGTGTTATTTAAAGCTTTATTAATTTACAGTCAATTTGTTTAAGCACCCAATCAAAAGACTACACTCAAAGGGTTTACCAATACTGACTGCAGTCTAATCGCAAATCATCATTGTCACAGGCTATTTTCACTTCTTAAAGGGGAGGTTCATTGTTGCTGCAGCACCTCATTCTCAGCATTGCTGGCTGTGCAGCTGCCTCAGCATGCAGAAACAGAACAAGGAGAAGTAGCCAAAGGACTGAACCAGGTGTGCTCATGTCAGATCCATGTCCCAGGGAGAGAGCCGCAGTTTCTCCAATGAAGAATTGGAGGCATTGCTTTTTGCTGTGGAGAGACGGAGGCTGGTGCTCTGCCCAGAAAGTGGCAGGAGGCCCTCATCACAAGTCTTGCATACCATGTGGAGGGAGGTAGCGGAATACATCTTGGGCAGTACTGTGGTCCCCAGAATCGACACACAGTGGAGGAAGAAATTTAACTACCTCACTCGGGTGGTCAGAGTGAACAAATGCTTCAACAAATGCAACAGAGCGCCATCGATTCCATAATCTTCACACACTGCCCAAAGTATCGGCGCCGTTGTGGGGGGAGGGGGTGGCGGGTGGGTTGATGGCGAGATTTGCCCCACCGCGCTGGAATCGCTGTGGCTCACCCCAGGGATAATGCTCTAGCAGGAGGTGATAAGGTATAGAATTTCTCCCCCTATAATTTTCACCGGATAATACAGAGATTACCCAGCGAGTTGGATATTTGCACACCTGGGGAACGACCTGATTGCAATGATTTTTGAACCTTCCAGAATTTCAACATCACAACAGTGTCCTCCGGTCAATCCAAATACTCCAGAGGCAGACGTAAGTTTACTTTTGATTACATTTGCTCTCTTTTTATTAACTATTTCCTGCAACAATCTAAGACATTACAGCGGCTCTGTTCCTTTCTAATTCTGAAACAGCTGAACCAGTGAACACTACTCACCTCCTGAAGCCCAAAGATTACAAGTTTTCCACAGCCCAGATACTGCTTTCTGTGACAGGAGCAGCGACCAATGCCCAACATTATGAACATGACAATATTTGAACCATTACATATAATCACTGTAGGGTTCCTCTACATAATAAACATTCTGCCAAGGAATTACGGAAAAACTGCACCGTTAGAAAGAGCAGGGATAATCAGCAATGTTCAAATATGTTATTATTTTTAATACCCAATTCACTTCCAGTAAAAGCAGCAGTCGAATCCAGCAATGATTGATTAATTTATTATATTTAATCCCATCTCAAATTCCACTAAAAAATATTTTTAAACAATTGATACTGTTGTTATACCTCAAGAAAGGAATATTAAACACAGCAGAGTTTCATTATTTAGTTAATTTAACAGTCAATGTATAACCCGGAAAAGCAAAACACAACCACTGAAGCGCTTGATTTTTAAGTATATATGGATAGCTAGCTGGCTATAGAAGAGAAAACAGAGTAGGGGTTAACTGTAGTTACTCAGTTTGGCAAATGGTGGGAAGAGGCGTTCCACAAGGAGCGGTGCTGCGACTTCAGTTGTTCACCATTTACATTAATGATTTGGAATCGGGAGCACAATTTTAAATTTGCAGAGGACACAAAATTATGCGTTATCTTAATGTTGTATAGAACTTTTGTGAGACCACACTTGGAGTACTGAGAACATTTCTGATCTCCATATTATAAAAAGGATATAGAGGCACTGGAGAAGGTGTAAACAAGATATACTAGATTGATCCCAGAACTGAGAGGTTATATCTATCAAGAAAGATTGAATAGACTGGCGCTCTTTTCTGTAGGCAAGAGAAGACTGAGGGGTGACCTGATAGAGGTCTTCAAGATTATGAAAATGTTTGATAGGGTAGAGGTAGAGGAGATGATTCCACTTTATGACTAAGACCAGAACTAGAGGCTATAAAAATAAGATAGTCACTAATAAATCCAAAAGGGAATTGAGAACAAACTTATTTACCCAGAGAGTGGTGAGTATTTGGAACTCGTTACCACAGGGAGTACTTGAGGTGAATATCATAGATTCAGTCAAGCAGAAGCTACATTAGCGCAGGAGGGAGAAAGGAATAGAAGGATATGTTGATGGGGTGAGGTGAGGAGTGGTGGGAGGAGCCTATTGTGGAGCATAAACACTGGTATGGGCCTGTTGGGCCGAATGGCCTGTTTCTGTGCTGTAAATAATTTATAACTTTGTAAGTATATTGAATCATCCCGTCACAATCGGTTAATAGAGCAATAAAAAACTTGCATCATTTAATTATTCTGTAGAGTTTCTCTCCGATGTCTAAAGGGGCAGAATTAATTATTGTTTAATCAGTTATAGACAACCTCACATCCCAGGAAATGAGCAGTTTGGAATTGGCCGTTCATTATATACATCGGCCGATTTCACATTTCATTGACTTCAGTACAAAAGGAAAATCAGGCGAAGTGAAAATTTGCCTTTCAGTTCCATGTTGCCCGGATCACGCCATCGCCCAAAGTTAAAATGATTCCATGGTGATCTTTCTTGGTTTAAATCTGAGCATGTGCTTCATCAATTTCAGATAATGTTCATGGGACAGAAACAAACTGAACCATCTCTGACGAATTAATTCCAAGTTTGCAGATCCAATTTTTACATTTGTGCAATAATGTGAAATCGGCAACAGCAATTATGCTCCCCATTTTACGTGTCTCCGGATTTTTATTTCTATAGACATCAATGGATATAAAAATAAGGGGAGATGTAAAATGAGCTGCAGATTCACTATCACAGATTTATATCATCAAGCCAAGTCAATATTCCCCTAAATCACTGAAATTAGAATAGAGAAGTGTGTGTGAAGAAAAGAATGTTATTTCAACCGGGTTTCAGTCAGCCTAATACAAACTGACAATACTCCACCTGTTGGGAGTTGGACTTGATAAAAAGAAAGAAATTCCTGGATTTATATAGCGCCTTTCACGACCACTGGACGCTCCAAAGCGCTTTACATTTCAAGGTGGAGTAACTGTTGTAATGTGGGAAACGCGGCAGCCAGTTTGCGCCCAACGATGACCACGAACAGCAATGTGATAATGACTAGATAATCTACTTTTGTTATGTTAGTTGAGGGATAAATGTTGGCCAGGACACCGGGGATAACTCCCCTGCTCTTCTTCGAAATAGTGTCAGGCGATCTTTTACATCCACCTGACCAGACGGTCTCTCGGTTTAACATCTCATCCACAAGAGAGCTGCACCACCGACAGTGCAGCTCTCGCTCAGCACTTCATTGGAGTGTCAGCCTAGCTGTATGTGCTCATGTCCCTGGAGTGGGACTATGAACCCCCAACCTCCGACTCAGAGGCGAGTGTGCTACCAACTGAGCCACAGGTGAAACTGATGACAAATATAAGGCCCAAAGCTTCAGAGAAGCGAGGAATGTGTGTGTGCAGCTTGACGTGGTAATTCAAGAGAACCTGCCACAAGGCATGCAAAATGGATGCGCGGCGGCCTGGGGGAGCGCGCCATAATATAATCAAGTGGATTGTTACCTGCGATTTTGAACTACGTAAGGCCAGGAACATGGAATGTTGCTTAAACTGATTCACTGCAAAGGACCTACGAAGGGGTTTATTCAAATTATTTTGAGGTAGCGGAGTTGGGCAGCAACACGTGGGCAATTACAGTGCCTTTAGGTAAATGATGCTGGTCATAGAGTAAACACAAACCTAGGTTCAGAAGAAATAGAACCATGAACAATGATGATGATAAATACAACAACCAGTGATTCAGAAGTGAAATAGACAAAGAAAGGTAGAAATTGATCTTAGGCAGGAGCCTAAAATGCGCAAGAGCGACCGTGCCCCGCTTTACACTCCGCCCGATGTTATTTTCCAATGAAGTGGCCCGTTTTGTGCTTCCACCCAAGAACAATTTCACCTCCAATAATTGTGAAAAAAAGAATCTAACGTAATTCAAAACTTTGTAAAAAGGCGGGCACAGAGATTATCAGGAACATGGAATTGAGCGGCGCAGATCCACAAAAGATAACAATGAGAAGTTCAGAAATGTAACATAAAGGCTGAGAAGACGCTAATATGGTCAAAAGGATGGATTGGTGATTATAAAGTAGATGATACACTAAACGATGACCTCCCCAAGCCCCAGTAATTGTTCAGTAACAATGCAATTATTTACCTATTTCGGCAAACAACCCGCAGCTTTGAGAAAAGCATAGGTGCTCAAAACTAACAATGACCCAGGACTGGATGGTGTTTATCCACGGGAGAGAAAGAGGACACGGATCAATATTGCGAGTGGTGACCGTCATTATGAGGCATTTGGGAAGCTCCAGGATGCCGGGAGCGAAAGTGATCCGAGCCAGCAGGATTAGAATGATTGTTCGGTTAAACAGTAAATGAGCACTGGCAGGCCTCCACAGAGGAGGTAGTTCGAGTACAGACTAGACACGTACCTATGAGGGAAAAAGGAAGGGCATCCAAGACTAGAGCTCCCTGGATGACTAACGATAGAGATTACAATGAAACAGAAAAAGGAGGCTTGTGATAGCTGACAGGTTCATAATTTAGTAGAGAGCAAAGCTGAATACAAAAAGTACAGGGAGAACTGAAAAAGGAACTTAGGGAGTCAAAGTGAGCACATCAGTATAGATTAGTGGGTAACATACAAGTTAACATAAAATAATTTTCTAAACATATAAATAGTAAAATAGTATTCAAATGAAGCATGGGCCCAATTACGCATCAAAATAAAATCTTCTTGTAGAGGCAGAGGGCATGGCTTAGGTAATAACTGAGTAGCTTGCATCTGGCTTCACTAAATAAGAGGATGCCACCAATGTCACAGTGAAGGAGGAGGTACTAGAGCAATTGAATAGGATAAAAATAAAGAGGATGCATTAAAATGTTGGCAGTGCTCAAAGTAGATAAGTCACCGGGCCTGAATGTGATGTAAGGCTGGAAATTGAGGAAGCTCCGACCCCAATCTTCCAATCCTGCTTAGATATGGGAGTGGGGTCAGAGGACTGGACGATAGAAAATACTATACTCCTCTTCAAAAAGGACTGAGGGATAAGCGCGACAACTCAAGCCAGTCAACCTAATGCTGGTGGAGGGGAGTGTTTTAGAGACAATAATCCACAACACAGTGAATTTGCACTGGGGAAAATATGAGTTAATGAATGAAAGTCTGTATGGATTTGTTAACATAGAAACATAGAAGATAGGAGCAGGAGTAGGCCATTCGGCCCCTCGAGCTTGCTCCGTCATTCAATGCGATCATGGCTGATCATCCAAATTCAGTACCCTGTCCCTGCTTTCTCCCCATATCCCTTGATCCCTTTAGCCTTAAGATATATATCCAACTCCTTCTTGAATATATTTAATGAATTGGCCTCCACCGCCTTCTGTGGAGGAGAATTCCACAGGTTCACAACTTTCAGGGTAAATAAATTCCTCCTCATTTCTGTACTAAATGGCTTACCCCTTTTCTTTAGACTGTGACCCCTGGTTCTGGACTCCCCGACCATCGGGAACATCCTTCCTGCAGCTCGTCTGTCCAGTCCTGTCAGAATTTTATAAGTTTCAATGAGGTCCCCCCTCATTCTTCTAAACTCCAGCGAGTATAAGCCCAATCGACCCAATCTCTCCTCAAAGTCATTCCTGCCATCGCAGGTATCAGCCTGGTGAATCTTTGCTGAACACCTTGCATGGCAAGAAGATCCTTCCTGAGATAAGGCGACCAAAACTGTACACAATACTCAAGTTGTGTGGTCTCACCAAGGCCCTGTACAACTGAAGCAAGACATCCTTGTTCCTGTACTCAAACCCTCTCGCTACGAAGGCCAACATACCATTTGCCTTCTTAACCGCCTGCTGCACCTGCATGCTTCCCTTCAGAGACTGGTGCACAAGGACACCCAGGACTCCTTACACTTCCCCCTCTCCCAATCCATTGCCATTCAGATAATAATCTGCCTTCCTGTTTTTGACACAAAAGTGGATAACCTCGCATTTATCCACGTTATATTGCATCTGCCATGATGCTGCCCAATCACACAACCTGTCCAAATCATCCTGGCATTCCTCGGCTTCCTCTTCACAGGACACACGCCCACCAAGCTTTGTGTCGTCTGCAAACTTGAGGATATTACATCTAGTTCCCTTGTCTAGATCATTAATATATGTTATGAATAGCTGGGGTCCAAGGACCGATCCTACGGTATCCCACCAGTCACTGCCTGCCACTCGGAATAAGACCCGTTTTTTACAAATGTTTGCTTTCTGTCTGCCAACCAGTTCTCTATCCAAGTCAATACCTTTCCCCCAATCCCATGTGCCTTAACTTTACACGCTAATCTCTTATGCGGGACCTTATCGAAAGCCTTTTGAAAGTCCAAATACACCACATCCACTGGTTCTCCCTTATCTATTTTACCAGTTACATCCTCAAAAAATTCCAGTAGACTAGTCAAGCACGATTTACTTTTTGTAAATCCATGTTGACTTTGCGCGATCCTGTCACTGTTTTCCAAGTGCACTGTTATTACATCTTTAACATGTACTCTAGCATTTTCCCCACTACGGATGTCAGGCTTACTGGTCTGTAATTCCCCGTTTTCTCTCTACCACCGTTTCTGAATAGTGGGCTAACATTAGTTACCCTCCAATCCATGGGTACTCTTCCAGATTCCATCGAATGTTGTTAAAGTAAAATCGTATTTGACTAACCAGATTGAAATCTTTGATGAATTACCAGAGAGAGTTGATGATGGTATTCTGGTTGTTGTTTTGTATATGGACATTCTATAGGCGTTTCATAAAATACCACATAAAAATTAAATAGACTTGTTCGCAAAATTGAAGCCCAAGGAATTAAAGGGGTAGTGGATGCGTGGATATGAAATTGGCTAATGGACAAAAACAGAGAGTGGTGTTAAATGAATGTTTTTCATACTGGAGGGAAGTGTGCAGTGGTGTCCCCCACGGGTCGGTTTGGGACAACTGCTCTTTTTGAAATATATTAATGACCTCGATTGTGTATAGAGGGCATAATTTCAAAGCTTGTAGATGATATAATACTTGGAAATGCAGTAACCAGTGAGAGCGAGAGCAACAGATTTCAGGAGGACATAGACAGACTGGTGAAATGGGTAGACACATGGCAGATGAAATGTACCGCAGAGCACTGTGAAATTATTCATTTTAGTAGGAACAATGAGGAGAGGCAATATAAACAAAATGGTTCAATTGTAAAGGTGATGCAGAAAGAGAAAGACCTAGGGGTTTATGCACGCAAGACATTTAAGGTGGCAGATCAAGTTGAGAATGTTGTTAAGAAGGCAGCGGGGATCCCTGGGATTAAAAGTAGAGGCAATGACATTATGCTAATCCTTTATAAAAAAAACTGAATAGGCCCCAGCTGGAGTATTTTGGCCAATTCTGAGCACCACATTTTAGTTATTATGTCGAGGCCTTAGAGAGTGTGGAGAGGAGATTGACCTCAATGGTACTAGGGCGAAAGACTTCAGTTACTGGCAGAGACTAGAGAAATTGAAGGTGTTCTCCTTAGAGCAGTGAAGATTAAGGGAGATTTCATAGAGGTGTTCACAATTATGAAGGTATTGATGAAGTAAATAAACGTAATCTGTTTCCAGTGGCAAGAGATTTGGTGACTATAGGACACAGAATTAAGTTAATTGGCAAAATAATCAGAGCCGACATCAGAAAAACTGTTTCTGCAGCGAGTTGTTTAGATGTGGAATGCACTGCTGGAAAGGGTGGTGGAGGAAGAGTCCATAATATCTTCCAAAAGGGCATTGGGTAAATAATTGAAGTGGAAAAATGTGCAGGGCTATGGAGAAAGAGCTGGGGAGTGGTTCGAAATGGCTCTATCTTTCAAAGAGGTGGCACAGGCACGATGGCCGAATGATGTCATTCAGTACTGTATCATTCTATGTTTATATAAATGTAGGTGAGGTGTAGTGGATTTTTTTGAGGAGGTCCCTGAGAAGGAGGACAGCTTTGGATGTTCCTATATGGTCTTCCAGAAAACATTAGATAAGGCTTCGGACAAGAGATTATTCGCATAAATAAATGTGTCCGATATTGAAGATGAAGTTGTAATGAATTAGAATGGATAAAGGATTGATTAACAGACAGAAAACAGAGAGTAGGGAAAAATTGGTTATTTTCAGATTGGGAGTTTGTAACTAGTGGGGTGCCGCTAGGATTAATGTTTGTGCCTCAGCTATTCACAATCTGTATTAATAACTTGGATGAAGGGACCGAGTGCAATGTGTCCAAGTTTGCTGACGATAGATAGCTAGGTGGGAAAGTAAACTGTGAGGAGGACGCATAGAGCGTGCAAAGGGACATAGACTGGTTAAGTGAGTGGGCAACAAAGTGGCAGATGTGGTATAATGTGCGGAAATCGGAGGCAATTCACTTTGGTAGGAAGAATAAAAAAACAGAATATTGTTCAGTGAGATTTATGTGTCCTAGTGCAAGACCCACAGTGCGTTAGCATGCAGGTACAGCAAGCAATTAGGAAAACAAATAGCTTCATCGCTATAGGGTTAGAGTACACATTTAAGGAAGTCTTGCTGCAATTATACAGGGCTTTGGTGAGATCAGGCGTGGAGTACTGTGCACAGTTTTGATCTCCATAGCCATGGAAGGATATACTTGCCTTAGAGGTGGTGCAACGAAGATTCACTAGTTTGATTCCTGGGAAGAGTGGGTTGTCCTATGAGGAGAGATTGATTAGATTGGGTCTATAGTCTCTGGAGTTTAGAAGATTGAGAAGTGATCTCATTGAAATATATAAAGTACTGAGGGGTATGACAGGATAGATGCTGAGACATTGTTGCACCTGTATGGAGAATCTAGAACGAGAGGGCATAGTCTCAGGATAAGAGGTCGGTATTTTAAGACTGAGATGAGGAGGAATTTCTTCACTCAGAAGGTAATGAATATTTAGAATTCTCTTCCCTAAAGAGCATATTCAAGGCTGAGAGAGATAGAATTTTGGAATCTAGATGTATAAAGGGATATGGAGATAGAACAAGAAAGTGACGTTGAGGTGGATGATCAGCCATGATCTTATTGAATGGCGGAACTGGCTCGAGGGGCCGTATGGCCTACTCCTGCTCATAATTCTTATGTTCTTTTGGGTTGGAAATTGTTTTAGAGGTAGGACACAGGGATTACGGATAAAGGGAGTAGCTCTGATTAGCGGGTTAAGACAAGTTTTGCTCTTTACGGAACTGTACTGGGGCCTTAACTTTTTACCTACATATTTAGTGATGACTTGAATGAAGGAATGGAGAGTAGTATGACCAAGCTTGCAGGTGACACTAAGTTAGCAGGTGCACAAGTTGTACAGGTGGGATCAGAAAGTTACAACAGGGCACAAATAGATCAAGTGAGTGACCGAGTCTGTGGCAGGTGCTGTTCAATGTGGGCAAGTGTGAAGTCATCCAAGAAAGACCAATCAAAATATATTCTTAATGGTGAGAGAACAGGAGCTGTGGGGAAGCAAATGGGTTTGGGTGCCCAGACAATAAAGCTAGTGCACAGGTGCAAGAAGAAGTAAAAAAGGCGAATGAAATGCCAGCCTTCATATCAAGGAGGCAGGAATACAATTGAGAGGAAGTGATGCTTCATTGTTAGTCAGACCCCATCTGGAGTGTTGTGTTCAGTCATGGAAGGATATAGTGTTCCTGGAGAGGGTGCAACGAAGATTCGCCAGAGCGATACCAGGGCTAAAAGGTTTAAATTATGTGGACAGTTTCATAAATCTGGTCTGTATTCCCTTGAGGTTAGAGGTTGAGGGGTTATGTATTTGAGATGGTTAAAATGATAAAAGGATCGATGAGTAGATATGCAGAAAATATCTCCTCTGGTGTGGGAATCCAGCACAAAGAGCACATTCTTAAGGTTGGAGCTCGGTTATTCAGGAGAGAAATCATAAATCTGGAATTCCCTCCCCAAAAGGCAGTTGTGAATTTCAAGACAGAGATTAATAGATTTTTCTTAAGTAAGGGAATCAAGGGATATGGAGCAAAGTAGGAAAAGTGGAGTTGAGGTGCAGATCAGATCAGCCATGATGGATGAACAAACTCACGGGGCTGAATAGTCGACTCCTGTCCCTATATTACAGGTAGTCGTAACAGCAGTAGCGGCAGTAATAGTAGCGGTAAGAACAGCAGCAGTACTGATACTGAAGCTAATAGTTGTAGCAGCAGTAAGAGCATTAGCAGTATTAATAGTAATGGTAGCAGAAGCAACAGTAGCAGTAATAGTGTACAAGTAATACTAGCAGTAGTGGTGGGATTAGCAGTAGTTGTAATGGTGGCAGAAGTTCCATAGAAGTAGTAATGGTGGGAGTAGTAATGGTGGGAGTAGTAATAGTTATTGTTGTTGAGCTGGAACCAGATGCGATGTGAATCCACCTTAAAGTGTTTTCCATTGTGACTCTGATAATTAACACGTTATTCGTTTTTAATAATATAATAATATTACTTGGTATTGTTATAATTAACATTTAGGTCACAGAGATCTCAGGCTGGTATCCGGGGACACCGGGTGCTCCGGCCGGGTGGAAGTGCTACACGGAGACCAGTGGGGGACGCTGTGTGATGTTTACTTTGGTTTAGAAGACGCCAGCGTGGTCTGTGAGCACCTTCAGTGCGGGGCAGTCACCGCAACCCCGGGAGCAGCTCACTTTGGGGAGGGAACCGGCCTAGTGTGGAAGGAGAACTACAGTTGCCAGGGGAACGAGTCCCGATTGTGGGATTGTCCGGTTTCATCCTGGGATCAGTTTCGCTGCTCACATGGAAATGACACCAGTGTCATCTGCTCGGGTGAGTCCACTCAGTGTATTGAACTGAAATACACCAACTGTAGATGTTTCCATTGCCACTGAGCGAGTGTTTGTCGATCGATTTCTCGCAAGTGAGTTAGTAATGAACCAAAGGGCTTCAATGCAGCACAAGTGTAATCAATGACTGCCTCGTCTTCCGGTGTTTATCTCTGTCCGGGTGATTCCAGAGCATTACCCAGAATTCAGCAGAATTGGCTAAAACGTTCAAACAACGACAGTGGCGACACTGCTATAGAATGGTCAATCTGCATTTGTATTGAAACCACAATAAATGCTACCAGTTAAAATATGAATCAACATTATAAAATGATGAGGGTGTTCCATACGATAGATGTAGATAAGATGTTTCCACTAGTTTGGATGACCAAAACTAGGGGACATCAATGTAAGTTTGACACTAATGAAGTCAGTAAGTAATTCAGGAGAAAACTCTTTATTTAGAGAGTGGTGTGAACGTGGAACTAGCTACCAGAATGAATAGTTGAGGGGAGCAGCATAGATGCATTTAAGAGGAAGCTAGATAAGTGCAGGAGAGACAAAGGAATGGATGGATTTGCTAATGGGGTTAGATCAAGTAAGGAGGGGGTATTCCTATGGAGCATAAACACCGGCAGAGACCTGTTGGGCCGAATGGGCTGTTCCTGTGCTGTAAATAAATTATAATACTTGAAACCATTCTAAATGCTACCAGTTTAAAATATTAATCTATATGCGATTCCCCGTAGAGATCAGTTGTATTGTCATTGAAAACGCCAAGTGTTAATATATTGCTCGATAAATAGTATGAGGTGATTTTAATATTCAATACACTGAGTGCAATATAATTACTAGTGATTGAAATACCTCAGGTTATATATCAGTGTGCTGGACCTCTGATTATTTCACGGGACCTCACAGTTCTCCCGGTGTCCTGGGTCACACTGATCGCTCACCAGCGCCGCCATCTGGTCCGTTATGTCAGTGCTGTTTTCAGGGCAAATTCGCTTCGGCGTTTCACACATTGGCACATGGGAACACTGGAGACAGGTGGAGGCCCATCAACCCGTCGGCCGGTCCCCCAGTGCCTATAAAGCAGAACTACTTCACTGGCTGCGAAGCGGTTTGGGACGTCCTGCAGTTTTGAAAGGCTTTACCAATTTAAATTTCTGTCTGTTTCATTCCGTATTGAATAAGATAAACTTTGAGCAGCTAGAACCCATTTCAAACCCGTGCTCCTGCCTTTGATCACAGCTCATATCAATAGCCGGCCTGGGCCGCCCGCCCCCAATTTGTTTTTAGCCGCTTTCCCCAGATTAGCCTCCAGAAGCAGCTCGACATCTCTCTAAAATCAATTAACCGAGAAAAGGTAATGGCGGAGAGGATCTGCCTACAAGCCTTGTGGGTAATTATTACAGAAATGTAATCATTAAAATTAATAATATTATGGGATATTTTGGCTCAGTTTAACCGTTGCTCTCAATGTGTTTCTTTTTGTAGATGAAGGTTGGCCGCCGAGACTGACTAACGGGGAAGCCGCTGTGACGGGCGAGTGGAGATTTACTACAACGGCAGCTGGGGGAGAGTGCGGGACAACCTCTGGGACCTAAATGATGCCAACGTGGTCTGCAGACACCTGGGCTGCGGCTCTGCAATAGCCGCTTATAACTCTTCAAAGTACGGAGAGAGTGAAGGGCCCGTGTGGGTGAATGATGTCCAGTGTGAAGGAAACGAGTCTCAGCTCCGGAACTGCAGCTCATTCACATTGAATCCATCTCTCAATGACAGCATCGGCGTAGGGGTCCTGTGTTCAGGTGAACAAATGGTTCTATTTTACAGAACCATAAAGGGGAATATCTAATCTGCTGAGAACTGTTTTAATACAGGTCACATATTCCTCTTTGTCTCTCCAACCACTTATTTAACTCAGGGGGTGACAGCAAAGCTAGAGCACACCGGCAGAACTGAAAAATAACAAGAACTTGCATTTATATGGCGCCTTTAACGAAAGATAAACGTCGTAAGATGATTCACAAGGAGAAAACTGACATAGAGTGAAAGCCCAAGGTTATAGGACAGGCGACTAAAAGCCTGGCCATTTGGGTCGGTTTCAAGAGCTGGTATTAAACCAGGAGAGGCGGCAGGTTTAGGGAAGGAATTCCTGATCTTGGGACCGAGACGGCGAAATCCACGGCCGCCAATTGTGGGCGAAGGAAGTCGGTGATGCACAAGAGGCCACATTTGGAGAAGAGTAGAGTTCCCTAAATGATTAGGGATGGAGGCGGTTACAGTGATAGCAGGGGGGGGTCGAATCAATGAAGATATTTGAACCTGAGGATGGTAATTTAAAACTACAGGTTTTGGCGGACAGGAAGCCAATGGAGACCAGTGAGCAGAGGGAAGCTGGTGAGTGTGACTTGGTGCGGGTCAGGATATCAGGAGTTTTCGGTTGAGCTGAAGGTTATGGAGGGCGCAGGATGGGAGGACGGCGTTTCAGCAGCACATGGGCTGAGGCAGGGACGGAGGTGAGCGATGATACAGAGGTGGAAGTTGGCGGTCTTTGTGACGGAGAGCACGTGGGATAGGAAGTTCAGCTCGGCTGTCAAATGCGCGCTGAGTTTGCAAATCAGTTCCTTTGTGCAGCATATAAGTGTAGACAGATGTGCTGGAGATTCACTGGTGTAAGTTTCATTATGCTGTGTATAAGTGTGGACAGATGTTCTTCAGATGTACTTGTGTAAGTTGCATAATGCAGTGTGTAAATTTGGACATATATTCTGGTTACGGACTGATGTCAGTTCCAACATGTTGTATTTACGTGTAGACAGATTTTGTGGGCTTGTACTTCCGTACGTTGCATTCTGCCGTATGCAATGAGCAGCGGAAATGATAAATAAAGCTCTGGATAAGAATGTAAGCTAGTAAGACGGGTGGGGGGGAGGAATCAGGTGAAATTAACATAGGCCTGAAGATAAAATAAATAGGAGATGTGAGTAAATGTCAGACCAAGGTAATGAAAACTGGATACATTAACGGTTAGGGAGCAGATACACTTATAGAGCAGAAATATAAATTGATTGTTAAAAATAAAGTGAGTGGAACAACTAATAAAAACAAGTTAAATTGGCTGTAGAACAATGTGCACAACATTCGAAACCAATCGGGAGAACTGGAGGAAATAAATCTAACGATGGAGAAATGAATAGAATGTTATGCTGAAAGGATTAGAGGAAGGGGGGAGGGAGGAGGCACGTGTGGACCATAATGCCGGGTTGGATATTTGGGCCGAATGGCCTGACTCTGTGCTGTACATTCTATATAATTCTACGTAAGATGTAAGTGCAGAGAGATGTTCCGGGATATAAAATCATGTACCTGTCACAGACACATAAAAAGCACTTTTTTATTAAACTGCAGAAGCAGCAATGTTTGGATTGAGTGATTAGATAAATGTATATTGGAAGTATAATCCTCCTGCATTGTTCTCTAACAGGACACGTGCAGTTAAGGTTCTCCGGCGGTGGAATTCCATGTGCTGGGCGAGTGGAGGTTTATTACAGTGGGACCTGGGGCTCAGTTTGTGACGATTCCTGGGACCTGGCCGACGCTGATGTGGTTTGCAAACAGCTGGATTGCGGAAATGCGGTGGAAATGGAACTTCCTGCTGCTTGTGGACCAGGCTCAGGCCCGGTTTGGTTGGATGAACTGCGCTGTTCGGGTAACGAATCGTTTCTCTGGGAATGTCCCTCAGCACCGTGGGGAAACCACGACTGTGCTCATAAAGAAGATGTGAGGGTGGTGTGTTCAGGTAAGGGCGCTTTCTATCTGCTCATTTTCTGCAGGGTTATATGCGAGGCTTTACTCGGGAGTGTTTACATAGAATCTACAGCACAGAAACCGGCCATTTGACCCAACTGGTGTGTGTGATGTTTATGTTCCGCACGTGCCTCGTCACTCCGTACTTCATCTAACTCTATCTGCACATCCTTCTGTTCATTTCTCCCTCGTGTACTTATCTAGCTTCACCTAAAGGCATCTACGCTATTCGCCTCAACTACGCTATGTGGTAGCAAGTTCCACATTCTAACCACACTCTGGGTAATGAGCTTTCTCCTGAATTCCCTGTTGGATTTATTAGTGACTATTTTACATTTATTGCACCTAGTTTTGGACTCCCCACAATTGGAAACATATTATCTATGTCTACCCTATCTATTCCCTTCATAATTTTAAAGATCTCTATCGAGACAGCCTTCAGCCTTCTCTTTTCTAGAGAAAAGAGCCACAACCTGTTCAGCCTTATTTGATAATTCTAACCTTTGAGTTCTGGCTTTATTCTTGTAAATCATTTTTTGCACTTTCTCCCGTGCGTGTATATCCTTTTTGTAATATGTTGAACGGCATTAACTACAGCCCCAACTTGGTGACCTCCATAAATTTTTAAATTGTACTTCCAAATCCCAAGTCCAAATCGTTTATGTAAATGATGAACAGCAGCAGACCCTGCACCGATCCCTGTGGAACACCAATTCTGAGCTTCCACCAGTCTGAATAACTACCTTTAACCGCAACTCTTTATTTTCTGCTTTGTAGCCAGCTGGCTATCTATTCTGCTACTTGTCCTCTGACTCCACATCGTCTGACGTCAGTCATGATTCTAAGAAGTGTTAACTTATGGAAGGCCATTTTAAAATCCATGTATATTACATCTACCACATTAACCTTGTGTACATTTTCTGCAACTTCTTCAAATAATTCAAGTAGTTTGGTAGAGCATGAACTTCTCTTTGAAATCAAGTTTGCAGACGACACACAGCTAGCTGGGCGTGTGTGCTGTGAGGAGGATGCCGAGAAACTCCAGTATGATTTGGACAGGTTGGGTGATTGGGCAGATGCAGTATAATGTGGATAAATGCGAGGTTATCCACTTTGGTGGCAAAAACAGGAAGGCAGATTATTATCTGACGGGCAATCGATTGGGAGAAGGAGAAGTGCAACGAGGCCTGGGTGTCCTTGTGCACCGGTCGCTGAAGGTAAGCATGCAGGTGCAGCAGGTGGTTAAGGAGGCAAATGGTATGTTGGCCTTCGTAGCGAGAGAGCTTGAGTACAGGAGCAATGATGTCTTGCTGTAGTTGTACAGGGACATGGTGAGACCCCACCTTGAATATTGTGTGCAGTTTTGGTCGCCTTATCTGAGGAAGGATGTTCTTGCCATGGAGGGAGTGCAGCGAAGATTCACCAGACTGATACCTGGGATGGCAGGAATGACGTATGAGGAGAGATTGCGTCGATTGAGCTTATACTCGCTGGTGTTTAGCAGACTGAGAGGGGATCTCATTGAAGCTTATAAAATTCTAACAGGACTAGGTAGACTAGATGCAGGAAGGATGTTCCGGATGGCGGGAGAGTCCAGAACCAGGGGTCACAATCTAAAGATAAGGGAAAAGCCATTTAGGACAGAGATGAGGAGGAATTTCATCACCCTGAGAATGGTGAACCTGTAGAATTCTCTACCAAAGAAGGCAGTTGAGGCCAATTCATTAAATATATACAAGAAGGAGATAGATATATTTCTTAAGGTTAAAGGGATCAAGGGATATGGGGAGAAGGCAGGGACAGGATACTGAGTTTGAATGATCAGCCATGATCTCATTGAATAGCAGAGCAGGCTCGAGGGGCCGAATGGCCTACTCTTGCTCCTATTTTCTAAAATTTCTATGTGCTGACTATTCTTTATTATATACAAAAGCAAAATACTGTGGATGTAGGAAATCTGCAATAAAAACCAATTAACGTGGAAATATTATACAGGTCAGGCAGCATCTGTGAAAATTCAAACGTTTCATGTCGATGACCTTTCGTCAGAACTGGAAAAATATGTAACAGTTTTTTAAGCAATTACAGAGTCAGGAAAGCGGGGAGGGGAGGAAAGAACAAACGGGAAGTCAAGAAAAATTAAATGACAAAAGGGATGATGGTGCAAGGCAAAAGGTCACGACAGTGGGACAATAAAGAAACAAAAGATGGGCCTAGAGAAGGTGTAAATTGGAATAGCAGAATCATCAGCAATGCCCGCTGTCTGATAATATTCAGGTATATTTATTATCTGAAATTTTTCAAATCAGTATTGAGTCCAGAAGGCTGAAAAGTGTCTAATCGATAGACACGGAACTGTTCCTCGAGGTAACGTTGAACTTCCAATCTCATCCCTTGCTGTGTTTTCACTATCCCGTCTGACCTATCCATCACTGACCCCGTAAGATCAGCATCCACTTATGCCCCATCTCAATGAACTTCGAGCTCGGCACAATGCTGAGCTCTTTTTCCATCACCTTCACCTCCATACGCACTTCTCTGGCCAGAATCTTCCCCCACGTAGAGTATCCTTTCTTCCATCTTCAGTACTCTCGTTCCACCTGGATCCCTCCATCTAGACTCTTACACGCTCTAGATATTTTCATTGGGAATTGCCGGCATGACATCAGCCATTTCAATTTCTCTACTCCACTCACTCACTCTAATCTACCTCCCACTGAATTTGCGGCGATCCGTTTTCTCGGATCAATTCCTAATATTGTCATTAAACCTGCTGACAAGAGTGGCGCTGTTGTTGATTGGTGAACTGACCTCTAACTTGCAGAGGCTGAACGCTAACTCTCTGAAACCACCTCCTACCTCCCACTGCAGCATGACCCCACCACCGAACATCAGCCCATCATTTTCAAGATGGTCAATGGCCTCCTCTTCCCTCAATGGTCTCCAACGTCATAATCCCCCAACCTCACACAGCCCGATTCTACCTCCATCTCAAGATCCACCAACAGGACTGCTCTGGTACACCCAACGTTTCAGCTTGTTCTTGCCCCACGGAAATGATTCCTTCCTATCTCGACGCTTTTTTCTCAACTAATCCAGGCTCTTCACACCTGTATCCATGAATCTTCTGACGCCCTCCATTACTTGAACCGTTTCCAGTTTCCTGGCACTAACCATCTCCTTTTCACCATGGACGTCCAATCCGTCTACACCCCATCCCCCACCAGGCCGGCCTGAAGATTCTCCACTTCTTTCCTGAATAGTGGGTCAACCAATCCTCATCCTCCACCATTCTCCCCTGCCTGACTGAAATTGTTCTCACATTGAAAAATAACTCGTTTGACTCCACTCACTTGCTCCAAATAGACGATTCTGCTGTGGGAAGCCATATGTGTCCTAGCTGTACTTGATTTTTCGTGGGATATGTGAAACATTCTTTGTTTCTTTCCTACTCAGGCCTTCTCCCTCACGTCTGTTTCCGGTACATTGATGACTGTATTGATGCCATTTCCCCCTTTGGTGCTGAACTGGAAAATTTCATCAACTTTACTTACAATTTCCATCCTTCCCGGGCCTTCACATGGTCCATCTGCGACTCTTCCCTTCCCTTCCTCAAGAACTCTCTCTCCATTTCTGGGGAAAAGCTATTGACCAATATCCACTATAAGCCCACTAACTCCCACAGCTAACTTCACTTCACTTCCTCCCAGGCTGCTTCCTGTAAGTATTCTATTCCATTCTCCCAGCTTCACCATCTCCGTCACATCTGTTCTGCTGATGCCACCTTCCATCCTAGTTTTTCTGAAATGTCTTCATTTTTCCTCAACCGAGGACTCCCCTCCACCATGGTTGAAAGTGCCCTCAAAGTGTCCTTTCCATTGCCCGTATCTCTGCGCTCATCCCATTCCACCCTTGCAGAACCACGATAGCTTCCCCTTGCCTTTACCTTCGAACCCACCAGCCTCCACATTCACAGAGCAACCTCCACAATTTCGGCCATTTCCAGCATGATTCCACCAACAAACACATCTTCCCCTCCCCTTTCAGCATTCTGAATGGACCGTTCATTCCATGACACTCTGGTCCAATCCTCAATCACCCCAACACCCCCTCCCCTTCCCACAACTCTTTCACATCGAAGTGCAGGAGAAGCAACAGCAGCCCTTTTCACTCCTCCCTTCCCACCGTCCAGGGCTCCAAATACACCTTCCAGGTGAAACAGAAATTTACTTGTACTTCTTTCAATTTAGTACACTGTATTCGCTGCTCAAGATGCAGTCTCCTCACATAGGGGAGGTCAAACGCAGATTGGTGACCGCTTTGTGGAACCCCTCCGTTCAGTCTGCAAGCTGACACCAAGCTTCCACTTACCTGTGATATTTATTCTATGCCCCAATCCCACTCTGACCTCTCTGTCCTCAAACTCCTACACTGGTCAATGAAGCTCAACGTAAGCTCGAAGAAAAGCACCTCATCTTTCAATAAGGAACTTTACAGCCTTCTGGACTCAACATTGTGTTCAACAATATCAGATCATAACCTCTGCCCAAATGCTTTCGTGCAGTAGCTATTGCTGATGATGCTGCTATTCCCATTAACACCTGCTCCAGGCAAATATTTTGTTTCTTTTGTCCCATTACCATCTCCTTTTGCCTTGCACTATCATCCATTTTGTCTCTTAATCTGTCCTGCCTTCCATCCTATCACAAGCCTTCCCTTTTGTTCCTGCCGTCCCCAATTTCCCCCTCCTGTACTTCCTTAAAAACCTTTTCCATCTCCAACTTTTTCCAGTTCTGACGAAGGGTCACCGTCTTGAATCGTTAAGTCTGTTTCTATCTCAACAGATGCGGACTGACCTGCTGAGTATTTCCAGCATGTTCTATTTTTATTGTTTGTTTAATGTTCGATTTCCAGCTGTATTTCTATTAAATTTCTGAATAATTATCGACACTAGTGAACACACCCGGTGCAACATGTTTTGTGCAGTATGAACACACAGCAAGTTATCAATTGAACCACCTGGATATTTCTTGCTTCATTGACAGAGCACAAGGAGCTGAGACTGGTGAAAGGAAAGCATCGCTGTGAAGGAAGAGTGGAAGTGTTCTACAATGGGACCTGGGGAACAGTGTGCTCGGAGAAACTGGATCGACATGATGCAGAAGTGATCTGTAAACAGTTACAGTGCGGCCCCCTCATATCTATTGAGTATCACACTCGGTTATTCGGAGCGGGATCCGGACCCGTTTGGCTCGATGAGATGGAGTGTGATTCGGACGAATCCTTCCTTTGGCAGTGTCAGACAGACCCGTGGGGTGAACACAACTGTCATCACGGGGAGGATGCAGGTGTTGCTTGTTCAGGTAACACAAGGAACCTCTCAATGTGCGGGTGTTATTTCAAACATTGATGTCCAATACAGTCAGCATATTTCTCCTCTTAACAGAAGCCAAAGTGCAGGAGAGATCCCACAGTTCAAGGGTCTGCGATCGAGAATCTGGGTCTAAACATGAACATTCACCAGGTGCTTCAACCTCTTCATTATACCAACTATCTGATCTGTATTCCAGGCTTGTACTAAATAAATAACAATAAATGATTCCCTTTGATAGACTCGGGACAACCGTTGCGCCTGGTTGGAGGCAACACCAACTGCTCCGGGAGAGTGGAGATATTGTCCAATAACAGCTGGGGCATGGTGTGTGATGACTCCTGGGATATGGCCGATGCCAATGTTGTCTGCAGACAGCTGGGTTGCGGCCCCGCTCTATTGGCCGCAGGAGGGGCCGCAATTGCCCAGGGTGCCGGTCTTATCTGGCTGGATGAGGTGAAGTGCACCGGAAGTGAATCCCTTCTGTCCGACTGTCGTTCCTCACCACCAGGTCAACATGACTGTGATCACAAGGAAGATGCCAGTGTGATTTGTTCCGGTAAGGGTCGCAGGGGGTTTCCTCGTTCTGTGAATATGACTCATGGATTTAGGAAAATAAGAACAAACTTTATATTTACAATGCAAAATCTTAATGTTTGAAGTTGCTGAAATGTTTGTGCAATATGTTCCACAGAACTCGATTTGCCTCCTACTGCTTCTCCGTTCACACCTGCAGGTACTTATCATTATTAGTACTATTATTTTTATTAATGTTAGCGTTCATATTAGTGGTATTGGTGTTATTGACATTTTCTTGGTTTGTTAATTTCTGAAGTTAACGTGAGCAGTTTTAAATTGACTGGAACATTTTTAAAAAATACAAGGCGGACTGTGTCTGTGTTAAATCTTTCTGTAATCTTGTGATTAAGGACAGGGAGGTAAAACCATCTCCATCCCTGTTGCCATCTGCATAACCCTCGGAGTCCTTCTAATCTGTGAGTTGATCGCACTGATGGCGGTAATACAGAGAAAGTCAACACGAAGAGGTGAGGCTCAAATCTTACCGCTGAACTAACACTTGATCTCACATCGCTTCATATCCTGGCGAGTCTGCAGTTCATTGCACTTTTCCATATGACGTACATTGGCTCCCGGTTAAACGATGCCTGGATTTAAAAATTCTTATCCTTGTTTTCAAATCCCTCCATGGCCTCACCGGTCCCTGACTCTGTAATCTCCTCCTGCCCCACAACTCCCCCCCACCACCCAGATATCTGAACTCCTCTAATTCTACACTTTTGAGAATCCCTGACTGCAATCGCTCAACGATTGCTGGCCGTGCAGTCTGATGCCGAGGCCCTCAACTCTGGAAATCCCACCCTAAACCTCTCCATCTCTCTTTCATCCTTTAAGACGTTCGTTAAAACCTACCTCTTTGACCAAGCTTTTGGTCACCTGTCCTAAAATTTATCTTTATGTGTCTCAGTACCAAATTTGTTGTCTTAAAATACTCATGTGAAGCGCCTCAGAACGTTTTACTACCTTAAGGGCACTTCATAAATACAAGTAGTTGTTGTTTTTGAGTGTCACGTGATCTTGTTAGAAATAAATCTGAATCCGCTTTTGGCGAATTGTTCCATTCAATGTGCTGCCCGAATTAGTAAAATGGGACACTTAAAATGGAGAGTTATTTAAAGTGTCCACATTCACTGTCCCAGTTCATCAGCCGGTACATGAGATTCCAGAAGAAGTTACTTGCTGCAACAGTGGAACAGAAAGTTTAATTGAACTGTTTGGGCTGTGCTTTCACTTATTTTCTGTTATTCTTCCTTTATCCATTGGGTATCCATTCCACCCTTTCAGTTTCTGGGTCCGGTTGCCCAATCTCGAACTCTCTGACCGCGTTCTGCCCACCATTTTGAGAGATGACAGTTTTAAAGGCCTTTCTGCATTCTCCGCTGATGATTCTACCTCCCAACACAACTATTCCACTCATATCTCACCCACCCAACACATTCCTGCTCCGTGTACACAGCAAGGCTCCTCTCACACTGACGGGACATGCCAAAGAACCATCAGCTCCTCACTCGCGCTTTCAAACTGATGCTGTCCGCAGAGATCAGTCAACTTCACCCAGATTCTCTTCAGCTGAACTCCCCGTGTGGCCCCGTAAGCGAGCGATCAACTGGAGCTCATTTCTCCTGATACCCCCTCATTCCCTCTTCCCGAGGTCAATACAACTGGCCGCAATCTGCTGGAGGTGAACATGTGTCTGCACAGAGACACAGACACACACACGGAATCACACACACAACTAACCTCCTACACATCCATGTTGACTGATTCTGGCCACTGACTATCACTATATCTGTCATTTGGATTTATTCGCTGATGAATTCCTGTGAAACGCGCGTGAAGTGAATCAACATGTTAATCTCCCCGCCCTCCCTCCAACAGGTGCTGTCACTCGCGGCAGGGAGTCACCTGCTGGTTTGTACCAAGCAATTTATGAAGAGATTGAGAATATTCCCCCCGGCGAGGATTCCGCTCAGACCCAGGGTTCAGGTCTGTATTTTCCGTTTGATATCGAATCTTGACTGGACAAATATCGCCTCCCCTTAAATACCCCTTTTAATGGTCAATGCACTGACTGGACACGATCAGCAGTCCGCTCACTGTCCCCATGTGAAGGAGTCCTGTCACAGTGAGAGTGTCTCTGTGTCCGTGTGTATAGTGAGAGCAGCAATGGTTTGGGGAAGATTCCCACTGGTCGGTATTGTTCAAAGAACGGGTTTTTGGGTTGTTTCTAAATAGCGAGCAGAGACGCTGTTTCCATTTCCCACCCGGCTCCACACGGACTCCCTCAGATATCTGAGCCCAGGAATAATAAACCCATCGGCTGATTGTATTCTTTTATTTTATATTCACTCAAACATGACATGAAATCACAGATCGATTGAAACCATCTTCATTCCTTCACTTATTGTCTTCCCTTTAAATATTGGGCCGAATATTCCGATCCCAATTGTGTGTACGCGCTGTGTAAGGCCTGCTTTTACCAGGATGAGTTGAAAAAAGTAACAAAAAATATTTTCACCCATTTATCATTTAAAAATTCGTTTAAAAAAGGTAAGTTTATTTTAAGCTCCGTAAAAAGCTTTAATTATTTTTTCAAAAAATTACATTTTTGTTTAAAATATTAAATTTATTGAAATTTGAACTAATTTAAAAAAGGTGAAGTTTTTTAAAAATTTATTTAAAGTTTTACAGTGTTTTTGGGGTGATCTCCATTCATATATTTGACAGGTCCGTCTGTCAAGTGCATGAAGGGAGATTCCCTTCTTTGATTGGCTCCCCATGGCCCACTTGATCCCAGGGACTCTTGTGTCTCTGGGATACCTGGGCCCTGTGTACTTGGAGTTGGAAACGCCCAGGAGCGGAATTATACGCACCTCAGGAACCCTCAGGTAAGTGCGTAGATTTTTTCCAGATCAAAGGTCTCCGCACGCGGGAAGCCTCCGATCGCTAAATACGGCCCATTGGCCTCGACGTTGCGGTCGGATGCTTGCTGTAGACGAACGCATCTGAACCGCAAGAAAAGGACGCAGCTCCCTGCTGCCTCCAGATCCTTGGTCTGTTCCACTCCTGGGCCTGTAGGTGTCCGCCTGGGTAAAGGCCCCGTATCCCAGGGGCGCAACCGGTTAACAAGCAGCGGGCCAGTCCAACCAATCACAAAGGGGGATTCCTAATTTGCTTATGGGGATTCCATTTAAGTATAGAATCGCCTTAATCATAATGGCCCAGATTTTCTGGGCCGGATGACCGAGTACGTGGTGTGTACGCAGCCATTCGTGCCCCACAACTTCCGGGTTTCCACCATGCGCAAAAATTCGGAACTTGCGATCTTTCAAGTTTCAGCTCGACAGATCCACCGCATCCCGGGAAATGGACACAAAGCTGGCGGAGAGCTGGGCTATTTAACCAAATACTGCCCAGCGAATGCCCGTGAAACTTTTACACCTGGTAAAAGCAGGGGTAAGGACTTCTTTTTAAGAGTAAGACATTAAATAAATATTAAAATAGTTTTAAAAATTATTTAAACATAATAAAACTTTAAAATTAGTTTAGGTTATTTTTAGCCCCTTAAAAAGTTTACATTTATAGTTCAAAAAATTAAGCTTTGGCTTTAAATGTTTAATTACATGGTATTTTAATTAATTTTGAATGTGAAATGATTTGTTTTTATTTAACTGGTGTGCAATTGTCTTTTTTAGTGGATTCCTATTCATGATTATGGGGATTCCGTCCGTGAACACATTAGCATAGTGGCGATTCCCCTTTATGATTGGTTGGGCTGGCCCACGTGATCCGAGAGGTGCTTGTGAGCCACGTGCGCCCTGGGTGTGCGCGGAGAGGCCCAGGACCACAAGTGTCCGAACCTCCGAGACCATCAGGTCGGTTCGCACTATTCTTGCGGTTCGGAGGCATTCACCCGCGGGAAGCCCCCGACCGCAAATTGAAAGCGCAGTTTCACACCACTTAAATAAAAATAAATAATCACAGGTTCCAAATTAGTTAAAACACAATTTAATTAAACATTTAAAACAATTTTTCTTGTAGAATAAATATAAACATTTTTAAAGGTGCAAAACATTACCTGAAATAAATTAAAATATATACATCACTCTAAGAAATGTATTTCAAGAATTATTTAAACCCTTATGCTGGTAAAAGAAGGTCTTACCGCTGCGTTTACCCGGTCTAAGGGTTTCGTGGCCATTCGCTGGGCAGTACTTCGGCAAATAATCCAATTCTGCACCAGTGAATGTCAATTTGCTGCGGATTCGAACGATCGGTTAAACAGAATCTGGACAGATTGCAAGTTCTGGGTTGTCGGGCATTACACGCGGAACCCTGAACTTGCAGGAAACTTACGATGGATGGTGTGTACACCGTCATTGGCCGCGGAATATCAAGGCCATCATTTCCTGTGTTAGCTGACCTTGGAGTCTCTGTCACGAACATTTCATTTTATTCCCTTTAAGCAATCCAATAAAAACTCGCTGCTTTTATGATTCGACAGTCGCATTGTCCCAGATTCCATTTCTATCGGTGACTGGATTCCTGTATCTGGAACACGTTCCTCGCAGGAAATCCTAACCTGTGATTGATTGTTTCTATCCGACTTATTCTAATAGATTGTATTCTGATATTTAACATTAATTTACACATTGTGCTTCAGGATATTATAGCAATAACGCTTATCGAATCGATGAAACCTTTGTATGGGCTATTTTTAGGGAGGGATTTAACCGTTAACATAAATCATTCCTTTAAAAACAGATGGATGAAGGATTCGGATATTGTCCTCCTTGCACTATTTTCTGACCCATGTGTGGGGCGGGGGTGGGGGGTCAGTTTGTGCCGTCACCGCCGGCGGTTTTAGAGTCTCTGAAAATGAAAGAGACGGTGGAAGGCTGGAGGGATCATGATCAGGAAACACCGCTCACTCGCTCTGTACTAAACAACTATGCTATACACTATTTTCTCTGCTCTGATATCCGAGATATTGCCTGTACTCATAGGCTGTACTGTATATTATTGTGTCTGACCGCTGGGAGGCCGTCATTTATGGTCCATCCTTAGTTGTACTGATAAGGTGGTGATGGGCCCTCCTCCTAAACCACTGCAGTCCTTGTGGTTAATAATCTCCAACAATGGTGTCAGTTACCTAATTCCAGCACATTGTCACAGGGACGATGAAGCTACTGGGCCGGAAATTGCGGTCGGAGGCTTCCCGCGGGCGAATGCCTCTGAACCACAAGTAAACTCCACACCTACCTGGTGCCTCTGGACCTTCGGACACTTGTGCTCCTGGGCCTCCAGGCATATGCCTTTGTCAAGGCCCACGTATCTCATGAGCACATGCGGTGCGCAAGCATCCCTGGGATCACATGGGCCAACCCAACAAATCAAATGGGGATTCTCATTATGCTCATGGTGGCATAGTGGTTAGCACTGTTGCCTCACAGCGCCAGAGACCCGGGTTCGAATCCGGCCTCGGGCGACTGTCTGTGTGGAGTTTGCACATTCTCCCCGTGTTTGCGTGGGTTTTCTCCGGGTGCTCCGGTTTCCTCCCACAGTCCAAAGATGTGCAGGTTAGGTTGATTGGCTATGATAAATTGACCCTTAGTGTTAGGGGAATTAAATACGTGGGGTTACAGGGATAGGGTGGGATATGTGTTGGTGTAGGGGTTACGGGGATCGGGTGGGATATGTGTCAGTGCAGGCTCGATGGGCCGAAATGGCCTCTATCTGCACTGTGGGGTTTCTGTGATTTCTGTGAAGGCTTGTATTTATATAGCGCCTTTCACGACAACCGGACTGAAGTACTTTTGGAGTGCAGTTACTGTTGTAATGTGAGAAATGCGGCAGCCAAGTTGCGCACAGCAAGCTCCCACAAACAGCAATGTGATAATGACTGAAAAATCTGTCCTTGTTATGTTGATTGAGGATAAATATTTACATACGCAATCCACATAAGTATAATAGGAATCCCCTAAATAATACATTTTAACAAACCTGCAATAAAAGTAAATCATCACATGGTCAAAATTCATTAAAATAAAATTGAATTAAACATTTAAAACGAAAATTTAATTTTTGAATAATAAATGTAAACTTTTTTCAAGGCGCATAAAATAACGTAAACTAAATTTAAAGCTGTTTATATGCTTAAATCATTTAAATAAATATATTTTTCTATGTATTTAAATGCTTACACTGGTACAAGAAGGCATTACTCCTGCTTGTACCAGGTGTAAGGGTTGTGTGGGCATTCGCTGGGCAGTAGTTGGGCATATAACTGAACCCGGCGCCAGCGAATGTCCATTTCCTGCGGATGAGCATGATCTGTCAAACAGAATCCTGACAGATTGCAAGTTCTGTGTTTTTGTGCATGTGCATCACATGTGGAAACACGGAACTTGTGGGAAACTTATGACCATGTATGTTGTGTGCATGCGATCATAGGCCCTGGAAAATCCGGGCCATTATGTTGTCTGCTCCGATGTCCTGAACAACCTCTCCAATAACCATCCATATTCTGTGTTTGACAGTTTTTGCTTCCATTGACTCGCTCAATCAGATTGAATATTACACCAGTAACATTTTGGGTGACACTGACCCGGGATCAGAAAATCCTGAAAGGAACTCCTCCAGTATTCAGGGTGGGTACATTTTTACTTCCTACAATCGCTTTTTTGGACTTCACACTTTCTACTACCTAAAACCAACAACTAAAGATAACAGAGCTTACTTGCCGATGAATGACACTGCCAAGAACCCGTAGTACCGGACAGTGGTTTTAGTTACAAAATATTGTAGAAATAATTTGGATTTGAAACAAAATCATGTTAATTTCCCCCAATGGTCTAATGGAATTTTTTTTCATTCCTGGATTGGCTGGCAAGGCCAGCATTTATTGCCCATCCCTAATTGCTCTTGAGAAGGTGGAGGTGAGATGCCTTCTTGAACCGCTGGAGTCCCTGTGGTGAAGGTACTCCCACAGTGCAGTTACGGAGGGAGTTCCAGGAGTTTGACCCAACGACGATGAAGGAATGTTGATATATTTCCATGTCCGAATGGTGTGCAACTTAGAGGGGAACTTGCAGTTGATGGTGGTCCCAGCTGCCTGCTGCCCTTGTCCTTCTAGGTGGTAGAGGTTGCAGGTTTGGGAGGTGCTGCTGAAGAAGCGTTGGCAAGTTGTTGCAGTGCATCTTGTAGATGGTACACACTGCAGCCACGGTACGCTCGTGTTGGAGGGAGTGAATATTTAAGATTTTGGATGGGGTGCCAACCAAGCGGTTGCATTATCCTCGATGGTGTGTATCTTAGAGTGTTGCAGGAGCTGCACTTATCCTGGCAAGCGGAGAGAATTCCATCAAACTCCTGACTTGTGCCTTGTAGATGGTGGAAAGGCTTTCAGGAGTCAGGAAATGAGACAATCGCCACAGAAGTACCAGCCTCTGATCTGCTCTTCCAGCCATAGTATTTATGTGACTGGTCAATGGTGACACCTTCCATTACTTTGCTGGTGATTGAGAATAGACTGATGGGGCGGTAATTGGCCGGATTGGATTTGTCCTGCTTTTTGTGAACGGTTCATACCTGGGCAGATTCTACATTGTCGGGTAAATGCCAGTGTTGTAACTGAACTGGGACAGCTTGGCTAGAGGTGCGGCTGGTTCTGGAGCACAGGTCTTCAGCTGGCAAGTTGTCAGAGCCCATAGCCTTTGCTGTATCCAGTGCATTCAGCCATTTCTTGATATCACGTGGAGTGAATTGAATTGGCTGAAGACTGACTTCTGTGATATTGGAGACCTGAGGAGGAGGCCGATATGGATCATCCACTCGGCACTTCCGGCTGAAGATGGTTGCAAACATTGCAGCCTTGTATTTTTCACTCACGTGCTAAGCTCCGCCATCATTGGGGATGGGGATATTGATGAAGCCTCGTCCTCCCATTAGATATTTCATTATCCGCCAACATTCACTACTGGATGTGGCACGACTGCAGAGCTTTGATCTGAACCATTGATTCTGTAAGTTCTGTAACCTTGCTGCCTTCAGTGCTTCTTCCAAGTGGTGTTCAACATGGAGGAGTACTGATTCAGCAGCTGAGGGAGGGTGGTATGTGGTAATCATCAGCTGGTTTCCTTGCCCAGCTCGACCTGAAGCCATAAGACTTCATGGTTCTGGAGTCAATGTTCAGCACTCCCATTACCACTCCCTCCAGAATGTATAGCACTGTACCGCCACCTCTGGTGGGTCTATCCTGCCGGTGGGACAGGACATACCCAGGGATGGTGATGGTGGAGTCTGGGACATTGGCTTAAAGGTATGATTCTGTGAGTATCACTATGTCAGGCTGTTGCTTGCTAGTCTGAGGGACAGCTCGCCCAATTTTGGAACAAGTCCGCAGATGTTAATGAGGAGGACTTTGCAGGGTCGACTGGGCTGGGTGTGTCGCTGTCGTATTCAAGGTGGATCATGATCAGGAAACCCCGCTCACTCTCTCTGTACTAACCGACTGTGTTATACACTATTTTCTCTGCTCTGATACCGGAGGTCTTACCTGTACTAATGGACTGTACCTTATTGTGTCTGACTGCTGGGAGGGCCGACATTTATGTTCCATCTCTAGTTGCCCTGATAAGGTAGTGGTGGGCCTTCCTCTGAACCACTACAGTCCTTGTAGTGAATGATCGCCCACAATGGTGTCAGTTACCAAATTCCAGGATATTGTAACAGGGACGATGAAGGTATTTTGTTGTCTGCTCCTATGTGCTAATCAATCTCTCCAATAACCATCCATTTTTTGTGTTTGACAGTTTCGGGTTCCATTGACTCCCTCAATCAGATCGGATATTACACCAGTGACATTTTGGGTGACAATGATCCGGGTTCAGAAATACCTGAAAGGAACTCCTCCAGTCTTCAGGGTGGGTACATTTTTACTTCCTATAATCTTATTTTCGATTTCAAGCTCTCTACCACGTAAACCAACAACTAAAGACATCAGAACTTACTCGCCGAAAAATGAGACTGCCAAGGATCCGTAGTACTGGACAGTGATTTTAATTACAAAATATTGTGGAAATACTTTTGATTTGAAATAACATCTTATCGACTTCCCCCAATGATATAATGGAAGGAAACATTCAGTTCATTGTGTTTCCTCACACGGCTCTATGGGCCGTGAAATGTGAAATGTATGTGTAGGTTGGGTGGGTGATTCAGTGGGAAATGTGTGACTTTAAAACGGAGACTAAACTGCCTCGACACGACACAGTCCAATCATTGCCCCAGATAAGCCCACTTCACCCGAAGACCACATTGGTCCACTCTCCCGCCCTGCAAGGCCCGGGTAGATTGATTTATAATAATATCATTCTGAGCACTCAGTGCTGGCATTTGGTTTCAGTGGAAATCTCTATTTCCTCCCAGGTCTGGTTCCGGGCGATTATGACGATGTCGAGACTGGAGTCACTGACACTCAGGGCGGTCACTTTCTGCTGGACGGTGGTCCTGATGATCTCCTCACACTCAGAAGTGCCGGCGGTGATCTCTCCACTCTCGGTGAGTTACATCTCTGACATTCCCGCAGTCAACAGCCCTCTGTGTAGGAATGGGCTGGCGCTGTTTTAAATTCCTTTCAATCGGCGGTGACACAGGGAGTTGGCTGATTTAAGTCCATGCTGTGATTACAGGAAATGAAGTGTTCTAGAAAAGAGATGTCCTAGAAAAGAGATCCTGATGCTGTTCAGTGTGGATTATCTTCCTTGTTAATACTCGCACCAGGAATCATTCCAATGCTCAAACTGAACCGCCCGATTCTCGGATATTAGATGCACCTCGTCTGCTGTCACCCAGCGGTAAAACCCAGCACGGGGGTGTGGGTAGAAAACAATTCTCTTCCACTCACAGACCAACAAAGTCCAGCCCCTTCACCAAATTGACAGATATATGTGACCCACACTGATGCGGGTTTTACCGCCATCATTAACCCATAATCTGTCTCTCCCACAGTGTACAGCTCTCAGACCCGCACTGATCCCGGTTTACCGGTTCCTTCCACTCCTGGTAACAATGACCATGTTCACTGTGACACGTTCACAACCCCGGACATTCCGCCACCGATGGGCAGTGACTGTGTGGCTCAAAATGTTACATCTACGTCAAGCCGGTAAGAGCAATGTTTTATTATCTGCTGCATTGTTTGTGCCCCAGTGCTGGGGAATGTCCAGTCCCGGGTGGATTCTACTGTGTGACAATGGGCAGTGTGTTCAACCGGTAGTGACACTGAAACTAGCAGAGAGAACATGCTGTGTATTTACTGTGGAAATAAACACCCCATTATACTGGCTGTAATTAATTCAATTCTGTGATTGTGGGGAGTGTCTTTAACGGCAAACTATATTGAAACTATCAGAGAGATTATGTTTATTTATTAGTTAAATAAAAGTCAAATAGAAGTGACATATCAGGGAGAATATTGTGAGTAGTGAAAAAGACTCCATTTGATTGTATATTGTGTTGGTGAATTGTTTAATCCTCTCTCTCTCTCTCTCAAGCTGTTTGTTTTTTCCTTTCAGGTAAAAGTCAGCGGAAAATCCCGGATGCGATGTCCCGGGGCGTGTCACAGAGTAGCGGAAAATATTGTGTGTGAAATCTGAGAGAATATACATTAACTTTTCCAACAGTGTGTACATGCTGAATGTGCTTCTCTTCACGATATAAACAACACTTTAGTTTATCAATCGCCATGTTAATTTGTTTTGAAATAAATAGATTTAGCTCTTCTTTATATTTTGGCTGCATTCTGCTTAATTAAAATTATAAAACAAAGAATGTATTCGGATCATTGCTCTGTCTATATTAATACTGTAAGACACTGCTCTGCGTGGATTAATCAACTCTGTAACAGAGATTAAGAACCTATGTTTATTGTTGAAGATTTTATATGAACTTCATTTTGTAACCGCTTCACTTTTTCATCCTCTATTTAAGATGGTTCTCAACCTGCAGGGGGGTCAAGTGATGTATATAGCGTTTAAAAATATAAAATGCATTTTATAAATATTATGTTTGAAATTTGTGCCTTTGTCGATGTTCATGTTTTTATTATGTCCCATGAGTAAACACACACAAATTCCTAGATACAGCAGAATATTGTTTTACTGCACGACACCTGCCCCTGGGAATTCGGCGTATGGCGGGAGACCCGGAGAATCTGATCAGAGTTCCACGGCCACTGTTATTGGACTTTAATTCTAAAAGCTAAATACTTCAGTTATTCAGACGCAGTGAGCAATGGTCACTCAATCAGCAAAACGACTGTACCGTGCAGTGTCCGCCAGCAGGTGGCGATGCTTATTCCATCAGTATGACCACTGCAATGGCAAGTATCCACCAGCAGAGGGCGAACATTATTATAAATAAAAACAGAAAATGCTGGAACCACTCAGGTCAGGCAGCATCTGTGGAAAGAGAAACAGTTAACGTTTCACGTCAGTGATACCTTCAGAAATCTAAAATGTTAGAGATTAACCGCTTTTAGTAAATAAAGAGCCAGGGAAAAGGGGGCATGAAAAGATCATAAGGCTGAATGTCTGTGATTGGATGGAGGGCAGGAGTGATTCAGTGAATCCTCGCTTCCCTCACTCTGATCCATGTCCCTGTGAACTTGCAGCATTCCATTCTCTCAGGTACAAACCTGACATTAACATTAAATCTGCTGATAAGGGAGTCGCTGTTGTTGTGATGAAAATAGCGCCACCTTGTGGAGTCTAAACACAAAGGCCCACAATTTGCGATCAGAGGTTTCCCGCGGGTGGAAGCCTCCGACCTGTGAAAAATCTCCGCATTTCCCTGGTGGCCCGGGAGATTTGGAGGCTCGCGATCCTGGGCTTCTCCGAGTCCGCGCGGGCAGAGGCCCAGGGATCTCAGGTGCGTATGCGGCTCACAAGCACCCCTGGGGTCACATGGGCCAGCTCAACCAATAAAAGAAGGGAATCCCCATTCATACTTCTGGGAGTTTCGTGCGTCCGGAGCGCCCATAAATATGAATGGGGATCACTTTAAAAATACACGAACTGATAAAATAAATAAATAAATTACATAGTTAATAATAATTAAAATGCCTTTTAATGCTATTGAAATCGAAAAATTAATTTTTTGAACAAATATGTATTAACGGGACTAAAAATAATCTTAACTTATTGGACAGGGTTGTTAATGTATAAATGTGTGTTAACATTTTATTTAGCTTTTTTAAAACTCTTATTCTGGTAACAGCAGGCCTTACACCTGCATTTATCAGGCATAAGAATTTCACAGGCATTCAGCGGGCGTCAGTTGGGCAAATAGCGGAAATCTCCACCGGCAGAGGCCCATCTCCCTGTGATACGGCGGATCTGTCAAGAAGATTCCGATGCCTAAATCTGGAACTAGCGCGGCCCCTACGGTCACGTACACATCTCGTACACACCCGTAGGTGTCGCAAAATACACCCCAAACTCTGACATCTCCTCGTCCCTCCCCCGCACCGTGACCCCACCACCGAACATCAAGCAATCCTTTCCCAGACAGGCACTGACCTCATCTCCTCTGGAGATCTTCACCGCATGGCCTCCAAACTCATAGCCCACTAACCTGGCACAGCCTCTGCTGCCTCCTTTCAAACATCCACAGATAGGACCCCGCCGGTAGAACAATCATATCAACCTGTTAATGCCCCTGGAACTGATTTCTTCCTATCACAACTGTAAATGTTCTCCCCTTGTCTAATCTCTTGCGACGCCATTCACCTTTTTCACCATTCCAGTTTCTTGGTCAGAGCCGTCTCCTTTTCACCATAGATGTCCAGTCCTTCTACAACCTCACTCCCACCAGGACGCCCAGTCGCTCTACACCTCCACATCACCAGGATGGGCTGCGGTCCCTGCGCTTCTTCCATACATGGCGGCTAAACCAATCCTGATCCACAACCACCCTCCTCCACCTGGCCACACTCGGTCTCACATTAAACAGCTTTTCCTTTGACGCTGCTCACTTCCTCCAAATAAATTTGTCACTGGTGAGCCTATATGGGTCCAAGCTATGCCGGTCTTTTAACGTTATATATGGAATATTCCTTGCTTCAGACCAAGTCAGGTCACATCCTTGACATCTTTTATCTGGTGCGTTGATGTCTGTGCGGCTTCCTGCTCAAGCCGTGAACTGAAAAATTTCATCAATTTTGCTTTAAATTCCACCGTTTCACATGGCCAACTCCAACTCTTCCCTTCCGTTCTTGACTTCCTGTCTACATGTCTTGGGTTAGGTTGTTTAAAGTGAATCCCACAGCTACCTTGATCATACTTCCTCCAAACCTGCTTCGAGTAAGGTCTCCATTCCATTCTCCCAGTTTCTCTGTCTGTATCACACGATGATGCCACCTTCAATACTGGTGCCTCAACAATGCCCTCCTTTTTGCTTTCCAAGGATTCCCCTCCACAGAGGTTGACAGGACCCTCGACTGTGGATGGAGAGAAAACACAGCGAACTACAAGCCAGTTAGCCTGATATCAGTCATCGGGAAAATGCTGGAATCCATTGTTAAGGAAGTGGTATCAGGGCACTTAGAAAATCATAACATGATTAGGTAGAGTCAACATGGTTTTATGAAAGGGAAATCATGTTTGACAAATTCATTAGTGTTTTTTAAGCATGTACCTAGCAGGGTAAATAAAGGGGAACCAATGGCTGTAGTATACTTGGAATTCCAAAAGGCAATTGACAAGGTGCCACGTAAAAGGTTATTACATATGATTAGGGCTCATGGGATTAGAGGTAAAATAGTAGTATGGATTGAGGATTGGTTAACATACAGAAAACAGTAGGAATAAAAAAATCTTTTTCATGTTGGCTGGCTGTATCTAGTGGTGGCGCAAGGATCAGTATTGGGGCCTCAGCTATTTACAATCTATATTAATGACCTAGGTGAAGGGACCGTGTGTAATGTATCCAAGTTTGCTGCAGATGCAAAGCTAGGTGGAACAGTAAGCTGTGAGGAGAAACAGTCTGCACTGGGATATAGATAAACTAAGTGAGTGGGTAGTAAGGTGGCACATGGAGTATAATGTAGGGAAATGTGAGGTTATTCACATTGATTCAGCCAGGTGTGTGCACATAGCGACCTTGCATTAACCTCTTCAGCAATCTCCAGCCAGGCAGCCTTGGTCTGTGAGGAGGCTTCCTCCGGTCTTCAGGAGTCATAGATTCATCGAGTCAGAACGGCACAGAAGGAGGCCATTCGGCCCATCGAGACCGGACCGGCTTTCTGCAGAGCAATCCAGTCAGCCCCATTCCCCTTCTCTATCCCCGTAGCCCTGCAAGTTTATTTCCCGCAAGTGCCTATCCAGTCTCCCCTTGAAAACATTGAGTGTCTCCGCTTCCACCACATCCGTCGGCAGTGAATTCCAGGTCCTCACCACTCGCTGCATAAAAAGGTTTTTCCTCACAGCACCCCCGTATCTCTTGTCCAAAATCATAAATCTGTGTCCCCGTGTCATTGTACCATCAACTAGTGGGAACAGCCTTTCCTCGTTAGCCTATCCAAACCTGTCATAATCTGTACACCTCCATCAGATCACCCCTCAGCCACCTTTGCTATAATGAAAACAAATCCAGCTTCTCCAACCTGTTCTTGTAGCTAAGATCCCCATCCCCAGAACCATTCTGGTAAATCTCCTCTGCACCCTCTCAAGGGTCTTCACATCCTTCCTAAAGTGTGTGGTCCAGAACTGGACGCAATACTCCAGTTGTGGCCTAACCAGCACTTTATAAAGATTCAGCATCGCGTCATTACATTTGTACTCAATATCTCTATTTATGAAACACAAGATCTCATATGCTTTGCTAACCACACTCTTAATATGTCCCGCCTCCTTCAGGGACCTAAGCTCATTAACTCCCATGTCCCTCTGACCCTGCACACTCTTTAAAACTGTGCCATTAAGTGTATATTGCCTCTCCCGGTTCCTTCTGCCAAATTGCATCACCTCACACTTCTCTGTATTAAATTCCATCTGCCAATTGTCTGCCCATTCTGCTCGCTTTCCTATGTCCTGTTCCAGTTGATTGGTATCATTCTCACTGTTTGCTACACCCCAAGTCTGGTGTCATCGGCAAATATAGAATTTCCAGGTCATTTATATATATCAAAAAAATCAATGGGCCCAGCACTGACCCTAGGGGAACACCACTGTACCATCCTCCAGTCTGAAAAACAGCCATTATCCACAATTCGCTGTTTTCTGTCCTTAAGCCAAGTCCATTTCCAAGCTGCCACTGACCCACCTATTCCATGAGCCTCAATTTTGTTAACAACCTTCTATGTGATACTTTTTCAAACGCCTTCCTAAAATCTATGTAGACAACATCCATTGCATTCCCTTCATCGATCCTCCGTTACTTCATCAACAATTTCAATTCGATTAGTCAAACATGATCTGCCTTTTACAAGTCCGTGTTGGCTCTCCGTAATTAGCTTAAACGTCTCCAATTTTAGGCTTGATTATTGTTTCTAAAACTTTACCCACCAGTGATGTTAAACTGACCGGCCTGTAGTCACTAGGATTGTCCTTACACCCTTAGGGAACAGAATCTCCCTGCGTCCTCTTACTCCCTGCAAAAGAGCTTGCAGCGAGTCCTCAGTGAATCGGGGAGCAGCCTTGGATTTTGAGCACTCAGGGTCACCTTGGCCCATTCAAGCTGCAGCAGTAACGAGAAATGAGAGGCTGAGGCTACATGGAGCCCTTAAAAACAAGTGTAGCTGTGACCTCATCAGTGCAGACCAACAGGCCCGCTCCCAGCCACTGCAGCAGGCAGCGCGCACCACGGGACTAATTGGTCCAATTAAATCAAAATGGGACATCGGGAGCGGCTGAAACCGGCAGCGGGTCCGAAACCCGCCCACCAGGCAACCCGGCTCCATCCCGCCTCCTCCACTAAAATCAAGGCCGGCTGCAAATTTGTCCCGAACTCCATCAAAGTTCTGTTTTTGCTCCCAGCCTGATGTATAATTACCCTGATAACTTTAAGGAAGATAAATTATCTTAACGACAATGTGATTCTGTCTCAGGGAAAGTGCGGGCTCTCCAAATGTGTCACTCGCTAACTTGTGGCCATGGCAACGATGCATCTACTGGTCCTTATCGTCAGTCTGATATTGAGGCAGATTCCTATTGCTTTTTGGGAACAGATTCGTTTTGTGGAGTCCATTCCACTGTGTAATATCCACACGGTCCTGCTTTATGCAGCCACGCGCTGTTCTGTCTGGTTCACAGTCACTTTCACCTTTGATCAATTTGTGGTCATTTGTTGCCAAAAGCTCGAAACTAATTATTGCTCCGAGATAATGGCGGCTGTGGTTCTAGGAACAGTGACTATGCTGAATTGTTTAAAGAACATTTTCCAGTTCTTTATGTTAACAGATTGGAATATGCTTGGGAACTCGCCCTGGTTTTGTTTTGTCACAAGCTGGGTTCGCATTTCACGGGTGTGGGGAGCTATCGAATTCCTTCATTATATTCTAACCCCGTGTGTCCCATTTATTCTGATTTTGCTGCTCAATGCTAAAACTGTCAGATACATTTTCGTCCCCAACAGGACCCGTGCCTGCTTCCGAATTTTAGTACCTGCATTTTGCACTGACATTATTTTAAAGGCAATGTTATACCTAAATCTAAATTAGTGAATGTTTGGAGAAGTATATCCATCAACATAAGTGTATGGACTTGACCCTTGACACTGTCCTGCAAGCTGATCGATCAGATTGGGTCAGAATTTGATTTGAGGAAGATTTAGATATAAAACAAAATTATAAAGATAAAATGCCTGATGGTCCAAAGCTTATTTATGGCCTGTTACGCTCTCTCTAAACAGATAGAGGAGTGTGAAATCCAGTGTGATGAGCTGGAATCTGCTAACTTAGCAGAGAAACAAAGCTTGCAGAGTGAGAAGCAGTCGGTTAAACAGACTCACTGGCTCCCCAGGTTAATATGAAACAATAGGTTTGGAGGAGGTGAATGCATGAGTCCAGCGTGAGAATTCATAGCTGAGCGATGATGTGTCAGAGCTAGATCGAGCATTCAGAATGGTGCTTCAGGACAGAAGTGATGGCACCCCAGCCCGGCATGAGGTTGAAAAGGCCATCCGACAACTGAAGGACAACAAGGCCTCAGCAGCAGATGGAATCCCCGCTGAGAAATTAAAGTATGGCAGACAAGCACTACTGGCGTGAATTCATGAACTCATTTCTCTTATCTCAGAGACGCCGTAATTGTGACCATCTTCAAGAAAGGTGACAAGTCTGATTGCCGTAACTACAGAGCAGTTTCCCTGTTGTCTGACACAGGGAAAGACATCGCAAGAATCCTCCTCAATCGCCTTTTCCCAGTGGCCGATGAGCTCCTCCCAGAGTTGCAATGCGGATTGCGCCCAATAAGGAGCACAATGGACATGATCTTCACCGCACTTCAATTACAAGAGAAAAGCGGGGAACAGGGGTACATGGCCTTCTTTGATCTCACAAAGGCCTTCAACACTGTCAACCATGAGGGATTCTGGAGTGACCTCATCAAATTCGGCTGCCCTCAAAAGTTTGTCACCATCCTCCGCCTGCTTCATGACGACATGCAAGCCGTGATCCTGACCAACGGTTCCACAACAGACCCAATTCACATATGAACCGGGGTCAAACCAGGCTGTGTCATCGCACCAACGCTCTTCTCCATCTTCCTTGCTGCAATGCTCCATCTCACCCTCAGTAAGCTCCCACTGGAGTGGAGCTAATTTACAGAACAAACTGGAAACTGTTCAACCTCCGTCACCTCCAGTCCAGATCCAAGGTCGTCCCATTCCCTGTCATCGAATTACAGTATGCAGACGAAGCTTGCATTTGCGTTCACTCGGAGATCGAACCCCAAACCATCGTCAACACCTTCATCAAAGCATACGAGTGCATGGGCATTATACTAAACATCCGTAAGACAAATGTCCTCTGCCAACCTGCGCCCGCCACACGGTACTGCCCCCCAATTATCAAAATCCATGACAAGGACTTGGACAACGTGGGCCACATTCCATACCTGGGGAGCCTACCGTCAACAAGGGCAGACGTCAATGACGATGTCCAACACCACCTTCAGTGTGCCAGTGCAGCCTTCGGTCGCCTGAGGAAGGGAGTGTTGAAGACCAGTACCTCAAACCCAGCAGCAAGCTCATGGTCTACAGAGCAGCAGTGATACCTGCCCTGCTGTATGCCTCAGGGACATGGACCATGTACAGCGGGCACCACAAAGCACTGGAGCGGTACCACCAATGCTGCCTCTGCAAGATCCTACAAATCCATTGGCAGGATAGGCGCACCAAGGTCAGTGTTATCGCTCAGGCCAACATCCCCAGCATCGAAGCTTTAACCACGCTCGATCAGCTCCGATGGACTGCTCACATTGTCCACATGCCCAATACGAGACTCCCAAAGCAAGCACTCTACTAGGAGCTCCGGCATGGAAAGAGAGCCCCAGGTGGGCAGAGGAAACGCTTCAAGGACACCTTCAAAGCCTCCTTGAAAAAGTGTAACATCCCCATTCACACCTGGGAATCCCTGGCCCAAGGCCGCTCAAAGTGGAGGAGAGGCATCAGGGAAGGCGGCAAACACCTCGAGTCTGACAGTTTAAGCATTGCGCAGGCAGCGCAAGGAGCGCACTTTAACCCAAGCACCCCACCCACCAGCCCCTTCAACCACCGTCTGTCCCATCTGTGACAGAGATTGTAGGTCCCGCATTGGACTCATCAGTCACCTGTGAACTCATTTTTAATGTGGAAGCAAGTCATCATCGGTTCCGAGGGACTGCCTAAGGGTAGTGTGGCGAGCTGTAACATGGAGACAACATACGCTGCCTCTGTGTCCGAGGGCCGATCAGCGGTGGCTTCCCTGTATCCCCCAGTAGCTGCCCCCAGAGCTAGTAAAAGAGGATAATCAGTTGGGACAGGGCTTGAGATCTGAATCTGACAGTGAGGGTGATGTGCTTCTGATAGAGGCAGTGCAGAGATCAGGACAGGGGCCGGTGCCTCCGGTATCGGGGTTGTTGCGGTCAGTCCTGCAATACCCAGATGCAGATGCAGATAATGTGGAGCCACCAGCAGCTGCAGCAGATGCTGCTCCGACCTCAGGGAAAATTTTAAAAGAATTAGCAAAGGATGGAGGGATGTTCGACCCTGACAAGTGATCGATCTTTGAGCATGTTAGGCAGGTGGAAGATGTGAGGATCAGGCTGCAAATACAGCCGGAGGACCTGATACGGCTTCTTCCTCTCAGCCTCCCTGTGGACAATGGCGCTCGATTCCCGCTCATGGTCAAGAGGGCAGGAAAACTCCCCAGCAGTTGTTGGGAAGTTACAGCAGTCTCTACAGCCGGAGGAATCAGGGTGGCCTTGGTTCCTGGGACTAGGCAGAGTCCCAGTGAAGTCCCGGTTGAGTATTGTGATGGGTTATGGTGCTGATGGACGCGTGTCCCTGAACTGCCCCAGGCTGCCGGTAACTTGTCTCACAGAAAGTCGCTAGTTCGAGGTCTTCAGCCTGCCCTGCAGCCGCGCCTGGAGGAATCATGTCACTGGCAAACGCTCTGCTTTTCCCATTTACAAGCGGCTCTGATTCGCCTGTGGAGCAGCCGGAGACAGGCACCGGGATGGAACAAGCCTAAAATAGCCGGGTTTGAGGAGCCCAACCAGCAACAGCAGGTGGAGCCACTGATAGCAGAGGGGCTGATCAGAGCGATAATTGGGGGCCGGATCTGGAATCCACCGCCTCACAGCCCTGGGTGGAATCAGGATCGCGGGAGCGGACCCGGCCCGGGAAGGTGGAGCACAAAAACCTGATGCCGGGGAAACCCGGGCAATGGACCCCGCCCACAAATACTGTCTGACCAATTAGATCACAGCAACACTCCTGTCGCTCACTGGCGTTTGAGAGCTCCGCCCACATTGTGACATAGGGGTCTGAGAGCCCCGCCCACATTGTGATGGATGAGCGGTCTGGGAGCCCCGCCCACATTGTGACGGATGGGGTGTCTGGGAGCCCCGCCCACATTGTGACTGATGGGGTGTCTGGGAGCCCCGCCCACATTGTGATGGATGGGGGGTCTGAGAGCCCCGCCCACATCGTGACAGATGGGGGTCTGAGAGCCCCGCCCACATTGTGACAGATGGGGGTCTGGGATTGACGGTTTCGGGCCTCGCGGGTGGTCCTGGCACCGCTCCAATTTGACGACGAATGATTGCTTGTTTAATCTCACCAACGACTGCTGATATTCCCAGGAAAGGTGACAGAGGAGGTTACATGAGAACATAAGAAATACGAGCAGGACTAGGCCATACCGCTCTCGAGCCTGCTCCACCTTTCAATAAGTTCATGGCTGATCATCAACACCAGCTCCACTTTCCCACCCGATCCCCATATCCCTCGATTTCCCAGAGTGCAAAAATCTATCGTTCTCTGTCTTGAATATACTCAACGACTGAGGATCCACAGCCCTCTGGGGCAGAGAATTCAGAAGATTCATAGCCCTCTGAGTGAAGAAATTCTTCCTCATCTCTGTCCTAAATGGCTGACCCGTTATCCTGAGACTATGACCCCTAGTTCTAGACTCTGCAGCCATTGGAAACAATCTCTCCGCATCTACCTTGTCAAGCCCTCGAAGAATTTGATTCGTTTCAATTAGAACACCTCTCATTCTTCTAAACTCCAGAGAATATAGACCATTCTACTCAATCTCTCCTCATAGGAAAGCCCATTCATCCCAGGAGTCAATCTAGTGAACTTTCATTGCACCCACTCTAAGGCAAGTATATCCTTCCTTAGGTAAGGAGACCAAAACTGTGCACAGTACACCAGGTAAAGTCTCACCAAATCCCATATAATTGCAGCAAGACTTCCTTATTCTTATATTGCAACCTGCTTGCAAAAAAGACGAACATACCATTTGCCTTCCTAATTGCTTGTGGTACCTGCATGTTAACTTCCTCTGATTTGTGTACAAGGGCTCCCAAATCACTCTCAAGATCACCATGTACTCATCTCGGACATTTTACGAAATATTCTCCTTTCCCATCTTTCCTGCCGAAGTGGATAATTTTACACTTCCACACATTATACTCCATCTGCCAGCTTCTTGCCTAATCACTTAACTCATCTATATCCCTTTGCAGCCACTTTACGTCCTCCTCACAGCTTACTTTCCCACCGGTTATATGCAATCACAACACGGTTGCAGTGGCTATAAAAGATGGAGACCTGGGTCTGGATGTTCTGCTCATGTGTCTCCCAGAACTGAAACAATTAGAACCCACGGCGGAGTTTCATACTGACTTCATCACTCATAAACCTGACTGTGGCAGGGCCAGTACAGAAGGTAAGTCTCTCATCCTGACCCACTTCACCAGAGACAGCAACCCTCTCTGAGAAAGACAGTACCCTCACCCCATAGATTGGCCGTACCCCTACCCTAGAAAGACAGTACCCTCACCCCATAGCCTGACAGTACCCCTACCCTAGAGAGATAGTACCCCTACCCCAAAGACTGGCAGTAGCCCTACCCCATAGATTGGCAATACCCCTACTTTAGAGAGAGAGAGTACCCCTACCCCATTGACTGGCAATATACCTATACTAGAGAGACAGTAACCCCGCTCAAAAATTGGCAATAAGCCTATACTAGAGAGACAGTACACCTACCCCATAGATTGGCAGTACACCTATACTGGAGAGAAATTTCCCCTACCCAAGAGAGAGAGACTATCCTCCCGAGAGAGACCGCAACACTACACGAGCGAGGGAGTAACCTAGTTTCGAAAAACTGTACCCCAGACAAGAGAGCCAGTAACCCTACCAGAGAGGAGAGTGAGAGGCAACATTGCTAAGTTAGAGAGAGAGCACCCCTGACTGACAGAAGCAGTTTGGCTTCCCGAGAGAGAAAGTACCACTACCGTGAGAGACATTATGCCTTCTGCAGAGAGACAGAACCTCAGCCGAGAGAGAAAATGCCCGAATGAGACAGTGCCCGAAGGAGACAGTGCCACTACCCGAGAGAAACATTACCCTTACCCGAGAGAGACAGTGCCACGTCCCGAGAGAGACGGTGCCCATACAGGAGAGAGACAGTGCCCCAACCTGAGAGAGACATTACCCCTACCCGAGAGAGAATGTACCCCTACATGAGAGAGACAGTACCCCTATATGAGCGAGACAGTACACCTAGCTGAGAGCGACAGTGCCCCTACCCGACAGAGACAGGACACCTACATGAGCGAGACAGTAAACCTACAGGAGAGTGGAAGTGCCCCTACCCGAGAGGCATTACCCCTACCCGAGAGAGACAGTGCCCCTTCCCGAGAGGCAATACCCATACTCGAGAGAGACAGTACCCCTACCCGAGAGAGACAGTGCACATACCCAAGAGGGACAGCGCCCCTACCCGAGAGACACTGTACCCCTACCATAGATTGAACACCTCCCTGATAGAGACAGTTCCCTTAACCGGGAGAGAGAGTACATCTACCCGAGAGAGACTGTACCTCTACCTGAGACAGAATTTGCAAAATGGGACAAACATCCAATTGAGATCCTACATGCAGAATTCTGTAAACGTATCCTCCGGACTCAAAGGAAAACCGTAAACAATGCATGCAGGGCAGAACTAGGCCAATATCCATTAATAATCACTATCCAAAAAAGCGCCACCAAATTTTGGAAACACCTAGAAATGAGCAACCCCCAATGCTATCATTACGAAGCCCTGAAATTCCAAGAGAGGACCATAAAGAAGAATACCCTCAGTCAACTAGTCCTGGGACTCAGTGAAGTAACTACCAACACTACTAACAATAACCAGCCCAAGGACAGTGACAGTGTAACACAAAGGATTCGACCCAACATAATCGTCGCTAAGCAAAAGGAAAAATATGTCATATTGGGCAGAAACAACAAAAACCCAAAGCAAACTCAATTGCTACTTGGCCCTAAACAGACAATACAACTTGGCTGATTACCTGACCAGGGTAAAGCATAGCAAAATGAGAAAAACCTTGACAATGTACAGACTTAGTGAACATAGCCTGGCGATCGAAAAAGGTAGACGCAGGCAGACCCAGCTACCAAGATAGGATAGCATATTCTCTCACTGCAGTCAGGGAGTGGTGGAGACAGAGATGCACTTCCTCACAGCGTGTAGAAAATATCAGGGCATAAGGGAGAATTTCTACCCAAAATTCACAAAAATATGCCCGGAATTCAGGAATTTGAATGACGACCCAAAATTCCCATACCTACTAGGTGAAGAGAGAAATTGTGTAACCTTAGCGGCACACTATGTTACAGCTTGCCATAAACAGAGGGACAACCACTAAATATAAGAAAAGAGTATATAAAAATTATATGAATGTATACTTATACACTCAGGGATACATCTGTTTGTACACTGTATGGATAGATCTGTATTTTTGTGTGCAACCGTGAATGTTATTCGATGCTTTGGCAACATAAGATGTACCTTGTCATGCCAATAAAGCGATTTGAATTGAATTGAATTGAATTGACAGAGAGTACCCCTACCCGAGAGAGACAGTACCCCTACCCAAGAGAGACTGTACCCCTACCCGAGAGTGACAGTACCCTTACTCGAGAGAGACACGACGTCTACTTGAGAGAGACACTACATCTACTTGAGAGAGACACTATCTCTACTTGAGAGAGACACTACCTCTACCCGAGAGAGACTGTGCCCCTACCCGAGAGAGACAGTATAACCTTCCCGAGAGAGACAGTGTCCCTACCCGAGAGAGACAGTATAACCTTCCCGAGAGAGACAGTATACCCTTCCCGAGAGAGACAGTACCTCTACCCGAGAGACAATACCCCTTCCCGAGAGAGACAGTGTCCCTACCCGAGAGAGATAGTACCCCTAACCGAGAGAGACAGTATCCCTACCCGAGAGAAACAGTACACCTACCAGAGAGTGACAGTACCCCTACCCGAGAGTGACAGTACCCCTACCCGAGAAAGACGGTACACCTACCCATGAGATATGGGTACATATTCCTGTAAGAATTAATGTGTCAGCATGGAACATTGAAACCTATGAATATTTTGAGATCACTACTGGAGTTACTAATTTAGTGTATGAATTATATCTGATACTCGAATAATATCACTCACATGCCCAATATCACTTACATGGTTGTCAGGCTAGTTCACCATAGAGATCGCAGCGACACGTCAGGAGTGGTATGAAGTGTCCTTGGAGGAAGTTGGAACTGGAACTGCCTGTTGGAACAGATAAAGGAGAATTTTAGCACTATTAAATAGAGAGAAGGCAGTTGGGATCGATATACCCATGATTGATGGGATTAGAGAACAGGCAATACAAGAGACATTGACGGTGGAAAACATGCACAACTTTGCAGAAAATTTGAGGGAAGTACAAAGTGCTTTCAATAAGTTGAGCAGTAATATCAATGCAATGATGACTAAAAGATAAAGGGAAATGGCCTGTGGATTGACAGGACCGTATTTTCCGTTCGGAGGTTTCCTGCGTGCGGTTCTGGAATAAATCCATGGTCTTACCCGAGGGTTCTCAAGGTCCGGACACTTCCGCTCCTTGGCCTCTCCAACTGGAAATGTGCAGGGCCCACGTATCCCAGAGGCACATGCGGTTCGCAAGCGTCCCTGGGATCATGTGGGCCATGGGGAGCCAATCAAAGAAGGGAACCTCCCTTCATACACTTGACAGACAGACCTGTCCAATATATGAATAGAGATCACCCCAAAAACAATCAAACATTCAATATATATTTTTTTTAAATCACGTTATTAAAATTAGTTGAAAGTACATTAAAATTAAATATTTTAAACAAAAGTTTAACTTTTTTACAAAAATAACTAACTTAACTAAACTGGGTTAAAATAAACTTACCTGTTTTTAAAGCATTTTTAAATGATAAATGAGTGATTTTTTTCTTTTTTCAAATCTTATGCTGTTACAAACAGGCCTTACACCTGCTTACTCCCGATCTCTCTCCTCTTGGAAAGTGCGCTTGTGTGTGAACAGTGAGTGAAAGCAACGATGGGTATGGATGTGAAGCCCTCCTCAGTGGAATATCCCGCCGGCACAGGAATATTGTGCTTTCTTACCGGCCCTGGTGAGTGACCAGAAGTTCCCTGGCAAGTGAAGATCTGAACTTCGAGAAGGGAGTTGGTGTCCTCAGAGGACAGTGGGCATATTCGGGTGAAGTTCTGTGGATTGGGGTGGAAAGAGGGGCGGATGTATCGGGGATTCTGTTACATTTCAATTCCCAGCTCCTCCAGCTCGAGGGTTTGGCAACCCTCCAGGATTGCTTGGGATTCTCCAGTAAGGAAAGGATAATCTCCAGGACACGGCTGCAAGCAGAACTCTGGGAAAATATCATCGGGGGCATTAAAAAGTATCTATTTTTTTCAATTTCGTTGAACAATGCCCTGAAATCTGGAGACGGACTGGTCAATGCAATAAGACTATTGAGCCGGCAGTTTCCTTCTGCAAATGACCATTTCATTGCCAGTGTTTAATTGAGGTCATATATTCCGCAACCGAGCCGCTGCCCGTAATATCGGAACCACAACAACAGCAACTTGCATTTATATAGCGCTTTCAATTGAGTCAGACAACCCAAGATGTTGCACAGGAGCTTAAACATTGACACGGAGCCACAGAAGGAGATTTTATCCCAGGTGACCAAACACTTGGTCAAACAGATCGGGGGAAACTGGGCCACGCCCTCGTTAATTCAGTAGTAGCTTCCCAAGAAGTTGGTCGAAGTGCTCCCCCTCCTTCTTGGGGCGCAACTACTCAATGTCGCGGCGCTACATGCAGCAGCGTCACGCACGGGGGAACGGAGCACCGCGTCATTGTAGGTCTCCGCCCCTGATTAAAGGGGAGGGGCCTAGCGCTGCATGCACCAGGGCCCTGCCGGACCACCAGGGAGTGGTGTGCCGCGGAAACAGCCCGGCTTTCAAGAGGAATGGCGGGCTGAGCGATTGTGGCCGGCACCCCAGATACAAAATGTTAAAGGTGGGAAGATGCTGGCAGTCAGCCAAAATATAAATGACCGCCCGACACCTGCCCTTTAAGTAGTGCCTCCGCCCGCTACTGCCGCTGCAAAACCGCTGACTGATCCTGTTGGTCCCATCGCCCGGCGATAATTCAGGGGGCGGGCGCAACGGAAGTCTGCGGCCAGGGCGCTATGCATGATGATGATATCGGCCCAGATATTGCGATCCCTACGGGTGGGCACGCGCTGTGTACTCACCCGTAGTGACATGGGAAATGCCGGTTTCAGGCATGCACAGCACATGCGCCGAAAACCGGCATTTCCGGTCCATCAAGAATTGTCTAGACAGATACTCCGGCCGCCCTGGAGAAGGGCCTCTGTGGGCGGATCATCCCGCTTTCTGGAGACCCTCCTCCCGCAGATAACACTTAAGGCCTGCTTTTACCCGGAAAAGAGTTGAAAATAAAGTTTAAAAAATATATCATTCACTGATTTATCATTTAAAAATACTTAAAAAAATTATAAGTTTATTTTTACCCCTGTAAAAAACGTTAATTATTATTTTCAACAAATTAAATTTTTGTTCAAAATACTTAATGCTTAATGTATTGTAATTTCAAGTCATTTTGAAAATATGATGTTTCTTAAAATGTATTTAAAGTTTGACTATCTTTTTAGGGTGATCTACATTCATATATTCTGTCAAGTGTATAAAGTGAGATTCCCTTCTTTGATTGGCTCCCCATGGCCCACGTGATCCCAGGGACGCTGCGAACTACCTGTGCCTCTGGGTTACGTGGGCCCTGCGCACTGGGAATTTGGAGAGAACCAGGATCGGAAGCGTGTGCGTCCCGGGAACCCTCGGGTAAGGGCGTAGATTTTTCCAGATCGCAGGCCTACGCCTGCAGGAGACCAGCAATTGGAAAATACGGGCCATTATCATTGTACTGGCCACGCTAGACGTGCTCCTATCTAGCTATCCAGCAAGTTAAACACTCATTCAAAATAATTCTTCCCTGAAGCCGTTTGCTGTTTTGAAGCTTTTACTTGAACAAATTTGTGAAACTGTAAACAAAGACAAAGTATGTTTTGTACATAAACTGAGTACTACACATTCGATATTACACAAGATATAAACATATTTATAACAGTAGAATAGACTAATTGTATAACTAACTAACATTTGAACTAACTTCTGTAACTATTAAATATTAATCTTTTATAAACATAGTATTATCAAAATATTACTCTGACAACATTGCTATTATGCTAAGAACTAAAGATACTCACAGATATTGCGTTTGGCCTAACATATGAAGTCAGATTACATTAGATTGTAAGTGGAACTTCTCATAGCAAATTCTCCATTACTCAAGTCAGGTTCTTCCTGGCAAAACTGCTTCCTGGGGTCAACAGGAAGAAAGGTAAGAAGGTCAAATGACCTCACACAGGAAGAAAGGTCAGATGACCTTTCCAGCATACAAACTGTTAACACAATAACCGCCACCAGAGGGTGCTATCTGCACACATTAAATGTTCAGAATGTCCATCGGTCCAGAACACTCCCCGTCTGGGGTCATTAACGACTCCACATAGTCCGAACTCTACCTGTCACTGGAGTCCTCAGGCGACAAAAGAAGAACCACCTCAGAGGCGGGCCGAGAGAAGACCTTTGCTGTTCCTTCTTTGATGACTCTCAAGTCCACGTTTCTCACTCTCCCGTCCTGGCTGGGATGGGAGTTCACGATGATAGCCATAGGCCACTCATTCCTTTTTACCTGATTGTCCCTCATCAAGACAACATCTCCTTCTTTGAGATCCGGCCTCTTGTCCTGCCACTTGCGTCGTCTCTGTAGTGTGGTGAGGTACTCCCTTCGCCACCTGTTCCAAAACGTGTCTGCCAGACTCTGGACTCGTTTCCATTCTTCCTTGAAGAGTTCTCCTTCCCCAAACTCTCCTGGAGGACAAGGGGGAACACCTGTCTTCTGGGTCAAAAGCATGGCCGGAGTGAGGATGAGAGGCGATTCTGGGTCTGAAGATACAGGAATGAGGGGCCTTGCATTCATCAAAGCAGTGACCTCAGCCATCAGTGTGGTCAAGACCTCATGTGTGAGGCACGACGATCTACCTTGGAGAAACATGCAGTCGAGGATACGGCGGGCAATGCCGATCATACGCTCCCATGCGCCGCCCATGTGGGATGAGTGAGGTGGGTTGAATACCCAGGTGCATTTCTGCTCTTGGAGATACTTCTCCACCCTCTGAGAGCTGGAACTAGATCCATCCATCTTCAGCTCTCTGCAGGCGCCAACAAAGTTTGTGCCGTAATCTGAGCGTATTTGCTTTGCCGGGCCTCTAATTGAGAAAAACCTTCTCAGAGCGTTTATGAAGCTGGAGGCGCCCATTGTTTCTATGACTTCGATGTGTACAGCTCTTGTGGACATACATGAGAACATCACCGCCCACCTCTTGCTATTGGCGTGCCCTCCTCTAGTGCGGCATGAGACCACATCCCATGGTCCGAAAACATCGACGCCTACGTAGGTGAAAGGTGGTGCTACTTGTAGCCGCTCGGCTGGCTGTTCTGCCATCTGGTGGTGCTTCGTCTTCCCACGGAGTTTCTTGCAGGTGACACATTTGAAAAGCGTGCCGCTGATACATCTCTTAGCTCCAACCAACCAGAGGCCGTCTGCTCTGATGGCACCTTCGGTGAAATGTCTGCCCTGGTGCTTCACGGCCTCATGATGGTAACACACGAGCAGAATGGCCATATGATGACGACCTGGAATGAGGGTGGGGTTGGTTGCATTCATTCCTAGTTGAGACTGCGATATGCGTCCCCCAACTCTGAGAAGGCCGTCGGTGTCGACGATGGGATGCAGCTTCCGTAGACTGCTGTGAGGGGGTAGGTTGTGTTCTGCTGCTATGCACCTCAACTCTTCTGAATAACACTCGTGTTGGACACTCTTTATCACAAGGATTGTGGCTCTTTTGAGCTCCTCTTCAGAGGGACTCTTCCGACAGATGTGCCACCCATGGCAGTTACTCCCTTGCGTAGGCTGGGAGAAGGTATGAGCTATATGGGTTAGGCGTGCTATCGTCTTTATGAGAGTGTTCCATTTGGAGAAATGCTCGAAGCATTTGGTGCTCATCAGGTTCTTACAGATTTGAGTAACGTTCGCTGTTACCTGTGGGCATATCTCGCAGTCAGAAACAGGGTTGAGTAGGTCGAATGACGCGTTGATTTCGGAGAAGTGTGGGAACGGATCCTGAAGAAAAGCAGGTCGTGACAGCCAAGTCGTGCTACTGAGTAGGGACGCTGTTACAGATCTAGACCCATGGTCAGCTGGGTTCAGGTCTGTAGGGACGTACTTCCACTGGTCGGAGGACGTGGACTGTCGAATACGTTGGACTCTGTTGTTCACGTATACTTAAAACCGTCTACTTTGGTTATGGATGTATCCTAGCACCACTTTGCTGTCTATATAATATGTGATGCTGTCGAACTTCAGATCAATCTCGTCTTCTATGAACGCTGCAATCTCAACTGCTAATACTGCTGCGCACAGTTCCAATCTGGGTATGGTGAGGTCTGGCTGGGGCGCCAACTTGGCCTTTCCAAAGACGAAGCCGATTTTGCTTTGCCCTTCTTGAGTGGTGACCTTCAGATAAGCCACACTTGCAATGGCCTTAGCGGATGCGTCTGCAAAGACACAAAGCTCTTTGAATTGGGCATTTAAGGGAGAGAAAGACGAATAGCAGCGAGGTATTCGGATCTCCTGTAAGTCTTGGAGTGAGTCTCTCCATCTGTCCCACTCTGCTTCCATCTCTTCAGGGAGAGGTGAATCCCACTCTTCAGCGCGTGTGGAGAGTTCCCTGAGGAGCAGCCTGCCTTGTATGGTGACAGGGGCTAAGAAGCCAAGAGGGTCGTATAGGCTGTTGACTGTAGAGAGCACTCCTCTACGTGTGAAGGGTTTCTTGGCGTCTAGGACTTGGAACGTGAACGTGTCTGTTGCTATGTTCCATGACACCCCTAGGCTAAGCTGTAGGGGGAGGTCATCAGTGAAGAGGTCTAGGTCCTTGACGTCCTTAGCACGATCTTCAGGGGGGAATGTCTCCATCACTGCTGGTCTGTTAGAGGCTATCTTATGCAGCCTGAGGTTGGATAGTGCAAGTAGTTCCTGGGCTCGTCCGAGGGTACTGATGGCCTCTGCTTCGGTCGGGAATGACTTCTGTGCATCGTCGACATAGAACTCTCGTTCGATGAACCCTCTCATGTCACTGCCAAAGTCGTCGTCTTCTTCCTTGGCAGCCCTCCTTAGTCCGTATATGGTGACAGCAGGGGATGGGCTATTCCCAAAGACATGGACACGCATTCTGTAGTCCACAATGTTTCTATTAGGGTCATTGTCCCGATACCACAGGAAGCGAAGGAAGTCTCTGTGGCCTTCTCTCACCACGAAGCAATGAAACATGTGCTGGATATCGGCAGTGATGGCGACGGGCTCTTTCCTGAATCTCATGAGCACTCCCAAGAGGCTGTTGTTAAGATCAGGCCCTGTGAGGAGTACGTCGTTGAGAGAGATGCCCTGATATGGTGCATTGGAGTCAAACACCACGCGGATCTGTTCCGGCTTTTTGGGGTGGTAGACTCCAAAGGAAGGGAGGTACCAACACTCTTGGCCTTCCTGGAGTGGAGGAGCTATCTCTGCATGATCGTTGACGAGCATTTTCTTGACAAATTCTAGGAAGTGTGCTTTCATCTTTTCAGATTCCTGGCGACGTCCTACAGGGTACACATTAACGAGGCAAATCTTGGAGCATGCTCTTGCGCTCAGTCCTTCTCCACACACCTCGGTGCACCTGGATGTAATCTCCGGACCAGCAACTCCCTCTCTCTCCCCGCCGTGCTCTGAAGCGGGAGCAGATGACTCTGACTCCCAAGGAGCTGGGCCTGGGTGTAGTGCTGAAACGTGCCGATCACTTTCACATTCAGTGCATTTTGCATCCACCTTGCAGTTCTTAGCGAGATGGCTCGTGGAAGAGCAGCACTTGAAACATATAGAGCTCTCTTTAAGATACTGTTTCCGATCTTCCAGGGAAATCTCCCTGAAGCCTCTGCACTTAATTAAAGGATGGGGCTTGTTGTGGATAGGGCATTGTTTGCTCATATCCTCAGGTTTCTTCTGAATCTTTATGTGCTCAGTTGAGGACACTTGCATTTTGTGGACAGATATTGGTGTCTTTCCATGTCTGTCGAACTTGTCTCTTCTGGCAAGTGCTGGGTGGGAGGAGAAGAAGTTGAAGCTGGGGTCGTTCCTGGCTTTGGCTTCTTTACGGATGAATTTAACGAATGCAGAGAATGGTGGGAACGCCACGTTGTGCTTTAGCTTAAACTTTGATCCAAACATTATCCACTTCTCCTGCAGGTTAAATGGAAGATTCTTAATGATGGGACTTACCCCTCTGGAAGTGTCTAAGTACGATAGACCGGGTAGGTAGCCGTCCTGCTTTGCGGCTTCGAGTTCCGACAGCAGATCTCCAAGGTCGCGGAGCTTCTGGTGTTCCTTACTCGTCAACCTCGGAAAGTTCGCCAACCTGTCAAAGAGAGCCCTTTCAATGGCTTCGGGCAAGCCGTAGCTTTCTTCCAGCCTCACCCAAGCCTTCTTCAACCCCTCTGGCAGCTGCCCCACATTGGCCGCTTTTATCCTGCAGGCCTGTCCGGCGGACTCTGGGCCGAGCCACTTGATAAGGAGGCCGAGCTCTTGTCCTGCCGACAGGTCTAAGCCCGATATGGCATCGTGGAAGCAGGACTTCCAAGCCCGATAATTCTCTGGCCTGTCATCAAACTTAATTAACCCCGAAGTCACCAGCTGGGTGCGTGCAAGGTATTTGGCGAGGTCGTAGGTGCTGGGACCTGGGCCAGGGTTGCCTTGGCTGGGGGCTCTGTTGGGGGCCTCAAGGGACCGAGAGGGGATTTGCCTCCGACTTTCCCTATTCGGCGTCCTATTCCTTTGCACTGTGTCTTCAGTTCTGCTGGTGGAGAATCTGCGGCTTGAGGCACTCCGTCTGCTTTGACCTTGGTTGGCAACTTGTGGCATGCTATACGAAGTGTTTGCGTCTGTAGAGATGTGCGGGCTTCCATCCCTTTCTCCTGTAAACTGTATGTTGGCAAGGTCGCTCACGTAATCTATGGTGCGCAGTCGTAGACTCTGCCACGGAACGGGAATTAAAGGTTTGTAAGCTGTCTCGGGATCAGCTCCCTCCAAAATTGCCTCGAATACTTGTGTCTCGGCTAATGCAGCAGCTATCTCTTTTTGTTGCTGCAGAGCGTCTAATGTGGCTTGGAGACGGGCCTGTTCAGCCTGGCGTTCCACTTGGTGATGGGCCTGTTCCACTTGGAATTCAGCTTGGAGTCGGGCCTGTTCTGCTTGGTGTTCCACTGTCCGTATGCGCAGCTCTGGCTTGAGCTGCTACTAGTTTAGCCCGTGCTCTGGCGAGGGCTATGCTTATTCTAGAACCACCCGATGACCGTGAGCCAACTTGCGACCTGTAGTAACCAGTGCTTATAGACTGATTGTCACGTTCTACAGTTTCGTCTGCCTGTTTAGGGTCTTCTACTTGCTGCAAAGCATTTTCGTTATTATCTTCTGACATGTTGATGTGTGGTAGATGTGCTCTATGAGGTTAAGGCTTACTCTGGGTTCCTCCTGCTCCGCTCTTCACAGCTAGTCGTATTGCTATCTTTTCTCTGATATCTTTTCACTGATATCTTTTCACTGATATCTTTTCACTGTACTGGCCGCGCTAGATGTGCTCCTATCTAGCTATCCAGCAAGTTAAACACTCATTCAAAATAATTCTTCCCTGAAGCCGTTTGCTGTTTTGAAGCTTTTACTTGAACAAATTTGTGAAACTGTAAACAAAGACAAAGTATGTTTTGTACATAAACTGAGTACTACACATTCGATATTACACAAGATATAAACATATTTACAACAGTAGAATAGACTAATTGTATAACTAACTAACATTTGAACTAACTTCTGTAACTATTAAATATTAACCTTTTATAAACATAGTATTATCAAAATATTACTCTGACAACATTGCTATTATGCTAAGAACTAAAGATACTCACAGATATTGCGCTTGGCCTAATATATGAAGTCAGATTACATTAGATTGTAAGTGGAACTTCTCATAGCAAATTCTCCATTACTCAAGTCACCTTTCCAGCATACAAACTGTTAACACAATAACCGCCACCAGAGGGTGCTATCTGCACATGTAAAATGTTCAGAATGTCCATCGGTCCAGAACAATCATCGCAGTGGAGCAGAGCGCTACCGGCCACCGCCAACGTTAAGCTCCCACTGAATTTTGCCGGAGGTGTTAGCGGTGATGCACCCAGGTGCTAGGGCATTTGTGCCTTGTTTGCACCTCTGGGAGCGCCAACGTGAGGCGCAAAGCAACCCAATTTCTCCCCCAATGGTTTTTAAGGAGTATTTTAAGAGGGGAGAGAGGTGGAGAGGTGAGAGGTTTAGCAGGGAATTCCAGAGTTTAGGGCTCAGCTGAAGATACGGCCGTCAATGGTGTATCGATGAAAATCGGGGATGCCTGTTTATGTCTTGACGGTTACAGTTGGCGAACTTCAGTTGGGCCAGACATGTACCTCTCCATCAGTGGGAGGCCTTGTGGGCAGCAGACACAGCGATGATCACTAAAGGGACATTGTAGCCTGTTCCTGAACTCATACCTCCCTCCTGTCGGTTTCCTCATCTCAGTTATGCAACACAGATGTATATATCAATAGTAAATTGACAAAAACACAGCGAAAATAATGATATATAATACAAGTCACTAAATACGGCATGGACTAATAAAAAATTTTGAGGAGGAAACAAGGAGGGTAGATGAGGGTAGTGCGTTTGATGTAGTGCATATAGATTTTGGCAAGGTTTTTGATATTGTTCCACATGGCAGACTGGTCACGAAGTTAAAAGCCCGTGGGATCCAGGGCAAAGTGTCAAGTTGGAATCCAAACTGGCTTGGAGACAGGAAGTAGAGGGTAATGGTTGATGGGTGTTTTTGTGACTGGAAGGCTGTTTCCAGTGGAGTTCCGCGGGGCTCACTACTAGGTCCCTTGCTTTTTGTGATATATGTCAGTGATCTAGACTTGAATATAGGGGTATGATTAAGAAGTTTGCAGTTGATACTAAAATTGGCTGTGTGGTTGATGCTGAAGGAGGACGCTGTAGACTGCAGGAAGATATCAATAAATTGGTCAGGTGTGCAGAACAATGGCAAATGGAATTCAATCCAGAGAAGTGTGAGGTAATGCATTTGGGGAGGGCTAACAAGGAAAGGGAATACACATTAAATGGTAGGAAACTGAGTAGTGTAGAGGAACAAAGGGACTTTGGAATGCATGTCCACAGATCGCTGAAGGTAGCAGGCCAGGTAGATAAGGTGCTTAAGCAGACTTACGGCATGCTTGCCTCCATTAGCCGTGGCATAGAATACAAGAGCAGGGAGTTATGCTTCAACTGTATAAAACACTAGTTAGGCCTCAGCTAGAGTACTGCGTGCCACATTACAGGAAAAATGTGATTGAACTAGAGAGGATACAGAGGAGGTTTACAAGTATGTTGCCGTGAGTAGAGATTCTTAGCAATGAGGAAAGACTGGATAGGCTGGGTCTGTTTTCCTTGGAACAGAGGAGGCTGAGGGGAGACCTTATTGAGGTGTATAAAATTATGAGGGGCATTGATAAAGTGGATAGAAAGGAACTATTTCCCTTAGCAGAGGGGTCAAAAAACAGGGGGCACAGATTTAAAGTAATTGGTGGAAGGTTTAGAGAGGATTTGAGGGGATATTTCTTCACCCAGAGGCTTGTAGAGGTCTGGAACTCACTGCCTGAAAGGGTGGTAGAGGCAGGAACCCTAAACACATTTAAAAAGTACTTGGATGTGCCATTGGGATGCTCTAACCTGCAGGGCTACGGACCAAAAGCTGTGACATGGGATTAGGCTGGATAGCTCTTCGTTGGCTGGCGCAGTAACGATGGGCCGAAATGGCCTCCTTCCATGCTGTAACTTTCTATGCTTCTATGAAAATCAATAAAATGCAAGAAGAATTTCTCATATAACACAACTATCCACCTGACTTGGTCTATAGTTTGGAAAAAGCCAGAGGGAAGGGACTGAAAAGTTTTGCACTTAGCGTGATTGGGAAGAAATGCTTGTCCAGGGATAACTTGATGCTGACCCATTGGGGCAAGAGATTCAAATGTTCGCCTCGCTCCACACAAACACCTCTCATGAACAATCATCAAATGTGATTGGTGGAGGTGGTGATATGAGCTCACTGCATACAGTCAGGGAATTCTATAGCACAGGAGGAGGCCAATAGGCACATCGCAACTGAAAGAGCTATCACCTTAGTCCTGTTCCAGCACCCTTGTCCCCATTCGGCCCCACTCCCCTGTGCTAGTTCTCTGAAATAACTCTCCACTTAGTCCCAAACACCTACCCTTTCCCCCAGTCGGCCCCTCTCCCCCTGTGCTAGTTCTCTGAAAGAACTCTCCCCTTAGTCCCAATCACCTATAATTTCCCCCATTCGGCCCCTCACCTCCTGTGCTTGTTCTCTGAAAGAACTCTCCCCTTAGTCCCAATCCCCTGCCCTTCCCCCCATTTGGCCCCTCTCCCCTGTGCTAGTTCTCTGAAAGAACTCTCCCCTTAGTCCCAATCACCTGCCCTTACCCCATTCGGCCCCTCCCCCCATGATAATTCTCTGAAATATCTCTCACCTTAGTCCCAATCACCTACTCTTTCCCCCATTCGGCCCCTCTCCCCTGTGCTAGTTCTCTGAAATAACTCTACACCTGCCATTTCCCGATATTTTAAAAAAGTTTTATTCCATATATTTCGCCACTTCTTGTTTGAAATCTAATCTGGATTCTGCTTCCTTTAGTTTGCCTGGCTGGACATTCCACATCCCAACAACCCTCTGCGTAAAGACAGTCTCTCTGAACATCTGGTCAGTGGGAAGCACAGATGAAAGAGGCCATTCGTCCCATCTAGCTAAACATTCCACATAACCCCGGGATCCTCCATCAGACCACCCCTCCGCCTCATGAATGACTCCAAGGTTTTGACACTAGTCCTTGACCTGGATTCAATCCCAGGTTTTGATGCTCTCCCTGATTTACTTCAGTCGTGAACTCCTCAATTTCCTTTGCTCTGTAATTTGAAGACGTGCCTTCAACTGCCTCGGCCCTAAGCTTTGGAATTCCCTCCCTAAACCTCTTTGCCTCTCTCTCTCTACCTCCTTTAAGATGTTCCTTAAAACCTAGCTCTTTGACCAAGCTTTTGGTCACATGTTCTAATATCTCCTTCTCTTACTAGGTGTCCTTTTTTTGTCCGATTAACGGTCCTGTGAAGCACCTTGGGACATTTTACTATGTGAAAGGCGCTATATAAATGCAAGTTCTGTTGTAACTTTGATCTGAGTGGAGTCATAATGTGACCAATGAGGGTCCTTCAACAGGGTGTACAGTGTGCGTGCAGTAAAAGCGTTGCAAGCCAACAAATAAACATGGCCTTTGAACCTGGAGCGCCCCAGCCCTGCTGTGTGGCCACATCTCAACGGAGGTACTGCCTAACTGCGTGCAGCCAACATGGCCGAATAGTAAGGAACAGAAATGTGGCGCAACTCAACTTTGATATGTGATGTGAACGTACTTTCTGCTTATTGCATCTTTTTGACGCTGTGAAATATTGCAAGAAGCATATGGGTTATATTACATTTATTAACACAATAAATGTTCATGCAGTTTTGTACAGATGTATATATATTAAACATTTCACATCTGTGCACAATTCGTGTCTCCAAAACGTTATTTCCTGTTGAGTTGCATTCCCCGCCCCCTTCCCGTTATTTAAATTCCTGTGTCCACATTTAGACTCATAGAATCATTGCGTGGTTACAGCACGGAAGAAGGCCTTTCAGCCCGTCGAGCCCGAGCCGACTCTCTGCAAAAGCACTTCACCTCGGCCCACTCCCCCGGCCTTTCTCCATAGCCCTGCAATTTTTATTCCTTCAGGTGCTTATCCAGCTCCGTTTTGAAAGAAGTGATTGAGTCTGACCCTACCCCACTTTCAGGCAGTGCATTCCAGATCCTAAGCACTCGCTGTGCAAAAATGTTTTTCCTCATGTTACCTTTGGTTCTTCTGCCAATCACATTAAATCTGTGCCCTCTGGTTCTCGACACTTCTGTCAATAGGAACAGTTTCTCTCTATCTACTCTGTCCAGACCCCTCATGATTTTGAACACCTCTATCTAATCTCCACTCAATCTTCTCTGCTCTAAGGAGCTTCTCCAGTTTCTCCAGTTTCTCCATGTAACTGAAATCCCTCATCCCTGGAATCATTCTTGTAAATCTTCTCCGAACTGTCTCTAAGGCTTTCACATCCTCCCTAAATTGCGGTGCACAGAATTGGGCACAATAGTCCAGTTGAGGCCAAACCAGAGATTTATACAGGTTCATCATAATTTCCACACTTTTGTACTGTGTACCTCAATTCATGAAGCCCTGGATACTGTATGCTTTTTTAACTGCTTTCTCAACCCTACTTGACACTTTCAATGAATTGTGCACATATACCCCTAGGTTTCTCCGTTCATGGACCCAATTTAGGATTGTATCCTATTGTTTATATCTCCTACCCTTATTCTTTCTACCAAAATGTATCACTTCACACTTTTCAGTGTTAAATTACACCTGCCACGTGTCCACCCATTTCATCAGCCTGTCTATCTCCTCTTGAAGTCGATCAGTATCCTCCTCACTGTTAACTATAATTCCAAGTTTTGTGTCATCTGCAAGTTCTGAAATTACAATTTTATCTGCCAATCTTTGATTCCAATTTAACCGGGCCAGATCTGTTCTCATCCCACTGAAATTGGCCTTCCTCCAATTAAATATTTCGAATCTAGATTGCTCCTTGTCCTTTCCATAGCTAATCTAAACCTTATGATACAGTGAAGACTGTTCCCTAAATGTTCATCTACTGACACTTGCTCCTCTTGTTCTAATCCATTCCCCAGAATCGGATGCAGCAATGCCTCCTTCCTCGTTGAGCCGGAAACTTAGAGAATAAGAAAGTTCTCCTGATCACACTTCAGAAATCTTCCCCCTCTCTGCCCTTTACACTATTAATATCCCAGTCTATATTAGGTTGTTGAAGTCCCCCATTATCACTACTGTATAGTTCTTGCATCTCTCTGCAACATCTCTGCAAATTTGCTCCTTCATATTTATCCCCCTAGTTGGAGGTCTATAGAATACATCTAGTAGTGTAATGGCACCTCTATTAATTCTTAACTCGAGCCAGATAGATTCTGTCCTTGCCCCCTCCAGGACAACTATTCCCGCCAGCAGTGTAACATTCTCCTTAACCAATACTGCCACACTACCTCCTAGCTTTCCTTCCCTATCTTTCTTGAACATCTTATATCCAGGAATATTTAATACCCGATTCTGCCCTTTTTTGAGCCAGGTCTCTCTTATCACCACGACATCAAATTCCCATCTGGCTATTTTTTCCTGCAGCTCACCAATCTTGTTTGCTGTGCCTTGTCCATTCACATGCATACACTGTAAACCTCTGTTAGACCATCCTGTGTTCTCTCTTAGTCTGACTGCACTTAATACTTTACTATTTTTACTTTAGTTTTATCAATCTCTCCCAATCCTTTGTGCGCTTTGTTTCCCCTTTCTAATGCTACATCCTGGTGCCCATCTCCCTGCCAACTTTATATAAACCCTCCCTGACAGCATCATCAAATGTCCCCATGATGATATTTGTGCCAGTGTTGTTGAGGTGCTAACTGTCCGACCTGTACAGATCGCACCTCCCCCAGAACTGGTACCAATGCCCCATGAATCTGAAGCCCTCCCTCCTGCACCATCTCTCCAGCCACACATTCATCTGCTCTATCCTCCTATTGCTATACTCACTCGTGTGTGGCACCAGGAGTAATCCAGGGATTACTACCTTTGAGATTTTGCTTTTTAATCTCTTTCCTAGCTCCCTGAAATCTGCCTGCAGTACCTCATCCCTCTTCCTACCTATGTTGTAGGTACCGATATGGATAATTACCTCTGGCAGTTCACGTTCCCCCCTCAGAATGTTCTGGAGCCGTTCGGTGACATCCTTAACCCTGGCATCAGGGAGGCAACATACCATCCTGGAGTCACTTCTGTGGCTGCAGAAACGCCTGTCTGCTCCCCTAACTATCGAATCCACTACAACGTTTGCTTTCTCTATCTTCCTCCCTACCCCACTCTACAGCTGAGCCATCCGTGGTGCCATGGACTCGGCTCTGGCTGTACTCCCCACAGGAACCATTGCCCTCACCAATAATCAGAGCTGAATACTGGTTGGAGAGTGAAATGCACTCAGGGGACTCCTGCACTACCTGCCTGGTCCTGTTCTTCTGTCTGGTGGTCACCCATTCCCTCTCTGCCTGAGCACTCCAGATCTCTGGGGTGTCCACGTCCTGAAATGTGTTGTCCACGTCGCTCTAAGCCTCACAGATGCACCGAAGTGACGCCAGCTGCTGCTTAATCTCCGGAACATGGAGCTCAAGCTCCTCCATCTGAAGACACGTCCTGCACATGTGGTTGTCAAGGACACGGGAAGCATGCTGGATTTCCCACATGGCACAGGATGTGCATTCCACGGGACGGAGCTGACCTGCCATGCATTTATTTATTCGACTATTAACTAACTTTACAGAAACTTAAGAATAAAATGTATCTAATTTAAGTTATTAATATAACATAGTATTAACAGTTAATAATTTAATATTGTATTAATAGTTCGTAATTTAATGTAGTATTAACAGTAATTCATCTCCAAGCTCCTGCGTTATCCCTAACCCGCTAGTTAACCCCGGGCACCTAGCTTGAAGAGAAATAAAACGGTGTGACCTCTACCAGCGAATCAGTTACCAGCTATCCTGTGACATCACTGCTTTTTTCGAATCACCGCTCAGCTCCCTTTATTCTGCTAACGCCGCTCCCGCTCAGGCCCGCGCTCTGTCCTGGGCAATCTCCGCCTCTCCATTGATGCTGCTGCCACCGCTTCCACTGCTGCCACTCCCGCTCAGGCCCGCGCTCTGTCCTGGGCAATCTCCGCCTCTCCATTGATGCTGCTGCCGCCGCTTCCACTGCTGCCTCTCCCACTCAGGTCTGAACTCTCAATTACAGCGTGACTGTTAACACAGGCAGTGTAATCTATAACTGCTGACATAGGAACTTATAATGGGGAAAAATGCCTGGGAAATGCATGGAGACCAAAGAAACAGAGAGATGAAGCATGAACCCTTGTTGCGCACTGTGTTTGCTGACTGTACAGCTCCTCTGTCTATGAATCACTCCCTCAGTACTGCCCCTCCGACAGTGCAGTGCTCTCTCAGTACTGCCCCTCCAACAATGCAGCACTCCCTCAGTACTGCCCCTCCAACAATGCAGCGCTCCCTCAGTACTGCCCCTCCGAGAGTGCAGTGCTTTCTCAGTACTGCCCCTCCGACTATGCAGCGCTCCCTCAGTACTGCCCCTCCAACAGTGCAGCACTCGATCAATACTGCCCCTCCGAGAGTGCAGCACACCCTCAGTACTGCCCCTCCGAGAGTGCAGTGCTCTCTCAGTACTGCCCCTCCGACTATGCAGTGCTCCCTCAGTACTGCCCCTCCAACAATGCAGCGCTCCCTCAGTACTGCCCCTCCGACAGTGCAGCACTCGATCAATACTGCCCCTCCGAGAGTGCAGCACTCCCTCAGTACTGCCCCTCCGACACTGCAGCAATCTATCAGTACTTCCACTCCGACAGTGCAGTGTTCCCTCAGTGCTGCCCCTCCGACAGTGCAGCGCTCCCTCAGTACTGCCCCTCTGACAGTGCAGCACTCGATCAGTACTGCTACTCCGACAGTGAACCACTCCCTCAGTACTGCTCCTCCAACAGTGCAGCGCTCTCTTTGGAATGCCCCTCCGATAGTGTAGAGTTCACTCAGAACTGCCCCTCTGACAGTGAAGCGCTCCATCAGTACAGCCCCTCTGATACTACAGTGCTCCCTCAGTACTGCCCCTCTGACCGTGCAGCACTCCCTCAATACTGACACTCCGACCGTGCAGCACTCCATCAGTACTGCCCCTCCCACAGTGCTGCGATCTACCAGTACTGCCCCTCCAACTGTGCAGCACTCCCACATTACTGCGCCTCCGACAGTGCAGTGGCTCCCTCAGTACTGCCCCTCCGACAGTGCAGCACTCCCTCAGTACTGCCCCTCCAAAAGTTCAGCGCTCCCTCATTACTGCCCCTCTGACAGTGCAGCGCTGAATCAGTACTGCCCATCTGACAGTGTGGTGCTCCTTGAGTACTGGCGCTCTGACTGTGCAGGGCTCTCTCAGTGCTACCCCTCTGAAAGTGCAGCGCACACTCAGTGCTGCCCCTCCAACAGTGCAGCACTCCCTCAGTATTGCCCCTCCAAAAGAGCAGCACTCCTTCTGAAATGCCACTCCGACAGTGCAGCGCTCTCTCAGTACTGCCTCTCTGACAGTGCAGCGCTCCCTCAGTACTCACCCTCCATCAGTGCAGCACTCCTTCAGTACTGCCCCTCCGATAGAGCAGCACTCCTTCTGTAATGCCACTCTGACAGTGCAGCGCTCCCTCAGTACTCCCCCTCCGACAGTGCAGCGCTCCCTCAGTACTCCCCCTCCGACAGTGCAGCATTCCCTCAGTACTGCCCCTCTGAGATGGCAGTGCACTGGTACTTGAAACCAGAGATGTTCTGACTCAGATGCGAGAGTGCTAAACCCACTGAGCCATGGCTGACACTACACAGCCTAGTTACTTTTCTTTTGAAGGATGGTCACTGTGTAAAGGGGGCAGCCACAGTTGCATATCGCAAGGTCCCACAAACAGCAATGACCAGATAATCGGCTCATTTTTTTTTGAGCGATGTTGGTTGAGGCCTATATATCAGCCCCAGGACTCCTCCCCCATTCTTCTTCGAAATAGTGGAGTCTTTAATGTCCACCCGAGAGGGCTTGAGAGGATTGAGCTCATTTGCAATGCGTCCTCCTACAGTTGAATAGCCAGCCGAAAAGGCTGACACTTACACAATTGGGCCGCAGGTTGCTGCACAGTGATTCGCTGGGTTCATGTTTTTGAGGGTGCACAAGAGATTAATGGAACAAAGTACATTATCACTTATGTTGTCCTCTTTTTTCCCTCTTCTTACCTTAGTTAGGAGAAGGTTGGAGAAGATACCAACAATCCCATTGCCTGCTGCAGGAGGGGCCGTGCTTCTAATCATCTCTACGACTGTTGTTCATTCAATTGGCAATGCATGCAGGAGAACCAACAAGTGAATATGAAACAACTGGGGCCTGGCCCCTCCCTATCTCTGTGACCTCCTCCAGCCCCACAACTGCGACATCTCTGAGCTCCTCCAATTCTGGCCTCTTGCACATCCCCCATTTTACATTGTTCCACTATTGGCTGCAGTGCCTTCAGCTGCCTCGGCCCCAAGCTCTGGAATTCTTTCCCTAAAGCTCTCCACCTCACTCTCTTCCTTTTAGACTCTCTTTAAAACCTATCTCTGACTGAGCAGTTGGTCACCTGTCTTAATATCTCATTATGTGGCTCGGTGTCAAATCTTTGTTTGATAATCACTTCTGTGAAGAGCCTTGGGACGGTTTACTATGTTAAAGGGGCTGTGTAAATATAAGTTGTTGAAATATGGGTGCTGAAAGCAAACAGTGCTTTGGGACATGCTGAGGTCGTGAAAGGCACTATATAATTGCAAGTGTGCTGCACCCTCTCAATGGCCGAGACACCCTCCCTAAGGTAAGATATCTAAAACTGGACCCACAGAAATCTAACCAACACCAACAATAACAATTTGCAGAGGTTAGGGCCTAGGCAGCTGAAGGCACAGCCACCAATAGTGGAGTGATGGAAATCGGGGAAGTGCAAGAGGCCTGATTTTGGAAGAACGCAGAGATCTCAGAGAGTTGAAGGGCTGGAGGAGGTTATAGAGATAGGGAGGGGCAGAGGTCCATGGAGGGATTTGAAAACAAGAATTTTAAAATTGAAGCGTTGTTGCACCAGGAACCAATGTTGTAGGTCAGCGAGCAAAGCGAGCAGAGAAGGTTAAGGGGAGATTTCATCGAGGCATTCAAAATTCTGATTGGTTTTGATAGAGTAAATAAGGAGAAACTGTTCCCACTGGCAGGATGGTCGTTAACCAGAGGACAATGATTTATCATAAATGGCTAAAGCACCAGGTGTGGGGAAGAGGAGAATTTTTTTTTTACACAGCAAGTTGTGATGTGGAATGTGCTGCCTGAAAGGGCGGTGGAAGCAGATTCAATAATAACATTCAAAAGGGAATTAGACAAATAGTTGAAGAGAAGACATTTGCAAGGCTATTGGGAAAGAGCAGGGGAGTGGGACTAATTTGATGGCTCTTTCAAAGAGTCGGCATAGACACGATGGGCTGAATGGGCTCCCTCTATGCTGTAAGACACTATGATTTAGCACCTGTTTCCTCTCATTATTCCTCCGAAAATGTATCACCTCACGTTTCTCTGCATTAAATGTCATCCCTCTGCCGAATCTCCCAGTCTGTCTTTGTACTCCTGAAGTCCCATTAGTCCTCTTCACAGTTAATCATGTTTTGACCTGGATGACTTCAAGCTTCTTGAGTGTTGTTGGCGCTGCACTCGTCCAGGCAAGTGAAGAGATTCCATCACACTCCTGACCTGTAGATTGTGGATGGTGGAAAGGCTTTGGGAATCAGGAGGTGAATCACTCATTGCAGAATACCCAGCCTCTGACCTGCTCTTGTAGCCATTTTATCAATTTTCTGGTCAATGGTGACCCCCCAGGATGTTGATGGTGGGGGACTCAGTGATGGTAATGCTGTTGATTGTCAAGGGGTGGTGGTCAGACTCTCTCTTGTTGGAGATAGTCATTGCCTGGTACTTGTTGTATCCGTGTGTTAATGGAGACACGGAATGCAGGAGTTGGTTTACAGGTGTTTATTGAACAAAGTCTGGAGGTGAACGAAAAGATACAAGACACTATACAGGCTTATATAGCCCGAGTGGCCACTACCGGCATTACAGTACACAGGGGATCTTAAAGGTACATACACCACAATTCCTCCCCTATTAGACAACCAGTACATCATATTGTACATCCAGTATCACCGGATCGGAGGTAGATACTATGGGTATCTCTGCTTCATCATTAGGCGTATAGGGTTGTGGTGTAGGTTATCCCTTTTCAGATGACTGTATGATTTGGTCAGCATGGCGCCTTATTATGCTTTCTCCAATGTCCATGGTATACATCAGTGGTCCTAGTCGTGTGCAAATAGTTCCAGGCTGCCATTTCTCGGTACGGTAGTCCCGGGCCAAAACTTGTTGACCTATCTGGAAGGTTCTAGTTGGCCTTTCATTCATGCCTTGAAATTGCCGGTTCTCTACGTCCCTTCTGATGTTTGGCTTGATCAAATCCAGCCGGCATCTTAGTCTTCTATTGAAAAACATCATGGCGGGAGTTTGGTTTGTAACCACATGTGCTGCATTCCTGTATGTAAACAAGAAGTTATCCCCCTTATGTTGCAGATATATGTCTTCATTACCCATGGCCTTTATGGCCTTCTTGAAGGTCTGGACAAACCTTTCAGCTAATCTATTGGTGGCAGGATGGTATGGAGCGGACGTGTAGTGCTTAACCCCATTGTTTTTTAAGAACTTCCTGAATTCTTCGGACACAAATTGCAGTCCATTATCAGAACAGATCTGTTCAGGCAGCCCATTCCTGGCAAATATGGTCCTTAATACTGTGATGGTTTTTTCCGTGGTGGTGGAGGACATCTTTATTACCTCCGGCCACTTGGAGTGTGCATCAACCGCGATTAAGACCATTGAGTCCATAAATGGACCAGCATGAGATGAGGGCCACTCCCAAGGATGTAGAGGGGCTTGTGGTGGGGCGTTTTGGACCTTCTGGCATCCTAGACAGCTCTTGGTCATTTCTTTGATGTCTCCATCGATACCTGGCCACCACACAAACGCTCTGGCTAGGTTCTTCATTTTCACTCTACCCAGATGCCCCTCGTGAAGCTCCTTTAGCACTTTATCCTGGAGTTTGGGTGGAATCACCACTCTTGATCCACACATCAAGGTTCCTCGGCACACTGACAGCTGTTCTCTTCTTTGCGAGAATGCTGGCAACAGTGGTTTGCCATGTGCTGGCCATCCCTTCACCGTTAAATCGTTGACTCGTGAGAGAGTCGGGTCATTTCTCGTTTCCTTTTCAATGGTAGAATTTGTTACTGGTTGACATTCCACTATGGTTGAGTGGAACATCTCCACTGGGTCCACTATAGGTGCCTCTTCTACCATTGGCAATGGTAGGCGCGATAAACCGTCAGCATTCCCATGCTGTTTTGATCTTTTGTATTCTATGTCATATTGGTGTGCCCCTAGGAAAAGGGACCACCTCTGTAGCCTTTGCGCTGTCATAATGGGAACGCCCTTTTTAGGGTTGAATATGGAGACGAGGGGTTGATGGTCAGTCAACAAGGTGAAGTTTTGTCCGTGTAGGTAATGGTTGAATTTCTTCACTCCCATACCAGCCTGAGTGCTTCCATGTCGATCTGGGCATAGTTACGCTCAGCTGAGTTTAATGAGCATGACGCAAAAGCTATCGGCCGCTCCGAGCCATCAGGGAATCTATGGGAAAATACTGCTCCTATGCCATAAGGGGATGCATCGCATGCCAGTCTGATTGGCAGTGATGTGTTGTAATGAGCCAACACTTCCTTGGACGTGATCAAGCCTTTGCATTTATGGAAGGCACGTTTACAGTCTTCGCTCCATTTCCTAATTACTCCCGTTTGTAGCAGTGCGTTAAGTGGGTGCAGAACAGTTGACAAGTTCGATAAAAATTTATGATAGTAATTTATCAATCCGAGGAACGACCTTAATTGTGAGACATTTTCAGGTGCTGGGGCTTTTATGACAGCTTCAATTTTTCAGGTGACTTATGCAACTCTTCTTCGTTAATTATATGGCCACAATATGATATTTGTTTCTGGAAAAATTCGCACTTGGGGCGATTTGCTCGTAGGACCCGTTCTCTCAGCCTAGTGAGCACCTGCTCCAAATTGGCAAGGTGCTCGTTGTCGTTTTCTCCTGTTACAAGGATGTCGTCTAGGTAGCATTGAGTCCCCGGAATCCCTTGCAGGACTTGCTGCATAGCTCTTTGCCAGATAGCTGGAGCTGCTGCTACTCCGAAAACCAGTCGATTTGTGTGTGTTTATCATGAGATACTTTTTAGAGGCCTCCTCAACCTCCATCTGTAGATATGCCTGTGCCAAGTCAATTTTGGTGAAACGTTTCCCTCCGGATAGTGAGGCGAAAATATCTTCTATCCTCGGAAGAGGATACTGTACCGTGTGAAGAACCGGGTTTACAGTCACCTTGAAGTCCCCACAGATGCGAATTTTTCTCTGTTCTTCAGACTTATCATTATTCAACGTTTTCTTCATGACCGGGATGATGGGTGTTGCCCACTCGCTCCAATCTATCTTGGATAACACGTCTGCCTTTTCCAAATTCTCCAGCTCTGCTTCGACTGCTGGACGAATTGCGTATGGCAACGGCCTTGCCTTAAAAAACTTGGGAATTGCCGCATCTTCCACTTTTATTGAGGCGGTGACGCCTTTCAAGGTTCCTAGTTCCTGTTGAATCACTTCTTTGGCGTTGGCCAAGATGTCTTTTAATCGTTCAGGTTTGACGTCATCATCATTTCTTTTCTTACTGGTCGCCGTCAGTGCCTGAATGGAGTGCCAGTCTAAACGTATCTTCCTGATGCATTCATGTCCCAACAGCGGTGGACCACCATCTTGCAGAACGTATAAATACAACTTCTGTATTTCCTTGCCGTTGTATACAACAGGCACCCTTATTTTCCCTCTGGGGAATACTTTCTGCCCCGTATATGTCTTCAAGATAATGGATGTGTCTTTCAAAGGTATATGCAGAAATAGCCGCTCGTAATCCCGTTGACTTATGACGGTCAGAGCTGATCCTGTATCTAGCTCCATTTTAACTGGGGACCCCGCTATCCTGAGGGTAACCCAAATGGTCTGGTAATCTTCTTTGGCAATTACATTATGTAATTTGAGACAGCTTAGTCTCTTGTTTCCGAAGTCACTATCGCTCTTCTGGTCTTCGGAGCTAATGTCCGTCATCATTTGTACCTTTCTGTACTTTTCCTTATTGATATTTTTTCTGTCAGTGGATTTTTTGTTTCCAGATCAGCATACAAATTCAGTGTGACCCATCTTCCCGCATTGCCTGCATGCTTTGTCCTTGAACCAGCAGTCCCTCTGGTCATGGGTGGATCTGCCACAGCGATAACATCTCTCGAAACACCGTGTCATTTCATGGGTGCCGAAGTCCTGTGGCTTTTGCTGTATCTCTGCAGCTCCTCTTGCTGCTGCTTCGTATGATACAGCCACACTCAAAGCCTTGTCCAGTGTCAAATCTTTCTCAGAAAGTAGCCTTTTTTGTGTTCCTTCACTTAGGAGACCGCAGACGAATTTGTCTCGTAGAGAATCTGCCAGTCCTGCACCGAATTGGCAGTGCTTTGACAGCTTTCTTAATTCGGTGAGGTGATCAGCATTACTTTCATTCTTGTGCTGATTCCTCCTGAAGAATTTGAATCGTTCCGCTATCAGCAGCGGTGTTGGGTTTAAGTGCTCCTGTAGGGTATCAACAATCTCCTTAAAATTCTTGTCCATCAGTTTGCTGGAGTGATTAAGTTTTGTAACAGCCCGTATGTCCTTGCGCCCATCAGATTTAGAAGTATCGATGCCTTTTTATCATCCTCTACTTCATTCGCTGTGCAATATACCTCCACTCTTTCCACATATGTGGTCCAATCCTCTATATCACTAACGAAAGCAGTAATATTGCCAGTCTTAGGCATCCTGAAAATCAAAAATGGCGTCTCCCGCGCTTTCCTTTCTTCCCTGCCGAGAAACAAATGGTGCCTCCCGCGCTTTCCCGCCGCTGCCGCTGCTGACAACGCTGTTCTCCACGGTTTTTATTTACACAGGTATTTTTACTAGTCGGAGACTCGTTCCCGCCGGACTCTCTGGGACTTTTCCCTCCCTCTGCTTGGTCCAATGCTGACCTGCTTTGCAGCACCGGCCGTCTCCCGAGTGCTCCACCCTCCGTCTCTGTTTGCCTCCGCCTTCCAACTCGCTGCTTGGCCCCGCTGCAGAGCCACCCGATCGAGCCCCAGCCCGCCGCCCAGGAAGGATTAGTGCAGTACCTGCCATCAGCACGGCTAGCTGGTGAAACCACAGTTTTTTGTTTTTTTCCTTCGACCTTCATCTGAGGAATCAATCTCCTTGAGGTGCTGCCGAATTGCAGGTAAGTCCATTTCCAATTCGTCACCACTGTTGTATCCGTGTGTTAATGGAGACACGGAATGCAGGAGTTGGTTTACAGGTGTTTATTGAACAAAGTCTGGAGGTGAACTAAAACATACAAGACACTATACAGGTTATATAGCCCGAGTGGCCACTATCAGCATTACAGTACACAGGGGCTCTTAAAGGTACATACACCACAGTACTTGTGTGGCACAAATGTTGCTTGCCACATAAGAGCTCAAGGCTGAATATCATCCAGGTCTTGCTGCATGCGGTCACAGACTGCTTCATTATCTGAGGATTTGCGATTGGAACTAAAAGTTACAATCATCAGTAAACATCCCCAGTTCTGTCCTTATGATGGAGGGAAGGTCACTGATGAAGTAGCTGAAGATTGTTCAGCCGAGGACACTGCCTGAAGGAACACCTGCAGCGATGTCCTTGTGCTGAGATGATTGACCGCCAACATCCACAACTATCTTCCTTTGTGCTAGCTATAAGTTCAGCTAGTGGAGAGTTGTCCCCCTGGTTGCCAATGATTTCAATTTTAATAAAAGCATGTGCATTTCCTACATTGCAACAGTGATTACACTTCACAAGTACTTCATTGTGTGTTAAGTGCTTTGGGACGTCCTGAGGTCATGAAAGGTGCTATAGAAAGAGAAGAATTTTACTGGGGATCCTTGATGCCACACTCGGCCAAATGCTGACTTGATGTCAAGGGCAGTCATTCTCACCTCACCTCTGGAATTCAGCTCTTTTGTCCAAGTTTGGACTAAGGCTGTAATGAGGTCTGGAGCCGAGTGGGCCTGGCAGAACCCAAAAATGAGCATTAGTGAGTAGGTTATTTGTGAGTAAGTACCATTTGTTGGCACTGTCGATGGCACCTTCCATCACTTTGCTGATGACTGGCTGTAGACTGATAGGGCAGTAATTGGCCGGATTGAATTTGTCCTGCTTTTTCTGGACAGGACATACCTGGGCTGTTTTCCAGTGTTGGGTAGATGCCAGTGTTGTAGCTGAAATGGAAATGCTTGGCTAAAGGCACGTCCAGTTCTGGAGCACAAGCCTTCAGCACGACAGCTGGGATGTTGTCAGAGTTTGCAGCCTTTGCTGTATCCAGTGCACTCAGCCATTTCTTGATATTACGTGGTGTGAATCGAATTGGCTGAAGTCTGGCTTCTGTGATGGTGGGACTTCAGGAGGAGGCCGAAATGAATCTTCCATTCTGCACTTCTGGCTAAAGGTAGGTGATAATCAGCAGGAGGTTTCCTTGCCCATGTGCAACCAATTTGTGGACACCATCTCCCATAAACAGCAGTGTGATGAATGGCCAGACAATCTGTTCTTGATGTAGGTTAATGTATAAATATTGGCCCAGGACACGGGGGAGAACTCCGCTGCCCTTCATCGAACTAGTGCATGTGGGAAATTTTTACCTCCGCCTGAGAGGGCAAATGTCTCGGTTTAATGTCTGATCCAACAGAGGGGCTGAATGGCCTCCTACTCTCTCTTTGTAACAGTCTTGAGGAGCTGAATGGCCTCCCCCTGTTCCTATGCAACAGGCTCAAGCGGCTGAATGGGTCTGCTCCTGTTCCTATATAACAGCCTCGAGAAGCTTATTGGGCCTACTCCTGTTCCTGTGCAACAGGCTCAAGGGTCTGAATGGCCTCCTTCTGTTCCTGTGTAACACGTTCAAGGGCTGAATGGCCTCCTCCTGCTCCTATGTAACGAAATCAAGGGGCTCAATGGCCTCCTCTTGTTCCTATGTAACAGGCTCGAAAGGCTGAATGGCCTCCTCCTTTTCCTCTGCACAGGCTTGAAGCTCAGAATGTGTATCCTCCTGTTACTATGCAAAAGCACAGAGGTGCTGAATGGCCTCCTCCTACTCTTTGTAATAGTGTTGAGAGGCTGAATGGGCCTCCTCCAGTTCCTAATAACAGACTGAAGAGGGCTGAATGGCTGCCTGCTGTTCCTATGCAACAGGCACGAGGGGCTGAATGGCCTCCTTCTGTTCCTATGTAACAGGCTCAAGGGGCTAAATGACATGCACTTCCTATGCAACAGGCTCGAGGGCTAAATGGCCTCCTCCTGTTCCTATGTAACAGGCTCAAGGGGCTGAATGACATGCTCTTCCTATTTAACAGGCTCGAGGGCTGAATGGCCTCCTCTTGTTCCTATGTAAGAGGCTTGAGGAACTGAATGGCATCCTTCTGTTCCTTTTTAACAGTCTCGAGGAGCTGAATGGCCCAACTCCTGATCCTATGCAACTGTCTTGAGGGACTGAACAACCGCATCCTGTTCCAATGTTACAGGCTTGAGGAGCTGAATGGTCTGCCTTCTGTTACATAGAAACATACAAGATAGGAACAGGACTAGGCCATTCGGCCCCTCGAGCCTGCTCCGCCATTCAATGCGATCATGGCTGAACATCCAAATTCAGTACCCTGTCCCTGCCTTCTCCCCATACCCCTTGATCCCTTTAGCTTTAAGAAATATATCCAACTCCTTCTTGAATATATTTAATATATTGGGCTCTACTGCCTTCTGTGGTAGAGAATTCCACAGGTTCACCACTCTGGGTGAAGAAATTCCACCTCAGTTCTGTCCTAAATGGCCTACCCCTTATCCTTAGACTGTGACCCCTGGTTCTGGACTCCCCGACCATCGGGAACATCCTTCCTGCATCTAGTCTGTCCAGTCCTGTTAGAATTTTATCATTTTCAATGGGATCCCCTCTCATTCTTCTAAACTCCAGCGAGTACAAGCCCAATCGTCCTATTCTCTCCTCATACGTCATTCCTGCAATCATAGGTATCAGCCTGGTGAATCTTTGCTGCACTCTCTCCATAGCAAGAACATCCTTCCTCAGATAACCTCACATTTATCCACGTTATATTGCATCTGCCATGCTTCTGCCCAAGCACCCAACCTGTCCAAATCATCCTTCAGTTTCTCGGCATCCTCCTCACAGCACACACACCCACCCAGCTTTGTGTCATCTGCAAACTGAGAGATATTACATCTAGTTCCCTTGTCTAGATCATTAATATATATTCTGAATAGCTGGGGTTCAAGGGCCGATCCCTGCGGTACCCCACTAGTCACTGCCTGCCATTCGGAAAAAGACCCGTTTATTCCAACTCTTTGCTTTCCGTCTGCCAACCAGTTCTCTATCCATACCAATACCTTGCCCCCAATCCCATGTGCCTGAACTTTATGCGGGACCTTATCGAAAGCCTTCTTAAAGTCCAAAAAAACCACATCCACTGGTTCTCCCTTATCTGTTTTACTAGCTACATCCTCAAAAAATTCCAGTAGATTAGTCAAGCACGATTTACCTTTTGTAAATCCATGTTGACTTTGTCCGATCCTGTCACTGTTTTCCAAGTGCTCTGCTTTTACATCATTTATAATGGACTCTAGCATTTTCCCCAATACTGATGTCAGGCTTACCGGTCTGTAATTCCCCGTATTCTCTCTGCCCCTTTTTTTGAATAGTGGGGTAACATTAGGCACCCTCCAATCCATGGGTACTGTTCCAGATTCTATCGAATTCTATCGAGTTCTTATGCAACAGGTTCGAGGGTCTGAATGGCCTCACCCTGTTTCGATGTAAACGGCTCGAGGAGCTGTGTGGCCTCCTCCTGTCCTATGTAAGAGGTTTGAGGGGCTGAATATCCTCCTCCTGCTCCTATGGAACAAGGTCGAGCGGCTGAATGGGCCTTCTCCTGTTCCTATGCAACATGCTTATGAGGATAAATGGCCTCATCCTGTTCCAATGTGATTGGTGCAAGGGGGCCAGAATTCTTTCATAGAATGGTGTATTTTTCTGAATATGGCTTATCCTTCACACCACCAGCTTCTCAAGGGCAATTAGGAATGGGCAATAAATGCTGGCCTTGCCAGCAACGCCAGATCCCATGAACGAATAAAAAACAAATGTAACAGGCTTGAGTCAGCTAAATGGGCTCCTCCTGTTCCTATGTAGCAAGCTCAAGATGCTGAATGGACTCCAACTGTTCATCTGTAACATCCTCGAGTGGGCTGAATGGTCCTATTCCTGTTCCGATGTAAGAGGCGCGAGGGGCTGCAAGGCCTCCTCCTGTTCCTGTGTAGCAGGCTCACAGGGCTAAATGGCCTCATCTTGTTCCTATGTATCATGCTCAAGGTTCTGAATGGGCCTCCTCCTGTTACTATGCAACAGTCCCGTGGGGCTAATTTGTCAACTTCTGTTCCTGTGTAACAGGCTCGAGGGAGTGAATGGCCTCCTCCTGTTCGTTTGTAACAGCTTAGCGAAACTGAATGGTCTCTTCATTTTTGTGTGTAGCAGGCTCGAGGGGCTGAATGGGCCTCCTCCTGTTCCTATGCAACAGGCCCAAAGGGCAGAATGTCTGCTAAGCAGGCTCGATGGGCTAAATGGCCACCTCGTGGTCCTATGAAAAAGGGTCGAGGGTCTGAATGGCCACCTTCTGTTCCTCTGAAACAGCCTCGAGGGGCTGAATGTTCTGTTCCTGTTCCTATGGACCAGTCTTGACCTGCTGAATGGGCCTCCTCCTGGTCCTACTAATAGGCTCACGGGGGCTCAATGGCTGACTCCTGTTCCATAACATCCGGCTCGACGGGCTGAATCAGCCTACTTCTGTTACTATACAACAGGCCTGAGGGGCTGAATGGCCATATCCTGTTCCTTTTTAACAGACTGGAGGGGATGAATGGCCTCCTCCTGTTCCTATGTACCAGGCTCGAAGTGCTGAATGGATCTCTTCCTATTCCTATGCAACAGTCTCGACTGGCTCAGTGGCAAACTGCTGTTCCTATGTAACAGGTTCGAGGGGCTGTATGGCCTCCTCCTGTTCCATTGTAACAGGCTAAGGGCAGCTGTATGGCCTCCTCCTGTTCCATTGTTACAGGCTAAGGGCAGCTGTATGGCCTCCTCCTGTTCTGTTGTTACAGGCTAAGGGCAGCTGTATGGCCTCCTCCTGTTCTGTTGTTACAGGCTAAGGGCAGCTGTATGGCCTCCTCCTGTTCTGTTGTATCAGTCTCGAGGGGATGAATTGCCTCCTCGTGTTCCTGTTTAACAGGCTCGAAGTACTAAATGGGACTCTTCCTGTTCCTAAGCAACAGGCCCAAAGGGCTGATTGGCCCAATCATGTTCGTATGCAACAGGCCTGAAGTGTTGAATTACCTCCTCCTGTTCCTATGTAACAGGCTCGAGGCGTTGAATTGTCTCCTCCTGTTCTGATGCAACAGGCCCAAAGTGCTGAATGGCCTGTGTCACATGCTCGATGGACTAGATGGCCACCCCCTGTTCCTCTGTAAAAGGCTCGAGGGGCTGAATGGTCTCTTCCTGCTCCTATGTAACAGGCTCAAGGGGCTGAATGGTCTCTTCCTGCTCCTGTGTAACAGGCTCGGGGGGCTGAATGGTCTCTTCCTGCTCCTGTGTAAAAGGCTCGAGGGGCTGAATGGGCCTTCTCCTGTTCCTATGCAACAGGCCCAAAGAACTGAATGGCCTGTGAAACGGGCTTGATGGGCTAAATGGCCAATGGTCCTTTGTAAATAGCTCGAGGGGCTTGATGACCTACTCCTTTGCATATGTAACAGCCTCATGGGGCTGCAGGGGCCTCAACCTGTTCCTATGCAACAGACTCGAGGAGCTGATTGGCTTAATCCTTTTCCTATGTAAAAGGATCAAGATGCTTTATCGCCTTGTGATGTTAATCTGTAGCAGCTTCAAGGGGGCAAAATGGGGAGCCACCTATTCGTATGTACCATCTTCGAGGGGGCAGAATGGTACCACACCTGTTCCTATGCAATAGGTTTGCAGGGCTTATTGGCCTCCTCCTGTTCCTATGTAACAGGCTCAAGGGGCTAAATGACCTCTTCTTGTAGCTATGTAACATTCTCGAGGGGAAGAATGGACTTCTTGTGTTCATAAGTAACAGCCTCGTGAGGCTGAATGGGCCTCATCCTGTTCCAATGAACATGCTCAAGGGGCTGAAAGGCCTCCTCCTGTAACTATGTAACAGGCTCACGGTAGCTGAACGGTCTCCTCCTGTTTCAACATATGGGCTTGAGGGGCTGAATGACCTCCTCCTGTTCCTATGTAGCAGGCTCGAGGGGCTGAATGGCTGAATCATGTTCGTATGCAACAGGCTTGAATGGCAGAATTGAGTCCTCCTGTTCACATGCAACAGCTTAAGGGGCTGGCCGGGCCTCGTCCTGTTCCTATGCAACAGCCTTGAGGGGCTGGCTGGTCCTCATCTTGTTCCTATGCAACAGTCTCAAGATGCTTATTGGGCCTACTCCTGTTCCTTTTAACAAGCTCACGGGGCTCATTGACATCTTCTTCCTATGCAACAGCTCAAGGGCCTGCAAGGTCCTCCTCCTGTTCCTAGGCAACAGTCTCAGGATTCTTCTTGGGCCTACTCCTGTTCCTATACAACTGGCTCGAGGGGCTGAATGGCCTCCTCATGTTCCTATCTTACCGGCTCCATGGGGTAAATGGCCACCTCCTGTTCCAACATAACTGCCTCGAGGGACTGAATGGACTCCTCCTTTTCCAATGAACATGCTCAAGGGGCTGAATGGTCTCCTCCTGTACCTAGGTAACAGGTTCACAACAGCTGAACGGTCTCCTCCTCTTTCAACATATGGGCTTGAGGTGCTGAATGACCTCCTGCTGTTCATATGTAACAGGCTCGAGGGGCTGAATGGCTGAATCATGATCGTATGCAACAGCCTTGAATGGCAGAATTGCGTCCTCCTCTTCCTATGCAACAGCCTTAAGGGGCTGGCTCGGCCTCGTCTTGTTCCTATGCAACAGCCTCGAGGGGCTGGCTGGTCCTCCTCTTGTTCCTATGCAACAGTCTCAAGATGCTTATTGGGCCTACTCCTGTTCCTTTTAACAAGCTCACGGGGCTCATTGACATACTTTTCCTATGCAACAGCTCAAGGGGCTGCATGGTCCTCCTCCTGTTCCTAGGCAACAGTCTCAGGATGCTTATTGGGCCTACTCCTGTTCCTATACAACTGACTTGAGGGGCTGCATAGCCTCCTCCTGTTCCTATGTTACAGGCTCCATGGGCTAATTGGCCACCTCCTGTTCCTACGTAACTGCCTCGAGGGGCTGAATGGCCGCCTCCTTTTCCTGTGTAACAGCCTGAAGGGTCTGAATGGCCTATTCCTATTCCTATTCCTAAGCAGTATTCCTATTCCTAAGCAGTAGGCTCCAGTGTCACGATGGCCTCCCCCTGTTCCCTCATAACAGTTTTGAGGGGCTGATTGGCCTTCTCCTGTTCCTATGTAACAGCCTTGAGGGGCTGAGTGGACTTCTCCTATTCCTATGCAACAGTCTCGAGAGGCTCTATGACCTCCTCCTGTTCCTTTGTAACAGGCTCGAGAGGCTGAATGGCGTCCTCTTGTTCCTTTGTAACAATCTCGAGGAGCTGATTGGTCCTCCTCCTTTTCCTATGCAACAGCCTTGAGGGGCTGAATGGACTTTTCCTATTCCTATGCAACAGTCTTGAGAGGTTCTATGGCCTCCTGTTCCTATGCAACAGTTTCAAGGGGCTGAATGGACTCCTCTTGTTCCTATGTAACAGGATCAAGGGGCTTAATGGCCTCCACCTGTTCCTATACAACAGGCTCGAGGGGCTGAATGGCCTAATCATGTTCCTATGCATCAGTTCAAGGGGCTGAATGGCCTCCTGCTTTTCCAATGTAACAGGCTTGAGGGGCTGGTTGGCCTCCTCCTGATCCTATGCAACACACCCAAGGGGCTGAATGGCCTACTCCTGCACTTATGTAACAGGCTCGATGAACTAAATGGTCACCTCCAGTTCCTATGCAACAGACTCGAGTGGCTAAATGGCATAATCATGTTCCTATGTAACTGGCTCAAGGGGGCTGTATGGAATTCTCCTTTTTCTGTGCTATGATCTCGAGGGACTGATTGGACCAACTCCTGATCCTAACAAAAGGCTCGAGGGGCTGCATCAGCCGACTCCTGTTCATATGCTACAGGCTCGAGATGATTATTGGGCCTACTTCTGTTCCTATACAACTGGCAAGAGAGGTTTAATGACCTCCTCCTGGTACTATATAACAGGCTTCAGGGTGCAGCACGGGCCTCCTCCTGTTCCTGTGCAACAGGCTAGAGGAGCTTAATGGGCCTCCTCCTGTTCCAGAGTAACAGGTTCGAGGGACTGAATGGGCCTCCTCCTGTTCCAGTGGAACAGGCTCGAGGGAAAGAATGGGCTTCCTCCTGTTCCAGTGTAACAGGCTCGAGTGACTGAATGGGCATCCTCTTGATCCTGTGTAACAGGCTCGAGGGGCTGAATGGGCCTCTTCCTGTTTCTATATAACAGGCTCAAGGAGCTGAATTGGCCTCCTCCTGTTCCTGTACAACAGGATCGAGGGGCTAAATGGGCCTCCTCCTGTTCCTGTGTAACAGGCCCGAGGGGCTGACTGGCAACATCCTGTTCCATTTTAACAGACTCGAGGGGATGAATGGTCGGCTCCTGTACCTATGTACCAGCCTCGAAGTGCTGAAAGTATCTCTTCCTATTCCTATGCAACAGTCTCGATTGGCTAATTGGCCACCTGCTGTTCCTATGTAACAGGTTCAATGGGCTGTATGGCCTCCTCCTGTTCCATTGTAACAGGCTAAGAGCAGCTGTATGGCCTCCTCCTGTTCCATTGTAACAGGCTAAGGGCAGCTGTATGGCCTCCTCCTGTTCCACTGTATCAGTCTCGAGGGGATGAATTGCCTCCTCATGTTCCTATTTAACAGGCTCGAAGTGCTGAATGGGATACCTTCTGTTCCTATGCAACAGGCCCAAAGGTCTGATTGGCCTAATCATGTGTTATATGCAACAGGCTCGAAGTGCTGAATTGCCTCCTCCTGTTCCTATGCAACTGCTTCAAGGGGCTGGATGGGCCTCCTCCTGTTACGATGCAACAGGCCCAAAGGACTGAATGGCCTGGGTCAGAGGCTCGATGGAATAGATGGCCACCTCTTGTTCCTATGTAACATTCTCGAAGGGCTGAATGACCTCCTCCAGTTCCTATGTAACATTCTCAAAGGGCTGAATTGCCTCCTGCTGTTCCTATACAATTGGCAGGAGAGGTTTAATGGCCTCCTCCTGGTCCTATGTAACAGTCTCAAGGGGTTGAATGGTCTCCTCCTGGTCCTATGTAACAGGCTCAAGGGGCTGAATGGTCTCCTCCTTTTCCAATGTAACAGGCTCGAGAGGCTGAATGCCCTCCTCTTGTTCCTATGCAACATGCTTGATCGGTTGAATGGGCCTACTCCTGATCCTAAGCAACCGGATCCAGTGACTAAACAATCTCCACCTATTTCTAATTTATAGGCTCGAAGAGCTGAATGGTCCTCCTCCTGTTCCTATGCAACAGCCTTGAGGGGCTGAATGGACTTTTCCTATTCCTATGCAACACTCTTGAGAGGTTCCATGGCCTCCTGTTCCTATGCAACAGGTTCAAGCGGCTGAATGGCCTCCTCTTGTTCCTATGTAACAGGATCGAGTGGTTTAATGGCCTCCCCCTGTTCCTATGCAACATGCTCGAGGAGCCGAATGGCCTAATCATGTTCCTATGCATCAGTTCAAGGGGCTGAATGTCCTCCTGCTTTACCAATGTAACAGGCTTGAGGGGCTGGTTGGCCTCCTCCTGATCCTATGAAACACGCCCAAGGGGCTGAATGGCCTACTCCTGCACCTATGTAACAGGCTCGATGAAATAAATGCTCTCCTCCAGTTCCTAAGTAACAGACTTGAGGGGCTAAATGCCCTAATCATATTCCTATGTAACTGGCTCAAGAGGGCTGTATGGTATTCTCCTTTTTCTGTGCTATGGTCTCGAGGGACTGAATGGACCAACTCCTGATCCTAACAACAGGCTCGAGGGGCTGCATCAGCCGACTCCTGTTCATATGCTACAGGCTCGAGATGCTTATTGGGCCTACTCCTGTTCCTAAACAACTGGCAGAAGAGGTTTAATGGCCTCCTCCTGGTCCTATATAACAGGCTTCAGAGTGCAGAATGGGCATTCTCCTGTTCCTGTGCAGCAGGCTCGAGGAGCTTAATGGGCCTCCTCCTGTTCCAGTGTAACAGGCTCGAGGGAAAGAATGGGCCTCCTCCTGTTCCTGTGCAACAGGCTCAATGGGCTGAATGGGCCTCCGCCTGTTCCTATATAACAGTCTCGAGGGGCTGAATGGGCCTCCTCCTGTTCCTATGCAACAGGCCCAAAGGGCAGAATGTCTGTTAAGCAGGCTCGATGGGCTAAATGGCCACCTCCTGGTCCTATGAAAAAGGTTTGAGGGGCTGAATGGCCTCCTTCTGTTCCTCTGAAAGAGCCTCGAGGGGCTGAATGGTCTGTTCGTATTCCTATGGACCAGTCTCGACCTGCTGAATGGGCCTCCTCCTGGTCCTAATAATAGGCTCACGGGGACTCAATGGCTGACTCCTGTTCCAAAATATCCGGCTCGACAGGCTGAATCAGCCTACTTCTGTTACTATACAACAGGCCTGAGGGGCTGAATGGGCATATCCTGTTCCTTTTTAACAGACTGGAGGGGATGAATGGCCTCCTCCTTTTCCTATGTACCAGGCTCGAAGTGCTGAATGGAGCTCTTCCTATTCCTATGCAACAGTCTCGATTGGCTAAGTGGCAAACTGCTGTTCCTATGTAACAGGTTCGAGGGGCTGTATGGCCTCCTCCTGTTCCAGTGTAACAGGCTAAGGGCAGCTGTATGGCCTCCTCCTGTTCCATTGTAACAGGCTAAGGGCAGCTGTATGGCCTCCTCCTGTTCTGTTGTATCAGTCTCGAGGGGATGAATTGCCTCCTCGTGTTCCTGTTTAACAGGCTCGAAGTACTGAATGGGTCTCTTCCTGTTCCTAAGCAACAGGCCCAAAGGGCTGATTGGCCCAATCATGTTCGTATGCAACAGGCCTGAAGTGTTGAATTACCTCCTCCTGTTCCTATGTAACAGGCTCGAGGGGTTGAATTGCCTCCTCCTGTTCTGATGCAACAGGCCCAAAGTGCTGAATGGCCTGTGTCACATGCTCGATGGACTAGATGGCCACCTCCTGTTCCTCTGTAAAAGGCTCAAGGGGCTGAATGGTCTGCTTTTGTTTCTTTGTAACTGTCTGGAGGTATTGAATGGTCTCTTCCTGCTCCTATGTAACAGGCTCAAGGGGCTGAATGGTCTCTTCCTGCTCCTATGTAACAGGCTCGAGGGGCTGAATGGTCTCTTCCTGCTCCTGTGTAACAGGCTCGGGGGGCTGAATGGGCCTCCTCCTGTTCCTATGCAACAGGCCCAAAGAACTGAATGGCCTGTGAAACGGGCTTGATGGGCTAAATGGCCAATGGTCCTTTGTAGATAGCTCGAGGGGCTTGATGACATACTCCTTTTCATATGTAACAGCCTCATGGGTCTGCAGGGGCCTCAACCTGTTCCTATGCAAAAGGCTCGAGGAGCTGATTGGCTTAATCCTTTTCCTATGTAAAAGGATCAAGATGCTTTATCGCCTCGTGCTGTTAATCTGTAGCAGCTTCAAGGGGGCAAAATGAGCAGCCACCTATTCGTATGTGCCATCTTCGAGGGGGCAGAATGGTACCACACCTGTTCCTATGCAATAGGTTTGCAGGGCTTAGCGGCCTCCTCCTGTTCCTATGTAACAGGCTCAAGGGGCTAAATGACCTCTTCTTGTAGCTATGTAACATTCTCGAGGGGAAGAATGGACTTCTTGTGTTCATAAGTAACAGCCTCGTGAGGCTGAATGGGCCTCATCCTGTTCCAATGAACATGCTCAAGGGGCTGAATGGCCTCCTCCTGTAACTATGTAACAGGCTCAAGGCAGCTGAATGGTCTCCTCCTGTTTCAACATATGGGCTTGAGGGGCTGAATGACCTCCTCCTGTTCCTATGTAACAGGCTCGAGAGGTTGAATGGCTGAACCATGTTCGTATGCAAAAGGCTTGAATGGCGGAATTGCTTCCTCCTGTTCGTATGCAACAGCCTCGAGGGGCTGGCTGGTCATCCTCTTATTCCTATGCAAAAGTCTCGAGAAGCTTATTGGGCCTACTCGTGTTCCTTGTAACAATCTCCCGGGGTTCATTGACATCTTATTCCTATGCAACAGCTCAAGGGGCTGCATGGTCCTCCTGTTGTTCCTAGGCAACAGTCTCAGGATGCTTATTGGGCCCACTCCTGTTCCTATACAACTGGCTCGAGTGGCTGAATGGCCTCCTCCTGTTCTTACCTTACTGGCTCCATGGGGTAAATGGCCACCTCCTGTTCCTACGTAACTGCCTCGAAGGGCTGAATGGAATCCTCCTTTTCCTATGAACATGCTCAAGTGGCTGAATGTTCTCCTCCTGTACCTATGTAACAGGCTCACGGTAGCTGAACGGTCTCCTCCTGTTTCAACATATGGGCTTGAGGGGCTGAATGACCTCCTCCTGTTCCTATGTAGCAGGCTCGAGGGGCTGAATGGCTGAATCATGTTCGTATGCAACAGGCTTGAATGGCAGAATTGCGTCCTCCTGTTCACATGCAACAGCTTAAGGGGCTGGCCGGGCCTCGTCCTGTTCCTATGCAACAGCCTCGAGGGGCTGGCTGGTCCTCATCTTGTTCCTATGCAACAGTCTCGAAATGCTTATTGGGCCTACTCCTGTTCCTTTTAACAAGCTCACGGGGCTCATTGACATCTTTTTCCTATGCAACAGCTCAAAGGGCTGCATGGTCCTCCTCCTGTTCCTAGGCAACAGTCTCAGGATGCTTCTTGGGCCTACTCCTGTTCCTATACAACTGGCTCGAGGGGCTGAATGGCCTCCTCCTGTTCCTATGTTACAGGCTCCATGGGGTAAATGGCCACCTCCTGTTCCTACATAACTGCCTCGAGGGGCTGAATGGACTCCTGCTTTTCCAATGAGCATGCTCAAGGGGCTGAATGGTCTCCTCCTGTAACTATGTAACAGGTTCACAACAGCTGAACGGTCTCCTCCTCTTTCAACATATGGGCTTGAGGGGCTGAATGACCTCCTCCTGTTCCTATGTAACAGGCTCGAGGGGCTGAATGGCTGAATCATGATCGTATGCAACAGCCTTGAATGGCAGAATTGCGTCCTCCTCTTCCTATGCAACAGCCTTAAGGGGCTGGCTCGGCCTCGTCTTGTTCCTATGCAACAGCCTCGAGGGGCTGGCTGGTCCTCCTCTTGTTCCTATGCAACAGTCTCAAGATGCTTATTGGGCCTATTCCTGTTCCTTTTAACAAGCTCACGGGGCTCATTGACATTTTTTTCCTATGCAACAGCTCAAGGGGCTGCATGGTCCTCCTCCTGTTCCTGGGCAACAGTCTCAGGATGCTTATTGGGCCTACTCCTGTTCCTATACAACTGACTCGAGGGGCTGCATAGCCTCCTCCTGTTCCTATGTTACAGGCTCCATGGGCTAATTGGCCACCTCCTGTTCCTACGTAACTGCCTCGAGGGGCTGAATGGCCTCCTCCTTTCCCTATGTAACAGCCTGAAGGGTCTGAATGGCCTCTTCATATTCCTATTCCTAAGCAGTATTCCTATTCCTAAGCAGTAGGCTCCAGTGGCACGATGGCCTCCTCCTGTTCCCTCGTAACAGTTTTGAGGGGCTGAATGGCCTTCTCCTATTCCTATGTAACAGCCTAGAGGTGCTGAGTGGACTTCTCCTATTCCTATGCAACAGTCTCGAAAGGCTCTATGACCTCCTCCTGTTCCTTTGTAACAGGCTCGAGAGGCTGAATGGCCTCCTCTTGTTCCTTTGTAACAATCTCGAGGAGCTGATTGGTCCTCCTCCTTTTCCTATGCAATAGCCTTGAGGGGCTGAATGGACTTTTCCTATTCCTATGCAACAGTCTTGAGAGGTTCTATGGCCTCCTGTTCCTATGCAACAGTTTCAAGGGGCTGAATGGCCTCCTCTTGTTCCTATGTAACAGGATCGAGGGGCTTAATGGCCTCCACCTGTTCCTGTACAACAGGCTCGAGGGGCTGAATGGCCTAATCATGTTCCTATGCATCAGTTCAAGGGGCTGAATGACCTCCTGCTTTTCCAATGTAACAGGCTTGAGGGGCTGGTTGGCCTCCTCCTGATCCTATGCAACACGCCCAAGGGGCTGAATGGCCTACTCCTGCACTTATGTAACAGGCTCGATGAACTAAATGGTCACCTCCAGTTCCTATGCAACAGACTCGAGTGGCTAAATGGCATAATCATGTTCATAGTGGTTAGCACTGTTGCCTCACAGCTCCAGGGACCCGGGTTCGAATCCGGCCTCGGGTGACTGTCTGTGTGGAGTTTGCACATTCTCCCCGTGTTTGTGTGGGTTTCCTCCGGGTGCTCCGGTTTCCTCCCACAGTCCAAAGATGTGCAGGTTAGATTGATTGGCTATGATAAAATTGACCCTTAGTGTTAGGGGGATTAAATACGTGGGGTTACGGGGATAGGGTGGGATATGTGTTGGTGTTGGTGTAGGGGTTACGGGGATCGGGGGTGGGATATGTGTTGGTGCAGGCTCGATGGGCCAAAATGGCCTCTATCTGCACTGTGAGGTTTCTGTGATTTCTGTGAAGGGGGCTGTATGGCATTCTCCTTTTTCTGTGCTATGGTCTCAAGGGACTGAATGGACCAACTCCTGATCCTAACAACAGGCTCGACGGGCTGCATCAGCCGACTCCTGTTCATATGCTACAGGCTGGAGATGATTATTGGGCCTACTTCTGTTCCTATACAACTGGCACGAGAGGTTTAATGGCCTCCTCCTGGTACTATATAACAGACTTCAGGGTGCAGAACGGGCCTCCTCCTGTTCCTGTGCAACAGGATCGAGGAGATTAATGGGCCTCCTCCTGTTCCAGAGTAACAGGTTCGAGGGACTGAATGGGCCTCCTCCTGTTCCAGTGGAATGGGCTCGAGGGAAAGAATGGGCCTCCTCCTGTTCCAGTGTAACAGGCTCGAGGGACTGAATGGGCATCCTCTTGATCCTGTGTAACAGGCTCGAGTGGCTGAATGGGCCTTTGCTTATTTCTATATTACAGGCTCGAGGAGCTGAATGGGACTCCTCCTGTTCCTGTGCAACAGGATCGAGGAGCTGAATGGGCCTCCTCCTGTTCCTGTGTAACAGGCCCGAGGAGCTGAATGGGCCTCAACCTGTTCCTGTGTAACAGGCCCGAGGGGCTGACTGGCCATATCCTGTTCCATTTTAACAGGCTCGAGGGGATGAATGGTCGGCTCCTGTACCTATGTACCAGCCTCGAAGTGCTGAAAGTATCTCTTCCTATTCCTATGCAACAGTCTCGATTGGCTAATTGGCCACCTGCTGTTCCTATGTAACAGGTTCGATGGGCTGTATGGCCTCCTCCTGTTCCATTGTAACAGGCTAAGGGCAGCTGCATGACCTCCTCCTGTTCCATTGTAACAGGCTAAGGGCAGCTGTATGGCCTCCTCCTGTTCCATTGTAACAGGCTAAGGACAGCTGTATGGCCTCTTCCTGTTCCACTGTATCAGCCTCGAGGGGATGAATTGCCTCCTCATGTTCCTATTTAACAGGCTCGAAGTGCTGAATGGGACACCTTCTGTTCCTGTGCAACAGGCCCAAAGGTCTGATTGGCCTAATCATGTGTTATATGCAACAGGCTCGAAGTGCTGAATTGCCTCCTCCTGTTCTTATGCAACTGCTTCAAGGGGCTGGATGGGCCTCCCCCTGTTACGATGCAACAGGCCCAAAGGGCTGAATGGCCTATGTCAGAGGCTCGATGGAATAGATGGCCACCTCCTGTTCCTATGTAACATTCTCGAAGGGCTGAATTACCTCCTCCAGTTCCTATGAAACATTCTCAAAGGACTGAATTGCCTCCTCCTGTTCCTATACAACTGGCAGGAGAGGTTTAATGGCCTCCTCCTGGTCCTATGTAACAGGCTCAAGGGGCTGAATGGTCTCCTCCTTTTCCAATGTAACAGGCTTGAGAGGCTGAATGCCCTCCTCTTGTTCCTATGCAACATGCTTGATCAGTTGAATGGGCCTACTCCTGATCCTAAGCAACCGGATCCAGTGACTAAAGAATCTCCACCTGTTTCTATTTTATAGGCTCGAGGAGCTGAATGGTCCTCCTCCTGTTCCTATGCAACAGCCTTGAGAGGCTGAATGGACTTTTCCTATTCCTATGCAACAGTCTTGAGAGTTTCTATGGCCTCCTGTTCCTATGCAACAGGTTCAAGGGGCTGAAAGGCCTCCTCTTGACCCTATGTAACAGGATCGAGTGGCTTAATGGCCTCCCCCTGTTCCTATGCAACATGCTCGAGGAGCCGAATGGCCTAATCATGTTCCTATGCATCAGTTCAAGGGACTGAATGGCCTCCTGCTTTACCAATGTAACAGGCTTGAGGGGCTGGTTGGCCTCCTCCTGATCCTATGAAACACGCCCAAGGGGCTGAATGGCCTACTCCTGCACCTATGTAACAGGCTCGATGAACTAAATGGTCACCTCCAGTTCCTAAGTAACAGTCTCGAGGGGCTAAATGCCCTAATCATATTCCTATATAACTGGCTCAAGGGGACTGTATGGTATTCTCCTTTTTCTGTGCTATGGTCTCGAGGGACTGAATGGACCAACTCCTGATCCTAACAACAGGCTCGAGGGGCTGCATCAACCAACTCCTGTTCATATGCTACAGGCTCGAGATGCTTATTGGGCCTACTCCTGTTCCTAAACAACTGGCACAAGAGGTTTAATGGCCTCCTCCTGGTCCTATATAACAGGCTTCAGAGTGCAGAATGGGCCTCCTCCTGTTCCTGTGCAACAGGCTTGAGGAGCTTAATGGGCCTCCTCCTGTTGCAGTGTAACAGGCTCGAGGGGCTGAATGGGCCTCCTCCTGTTCCTGTGCAACAGGCTCGAGGGGCTGAATGGGCCTCCTGCTGTTCCTGTGTAACGGGCTCGAGGGGCTGAATGGGCCTCTTCCTGTTCCTATATAACAGGCTCGAGGAGCTGAATGGGTCTCCTCCTTTTCCTGTGTAACAGGCCCGAGGAGCTGAATTGGCCTCCTCCTGTTCCTGTGTAACAGGCCCGAGGGGCTGACTGGCCACATCCTGCTCCTTTTTAACAGACTCAAGGGGATGAATGGCCGGCTCCTGTACCTATGTACCAGCCTTGAAGTGCTGAAAGTATCTCTTCCTATTCCTCTGCAACAGTCTCGATTGGCTAAGTGTCACCTGCTGTTCCTGTGTAACAGGTTCGATGGACTGTATGGCCTCCTCCTGTTCCATTGTAACAGGCTAAGGGCAGCTGAATGGCCTCCTCCTGTTCCATTGTAACAGGCTAAGATCAGCTGAATGGCCTCCTCCTGTTCCATTGTAACAGGCTAAGATCAGCTGTATGTCCTCCTCCTGTTCCATTGTAACAGGCGAAGGGCAACTATATGGCCTCCTCCTGTTCCGTTTTTTCTGTCTTGAGGGGATGAATTGCCTCCTCATGTTCCTATTTAACAGGCTCGAAGTGCTGAATGGGACACTTTCTGTTCCTATGCAACAGGCCCAAAGGGCTGATTGGTCTAATCATGTGTCGTATGCAACAGGCTCTAAGTGCTGAATTGCCTCCTCCTGTTCCTATGCAACTGCCTTAAGGGGCTGGATGAGCCTTCTCCTGTTAAGATGCAACAAGCCCAAAGGGCTGAATGGCCTGGGTCAAAGGCTCAATGGACTAGATGGTCACCTCCTGCTCCTATGTAACATTCTCGAAGGCTGAGTTACCACCTCCTGTTCCTATGTAACATCCTCAAAGGGCTGAATTGCCTACTCTTGTTCCTATACAACTGACAGAAGAGGTTTAATGGCCTCCTCCTGGTCCTACGTAACAGGCTCGAGGGGCTGAATGGGCCTCCTCCTATTCCTGTATAACAGGCTCGAGAGATTTAATGGCCTCCTCCTGGTCCTATATAACAGGCTTGAGAGGGCTGAATGGGCCTCCTCCTGTTCCTGTGCAACAGGCTCGAGGGGCTGAATGGGTCTCCTCCTTTTCCAGTGTAACAGGCTCAAGGGGCTGATTAGGCCTGCTCCTGTTCCTGTGTAACAGGCTCGAGGAGCTGAATGGGCCTCCTCCTGATCCTGTGTAACAGGCACGAGGGGCTGAATGGGCCTCCTTATGCCCCTGTGTAACAGGCTCGAAGGGCTGGATGGGCCTCCTCCTGTTCCTGTGTAACAGGCTCGAAGGTCTGATTGGGCCTCCTCCTGTTCCTGTGTAACAGGCTCAAGGGGCTGAATGGGCCTCCTCCTGTTCCTCTATAACAGGCTTGAGGAGCTGAATGGGCCTCCTCAAGTTCCTGTGTAACAGGCTCGAGGGGCTGAATGGGCCTCCTCCTATTCATGTGTAACAGGCTCGAGGGACTGATTGGACATCCTCCTGTTCCTTTTTAAAGAAATATATTACCTTTCACGATCACCAGATGTCCCAAAGCGCTTTACAGCCAATGAAGTACTTTTTGATCTTTAATCACTGTTGTTATGTAGGAAAAATGGCAGCCAGTATGTGCACATCAAGCTCTCAATAACAGCAATGTGATAATGACCAGATAATCTGTTTTAGTGATTTTGATTGTGGGATAAATACTGTCTCGGACACCAGGGATATCTCCACTGTTCTTCTTCAACTAGTGACAGAGGATCTTTTACCTCCAGCTGAGAGAGCAGACGAGGCATTGGTTTAATGTCTCATCCAAAAGACGGCACCTCCGACAGTGCAGCACTCCCTCAGCACTGCACTGGAGTATCAGCCTAGATTTTTGTGCTCAAGTCCCTGGAGTGGGATTTGAACCCGCAACCTTCTGACTCAGAGGCGAGGGTGCTGCCCACTGAGGCACGGCTGGAACAGGCTCGAGGGGCTAAATGGCTTCCTCCTGTTCCTATGAGGCAACTGAAGTGCAGCCAAAAGCCAGAAATATGTGAGGAACTCAAGTTTCAGGATGTTTAATGCAGCAATAGTCAAAATTATTCCCACAGATCTCAACAACAGGTGAAACAACATCAGTCCTTGTAATGAGAACACTGTGCTCATTTCACACATTGTAAAATCCCTCACCTCCATTTTACACCATTGCCTCCAAGCGGTGAGGCCCATTGTCTCTGGTGGAACCTCTGAACATCTGCCTCACAGTGCACTTCCAGATCACTGAAGAGCAAGTGGCCAGATCGGGAGCAACGCTCTTACTAATCTGCTTCGAAAATCTGCCACTCCAACAATGCAGCGCTCCCTCAGGACTGCCCCTCTGACATTGCAGCATTCTGAATTGCCGAACAGGACATTCGGTTTATTTTGGATCAATAGCAAAATGCAGGATTTTTTAAAATCAAATTAAAAGTACTCACATTAGGTGGGAATTCTAATGGGCGGAGACTGGGCTCTGCCCAGGGCACTTGTTGCCTTACAGTAAAAGAAAGAAAGACATTGGGGGATAAATTAAGTCATGCCCCCTTTGGGACACTAACTTCGCTACTTCTAGCGCCCCGAAAAATTTAGCACCCCCATGGCCGAATTTCATCGATAGCGCCGCAATAGGGAAGCGGGATGCTACTGGAAGTGATGCTGCCTCCCTCTTGGGGCGCTGCGAGTGAATATCGCGGCACTAGGTGGCGCTGTGTCACATTCTTAAAGGGGAGGGGTCTTGCGCAGTGCGACCCGGGGCCCAACGGGGCCACCAGGGATCGGAGTGTGGGCAAAAGAGACTCATCGGAAAGGCGGCAGCTCTGACAGTGCAGCACTCCCTCAGCACTGCACATCCTAGATTTATGTGCTCAAGTCCCTGGAGCGATGAGCTACTGACCAGATATCTGCTCCATCACCAGGACCGCCTACGTCCACCTCTGTAACATCACCCGTCTCCACACCAACTCAGCTCACCTGCTGCTGAATCCATCATCCATGCCTTTGTTATCTCCAGACTGAACTCTTCCAAAGTTCTCCAGGCCGGCCTCCCATCTTCCACCCTCCTTATACTTAAGATCATCCAAAATTCTGCTGCCAGTATAATAACTCGCCCCAAATCCCATTCACCCATCCCCTCTGTGATCGCTGACCTACATTGGCTCCTGGTTGATCCACGCCTCGATTTTACAATTCTCCTCCTTGTTTTCCAATCCCTCCATGGTTTGCCCTTCCTTATCTCTGTAACCTCCTCCAGCCCTTCAACCCACCGAGATCTCTGCTCTCCTTCAATTCTCGCCTCTTGTGTATCCCTGATTTCCATCGCTTCACCATTGGTGGCCGTGCCTTCAGCTGCCGAGGTCCTAAGCTCTGGAATTCCCTCCCTAAACCTCTCTGCCTCGCTCTCCTCCTGTAAGACGCTCCTTAAAACTCACCACTTTGACCAAGGTTTTGGTCACCTGTCCTATTATCTCCTCATGTGGCTCGGCATCAAACTTTGTTTCTCAATGCTCCTGTGAAGCACCTTGGGACGTTTTCCTACATTAGAGGCGCTATATGAATGTAAGTTGTTGTTGTTATTACATTCATAGAATTTACAGCACAGAAACAGCCCACTCAGCCCAACAGGTCCACACAAGCCTCCTCCAACGCCTCTTCATCTCAGCCTATCTAAACTAATCGAATCCTATCAGCATATCCTTCTATTCCTTTCTCCCTCATCTGTTTCTGCAGCTTCCCCTTAAATACGTCTATGCTGTTCACCTCAACTACTCCCTGTGGTCGCAAATTCCACATTCTCACCACTCTCTGGATAAATATTTTTCTCCTGAACTTCCTTTGGATTGATTAGTGGCTATATTATATTTTTGACCCCTAGTTCTGGACGCGCCCACAAGTGGAAACATCTTCTCTACGTCCACACTATCAAACCCCTTGCTGATTTTAAAGACCTCTATCAGGTCACCCCACAGCCTTCTCTTTGCTAGAGAGAAGAGCCCCAGCCTGTTCAATCTTTCCTGATCGTTGTAACCTCTCAGCCCTGGTGTTATCTTTGTGAATCGGATTCACTTATTTCAATGAGTATGATTTGTTTTCATGTAGTAACAGAAAGTAACGAACACACTGGGCAGCCCCACACGTCAGTGGCTCATCCTGCTGGATTAAACAAAGTAACTTCTAACTATTCCTTAGAGCAGACAAGGCTAAGAGGAGAATTGATAGAGTTGTTTAAAATCATGAAGGGTTTACATAGAGTAAATAAAGAGAAACTGGCTGAAAGGCCGATAACCAGAGGGCACAGATTTAAGGTGATTGGCAAAAGAACCAGAGGCGACAAGAGGAAAAACTTCTTTACACAACGAGTGGTTAGGATTTGGAATGCACTTCCTGATGAGGCAGTGGAAACAGATTAAATCATAGCCTTCGAAAGAGAATTGGATAAATACTTGAAGGAGAACAATTTGCAGGGATATGGGGAAAGAGCGGGGAAGTGGGACTAACTGGATTGCTCTTCGAAAGAGCCGGTGCAGACTCGCTGGGCTGAATTCCCTCCTTCTGTGCTGTACTATTCTGTGATTCTATCATTCTATTCACCTGCAATCTAAGCTTCCTGCAGCCTTAGATGGGCCTCATTGCCTGTGTTTATTCCCCTTCTATTGTCACCCAGGAGCTATCCAAGACCCAGGCTCCGTCTGCCCTCTCAGGTGGATGTAAAAGACTCCACGGCCACTACCTGGAAGAAGAGGAGGGTGAGTTCTCCCCGGTATCCTGGGACCAAAATATACCCCCCAACCAACATCAATAAACAATCAGATTATCTGGACATTATCACATTGCTGTTTGTGGCATCTTGCTGTGTGCAAATTGGCTGCCGCACTTCCTACTACAGTGACCACCTTTCAAAAGTGCTTCATTAGTTGTAAAGCGCTTTGGGACTTCCTGAGGTTGAGAAAGGCGCTATATAAATGCAAGTTCTCTCTTCAAGCAGATCCTGATCGAATGGTGAGACCTTTTCGACAGATGTGCATTTTTACACAAATAGCGCCCCCTAGTGCTGATGAGTAATATTGCAGACAGCACACACACACACACACACACACACAGTGTTGTAAAGGGTCTGATGGATTTGAAACATCCCTTTATCAGTTATTTTTGTTCCAAGTGTTAACAGATAATCTTGCCCCTTTTCAGGTAGAGCTCCAATAATCCTGCAGGCTCCCAGTTTGTAGAGATGTGATATTTTCATTGTTCAGATAGTTCACCTGTCTATTTTATTCCCCAGCTAACAGCAACTTACATTTACACAGCGCCTTTAATGTAGAAACACGGCCCAAGGTGCTTCACAGGAGCGTCGGTCAGACAAAACTTTAACATAAGGAGATATTGGGACAGGTGACCAAAAGCTTGGTCAGAGGTAGGTTTACAGGAGTGTCTTCAAGGAGGAGAGAGAGGCGGAGAGGTTTAGGGAGGAAATTCCAGAGCTTGGGGCCGAGGCAGCTGAAGGTACGGCCGCCAATTGTGGGGCGATGAAAATCGGGGATGCACAAGAGGCCAGAATTGTAGGACGGCAGAGCTCTCGGAGGGTTGTAGGGCTGGAGGAGGTTACAGAGAGGGAGGGGAGCGAGGCAATTGATGGATTTGAAGACAAGGATGAGAATTTTAAAATCTAGCCATTGCCAGACTGGGACCCAATGTAGGTCAGCGAGCACAGGGGTGCTGGGCGAACCGGACTTGGTGCGAGGTACGATATGGGGCAGCAGAGTTTTGGATGAGCTGAGCTTTACAGAGGGGGAGATGGGAGGCCGGCCAGGAGAGCGTTAGAATCGTCGTGTCTGGAGGAACAAAGGCTCGGATGAGGGTTTCAGTAGCAGATGAGCTGAGGCAGGGGCGGAGACGGGCGATGTTACGGAGGTGGAAGTAGGCGGTCTTGATGATTGAGAGGATATGGGGGTCGGAAGCTCAACTCAGGGTCAAATAGGAGACAGAAGGGAAAAAGCAGGCAGAGAATAACCATTTGAGTCTGTACAAGCAACAGATCTGATAAATTCCCAGGATTACCTCACAGTCCCGATGTATTATGTAATATACATTGACAGCAACATTGTCCAAGCTCGGGGCAGAAGGGGTGTAAGAGTTAGCAGTAAGGTTAAACTGCAGAAGCTGCTTGGCCCATAAGAACTCTCACAGGTCAGATCATGGTGTGAATTGCAGAGCTCCGTACAGCTTGTACATCATTAGCACCTTCATTATCGACAGTCTCACAACTTTTCAAACTTTCATGAAAACATTACAGTTCATATGAGTGTGTATAAGTGTGTCTGTGTGAGTGTGTATTTGGGTGAAAGAGTGTGTCTGTGTGTGAGTGTTTGTGTGTGTGTGAGACTGAGAGTGAATGTGTGTGAGGGTTTGTGTGTGTGAGACTGAGAGTGAGTGTATGTGATGGGGGTCTCAGGTAATTCGCTGAGCAATTGACCCAATGTTAGTAAAACTATGATCTGTTTAGTTCTCAGCTCTGAGCTGCAAACACAGGATCACAGGATAGTTACGGATCAGACATTCAGCCATCGAGAGAGATCCTACACTCCCGCCATTGCAGCCACCAGTCTTTCAGTAAATGATGCCAGAAATGTTTCCCCTACTCTATCCTTGAGTTCATTCCAAGTGTCGATCACTCATTGTGTAAAGAGTTTGCTGGCTTCAGCCCTAAATTTGTCTTCTACCAGTTTGAACCCATGTCCACTTGTCTTTCTCTAACAATTCAATTGAAATGAACATTCCAGATTTCATTTTCTATTCCCTGGTCAATCATGGGAACAGGAGGAGGCCATTCAGCCCCTCGAGCCTGTTCTGTCATTCAATTTGATCATGGTGGATCTGTAATCCAAGGAAGATTGTGAGAAGCACTACATGAAACATTTCAACCTTTCTCCGCTTGCTATCAGTTACAATTTACTTTCTGAGCTATTCAGGAAATTGGATTCATTCTAGCCCTTGGATTGAGAGAGCAACCACTTAATGAAAGGGAACAGATTTGTCCTTCAATCATAGAGTGAGCAGATATAGAATCATAGAATCATACAGCACAGAAGGAGTGCATTCGGCCCATCGTGATTTTTGAAAGTGACTATTGAATCTGCTTTCATTCTTTTGTTTCAGTCTTGGGTGGAGATCTGGAGCAGATGAATTGTTGTTTGAGTTTCAACAATCTCAGTCCGGATGACAGTTCTGTGTATTACTGCTATGTGGATTTCCAGGGCTTCAAGGTTCATACTTTCACAGACCCATCCAGCTACTGGTTGCCCTTAAGTCGCAGTTTATTTTATCTCTGTTGTTCAGTCACTTTGCTGGAACAGGCTGTGGGATGTCAACGAGGGGAATGCAAAACATGTTTCCAAAACATTGCCCTCGGTAACTTCATCAGGAGCAGTCCTTCCCTTTTTGAGACACCCTAGGGTCAAGATTGACCAGAAGATGAAATAATCATACGGAGGTTAATGGGCTTTATAAATATAGGCACAGAGCACAAAAGCAAAGAGGTCCTGCTAAACCCTTTGTATATCACTGGTTAGGCCCCAGCTGGAATATTGTGTCCAATTCTGGGCACCACACACTTTAGGAAGGATGCCAAGGACTAAGAGAGGCGCAGAGATTATTTACCAGAATGGTTCCAGCGAAGAGTTATGTGGAGAGACTTAGAGAAACTGGGATTGTTCTTCTTAGAGCAGAGAAGTTTAAAGGGAGATTTAATAGAGGTGTTCAAAATGATCGAGTAAATAAGGAGAAATTGTTTCCACTGGCATAGGGTCGGTCGGTAACCAGAGGACACAGGTTTAAGGTCATTGGCAGTGGAACCAGGAGAAGAATTATTTTCCTGTGGGGAGTTGTTGTGATCTGGAATGTACTGCCTGAAAGGGTGTTGGAAGCAGATTCAATAGTAATCTACCTTGGGTTCCCTCTTTTTTTAAGTTATTCTTGGGATGTGGGCATCGCTGGCAAGGCCGACATTTATTGCCCATCGCTAATTGCCCTGGAGATGATGGTGGTGGACCTTCTTCTTGAACCGCTGCAGTCCATGTAGTGAAGCTGCTCCCACAGTGCTGTTAGGTCGAGAGTTCTGGGACTTTGACCCAGCGACGATGAAGGAACGGCCGATATATCACCAACTCAGGATGGTGTTTGTGACTCGGAGGGCAACTTGGAGGTGATGGTGCTCCCACGCACCTGCTGCCCTTGTCTTTCAAGATTGGGTGAGGGTAAGGAATATTTCTGAAGCAGAATTGGAAGAGCTTTAGTCTCTACCAGGCACTTTTCTCTCAATCTGGCCATTTGCCTTTAAGTGATTTCAAGGTGCACTGGGAGGCAGATGTTCAGAGATTCGACAAGAGACAAGGAGTCTCACTGGCTGGAGGCAATGCTGTAAAACTGCAGACTTTGAGTTCCTTCCATATTTCAAGCTTTTGGTTGAACTTCAGTTGCCTCACAGGAAAAGAAAGAGGCCCATTCAGCCGCTCGAGCCTGTTACCATAGGAACAAGAGGAGGCCATTCAGACCCTGGAGACTGTCAATAGGAACAGGAAAACGTCATTCAATTCCTCGAGACTGCTGCATAGGAAAAGTAGGAGGCCCATTCAAATCCTCGAGCCTGTTACATAGGAGCAAGAGGAGGCAATTCAGACCCTTGAGCCTGTTACATAGGATTAGGAGGAGGCCCAATCAGCCCCTCAAGGCTGTTACTTAGGAACAGGAGGAGGCCAGTCAGACCATTGAGACTGTTAATAGTGACAGGAGGAGGCAATTCAGCCCCTCGAGTCTGTTTTTTAAAATCATTCATGGGATGTGGGCATCGCTACCAAGGCCAGCATTTATTGCCCATCCCTAGTATCCCTTGATAAGGTGGTGGTGAACAGCCTTCTTGAACCACTGCAGTCCGTGTGGTGAAGGTATGCTGCGGTGCTGATAGGGAGGGAGTTCCAGGATTTTGACCCAGCAACGATGAATGAATGGCGATATACTTCCAAGTCAGGATGGTATATGACTTGGTGGGGAACTTGGAGGTGGTGCTGTTCCCTTGTGCCTGATGCCCCTGTCCTTCTAGGTGGAAGAGGTCACGGGTTTGGGAGGTGCTGCCGAAGAAGCCTTGGTGAGTTGCTTCAGTGCATCTTGGAGATGGTACACACTGCAGCCACGGTACGGTGGAGGGCGTGAATGTTTAAGGTGGTGGATGGGCTGGCAATCAAGCAGGCTGCTTTGTCTTGGTTGGTTTCAAGCTTCTTGAGAGTTGTTGGAGCTAAACACATCAAGGCAAGTGGAGTGTATTCCATCAAACTCCTGGCTTCTGTCTTGTAGATGGTGGAAATGCTCTGGGGAGTCAGGAGATGAGACACACGCCACAGAATACCCAGCTTCTGACCTGCTCTTTTTACCATGGTATTAATGTGGCTGGTCCAGTTAATTTTCTGCTCAATGTTGACCCCCCCACAATATTGATGGTGGGGGATTCGGCGATGGGAATGCTGTTGAATGTCAATGGGTGGTGTTTCGATGCTTGCTTGTTGGAGAAAGTCATTGCCTGGCACTTGTGTGGCACGAATGTTACCTGCCACTTATCAGCCCAAGCCGGAATGTCATCCAGGTCTTGCTGCATGCGGGCATGGACTGCTTCATTATCTGAGGAGTTGTGAATGGCACTGAACACTGTGCAGTCATCAGCGAACATTCCCACTTCTGACCTTATGCTGGAGGGAAGGTCATTGATGAAGCAGCTGATAATGTTTGGGCCTAGGACACTGCCCTAAGGAAGTCCTGCAGCGATGTGCTGGGGCTGTGATGATTGACCTACAACCACCAGAACCATTTTCCTTTGTGCTAGGTGTGACTCCAGCTAGTGGAGAGTTTTCCCCCAGATTCCCATTGACTTCAGTTTTACAAGGGCTCTTGATGCCACACTCAGTCAACTGCTAACTTGATGTCAAGGGCAGACACTCTCACCTCACCTCCGGAATTCAGCTCTTTTCTCCATGTTTGGAGCAAGGCTATAGTGAGGTCTGGAGCCGAGTGGTCCTTGCAAAAACCCAACTTGGGCATCAGTGAGCAGGTTATTGGTGAGTAAGTGCTGCTTGGTAGCAGTGTCAACGACAATTTCCATCACTTTGCTGATGATTGAGAATAGACTGATGGGGCAGTAATTGGCTGGTTTCGATTTGTCCTGTTTTTTGTTCATAGGACATACCTGGGCAGTTTTTCACATTGTCGGATAGATGCCTGTATTATAGCTGTACTGGAACAGCTTGGCTGGAGGTGTGGCTAGTTCTGTAGCTTAAGTGTTTAGCACGACAGCTGAGATGTTGTCAGATCCCACATGCTTTGCTGTATCCAGTGCACTCAGCCGCTTCTTGATATTCACATGGAGTGAATCGAATTGGCTGAAAACTGGCTCTGTGATGGTTGGGTACCTCAGGAGGAGACCGATATAAATCATCCACCCGGCACTTCTGGCTGATGATGGTTGCAAACGCATAAGAATTGTCATTTGCACTCACGTGCTGGGCTCCAGCATTATTGAGGATGGGGATATTGATGGAGCCTCCTGCTCCCCTTAGTTGCTTGATGGTCCACCACCATTCATGACTCGATGTGGCAGGACTGCAGAGATTTGATCTGATCCATTGATTGTGAGATCGCTTAGCCCTCTCTATAGCATGCTGCTTCCGCTTTTTAGCATGCATGTAGACCTGTGTTGCAGCTTCCCCATGTTGGCACCGCATTTTAAGGTGTGCCTGCTGCTACTCCCCACATACTCTTCTACACACGTTATTGAACCAGGGTTGGTCCCCTGACTTGTTGGTAATGGTAGAGTGAGTGATATGCCGGGCCATGAGGTTACATATTGCGCTGGAATGCAAACATACTGCTTATAAATACTTATAGAGACACAGCATATGGAACAATATTAATACAAAAGAAAACTAAGATTTATCATCTGCCCTTTCACCTCCTCCCTTCCCAACATCCAGGACCCCAAACACTCCTTCCATGTGAAGCAGAGATTTACTTCTACTTCTTTCAATTTAGTATACGGTATTCACTGCTCACAGGGCGATCTCCTCTACAGTGGGGAGACAAAACATAGATTGACTGCTCAGTTTGCTGAACACCACCATTCAGTCCGCAAGCATGACCCTCAGCTTCTGGTTGCTTGCCATTTTAATTCTCCATCCCACTCTGACCTCTCTGTCCTCGGCACAATGAAGCACAACAGAAGTTCAAGGAACAGCACCTCCTCTTTTGATTAGGCATGTTACACCCTTCTGAACTCAACATTGAGTTCAACAATTTCAGATCATAATCACTACTCCCATTTATTCAGACAGCAGGTGCTGGTAATGGTTCTCCTGTTGCCATTTATTGCTCCTCTAGACCCACCTTTTGTTGCCTTGCACCATCATCCCTTTTATCATTTAATCTCTCCTGCCTTCCATCCTATCACAGACCTTCCCTTTTGTTCTTTCCTCCCCTCCCCTTTCCCTGCCTCTGTACCTGCTTAAATCTGTCTCACTTTGTCCAGTTCTGATGACAGGTCATCGACCTGAGACTTTAACTCTGTTTCTCTCCCCACAGATGCTGCCTGGCCTGCTGAGTATTTCCAGCATTTTCTGGTTTTATATTTAGTAACACATTGTCAGGGACTTCGACTGAGCAACTAAACCGGTTTTCAGTGCTGAATACCGGTGAGGGTGACGACACCTGGAAGGTGTACAGTCCAGATCACATCGACAGCACCGTGGGACAAATGACTGCATGGGGGGCACAGCGAAGTGTAGGAATGCAGTGGCTGTGGGCGATTTAATAGTCAGGGGACAGACAGGCGTTTCTGCAAATGCCAACGTGAGTCTCGCATGGTCTGTGGCCTCTCTGGTGCCAGGGTAAATTATGTCACAGAACGAGAGCAGGAAATTCCACTGGGGGAAGGGGAGCAGCCAGAAGTCGTGCTCCATGTTGGAATGAGGGAAGGAAAGGGTTGAGGTCCTGCAGTCCGAGTCTCAGGAGCTAGGGAGGAAGGTATAGAGCAGGACCTCAAAGGTGGATACTTTGGATTACTCCCAGTGTCACATGCCAGTGAGGGTGGGGACAGTAAGAAAAGGCAGAATGATGGTGGCTGGAGAAACTGTGCAGGAGAAACGGTGTCACATTCCTCGGGGATTGGGGCCAGTTCTGGGGCAGGAGCCGCCTGTACAAAATGGACGGGTAGCACTTCAATCGGGCTGGGACCAATGACTTTGCACGGAGGTTAACGAGTGCTAGGATGTCAACTAATTTGATGGGAGAGGGGCACCGAGATGAAGCAATGGATAGGAGAGACACAGAGGTACACAGAGGACTGGGAGTGGCAAACAGCTTTAGAATAAAGAATAGCTCTGAAATAGGATGGATCAGAGAAGGGGAAATGAGAGGCAGACAAGTTGGGATTCAGAGTAGATGTGTGTAAAAACACAGAACGCAGTCAATAAGGTTGGTGAGCTGCAGGCAAAAATTACCACATGGGATTATGATATAGTGGCAATAACGGAAGCCTGGCTCAAACAAGGGGAGGATTGGAATGTGGGCCAGATGGGATCTAGGTTCCTGAGTGAAGTAAACGTGGAAATTGGGAAGATCTGGTCACTGGCTTCCAACCATCCTGAGAAATGGGGAAGGTGCCAGAGGACTGGAGTATAATAAATGTTATAACCCTGTTCAAAAAAGTGGAGAGTGATAAAACCTGCAATTACAGACCAGTCAGCCTTGCATCGGTGGTGGGGAAAACTTTAAAGACAATAATCCAGGAGAATATTAATTGGATTTGGAAAAGTATGGGCTAATAGATGAAAGTCAGCTTGCATTTGTTAAGGGAAAATCGTATTTGGCAAATTGCACTGGTCAGGCAGGAATCCTGCCTCTGTTGTTGTTGTTTTGTACATTACTAAGCCTGGGGCAGTGAGGCCGATTGGACCAACCAACTTCTAACCTGAAAGGGAAATACTGCGGATGCTGGAAATCCGAAATAACAACAGGAAACACTGGAAAAACTCAGCAGACCAGGCAGCATCGGTGGAGAGAGAAACAGAGTTAACGTTTCAGGTCGATGACCTTTCGTCAGAACTGGAAAAAAGCAGGAAATTGGAAAGCAAGTTTGGGGGCTGGGAAAAGGGGGAGGGGATGAAAGAACAAAAGGGAAGGTCAGTGATAGGATAGAAAGCAGGAGAGATTGAGAGACATTGAGAGACATTAAGAGATATTCAAGACAAGGGGAGGTGGAAATGGGACAGGTTGAGGAACAAAGGATGCCTCTAGATGGGCTGTGAATTGCGCTGGTAGAATGAAGGACAGCTGAAGGGAGGGAAGAAAAAACAAAATGTGTGGATAAAAAAAAGAAGAAACTATATATATAGATGTGATAAACATAAAAACATAAGAAGTAGGAGCAGGAGTAGGCCATACGGCCCCTCGGGCCTGCTCCGCCATTCAATAGGATCATGGCTGATCTGAAACTACACTCACGTCCACTTCCCTGCCATTTCCCCGTAACCACTAATTCCCTTATCTGCTAGGAAGATGTCTATCTCCGTTTTAAATTTATTTAATGTTGCAGCTTCCACAGCTCTCTGGGGTAGCAAGTTCCATAGATTCACCACCCTCTGAGTGAAGAAGTTTCTCCTCATCTCAGTTTTGAAAGGGCAGCCCCTTATTCTAAGATTATGCCCCCTAGTTCTAGTCTGACCCATCAGCGGAAACATCCTCACCGAATCCATCTGATCAAGTCCGCTCACAATCTTATATGTTTCGATAAGACGCCTCTCATTCTTCTGAACTCCAATGAGTAGAGGCCCAATCTACTTAACCTTTCCTCATATGTCAACCCCCTCATCTCAGGAATACCAAGTGAGCCTTCTCTGAACTGCCTCGAGAGCAAGTATATCTTTTCTTAAATATGGAAACCAAAAGTGCACGCAGTATTCCAGGTGTGGCCTCACCAATACCCTGTATAACTGCAGCAAGACTTCCCTGTTTATATACTCCATCCCCCTTGCAATAAAAGCCAAGATTCCATTGGCCTTCCTGATCACCTGCTGCACCTGCATACTAACTTTTTGTGTTTCATGTACCAGGACCCCCAGATCCCTTTGTACTGTAGCACTTTGCAGTTTTTCTCCATTTAGATAATAACTTGCTCTTTGATTTTTTCTCCCAAAGTGCACAACCTCACACTTTCCAGTATTATATTCCATCTGCCAAGTCTCTGCCCACTCACTTCACCTCTCTATGTCCTTTTGCAGGTTCTTTATGCCCTCCTCACTCACTGCTTTCCCTGCCATCTTTGTATCGTCGGCGAACTTGAATATATTGCACGCGGTCCCTTCCTCAAAATCGCTAATATCGATTGTAAAGAGTTGAGGTCCCTGCACTGACCCCTGCGGAACACCACTAGTTACTGATTGCCAGCCCAAGAGCGAACCATTGATCCCAACTCTTTGTTTTCTGTTAGATAGCCAATCTTCCACCCATGTCAGTATATTACCTCCAATCCCGTGATTTTTTATCTTGATCAGTAATCTTTTGTGTGGCACCTTGTCAAATGCCTTTTGGAAGTCCAAATACACCACATCCACTGGTTCCCCCTTATCCACCCTGTATGTTACTTCCTCAAAAAATTCGAGCAAATTTATCAAACATGACTTCCCCTTCACAAAACCATGCTCACTCTGTCCTACTAAATGCCCTGTTACTGTTTCCTTAATAGTGGACTCCAACATTTTACCAACCACAGATGTTAGGCTAACTGGTCTATAGTTTCCAGCCTTTTGTCTACTTCCCTTCTTAAATAAGGGCATTACATTAGCAGTTTTCAAATCAGCCGGGAACTTTCCTCAGTCCAGTGAGTTTTGGAAAATAATCGCCAAATGCATCCACAATCCCTACCGCTACTTCTCTCAAGACCTTAGGATGCAAGCCATCAGGTCCGGGGGATTTATCCGCCTTCAGTCTCATTATTTTACCGAGTACCACCTCCTTAGTGATTTTAATCGTGTTTAGCTCCTCCCCCCCATAGTCCCCTGTTTGTCCAGTGTTGGGATATTTTTAGTGTCCTCTACTGTAAAGACTGATAAAAAATATTGGTTCAGCGTTTTTGCCATCTCCATGTTCCCCACCACTAATTTCCCTGTCTCATCCTCTAAGGGACCAACGTTCACTTTAGCCACCATTTTTCTTTTTATATAACTGTAGAAACCTTTGCTATCCGCTTTTATATTTTTTGCTAGTTTACTTTCATAATCTATCTTCCCTTTCTTATTTAATCTTTTTGTTATTCTTTGCTGGCTTTTAAATGCTTCCCAATCTTCTATCCTCCCACTAGATTTGGTTACTTTATATGCCCTTGTTTTCAGTTGGATACTATCCTTTATTACTTTACGAAGCCACGGATGGCTATCTTTTCTTTTACTCCCCTTTTTCCTCAGTGGAATATATTTTTCTTGAAAGTTGTGAAATATCTCCTTGAGTGTAGACCACTGCTCTTGTACCATCCTACACTATAATCTATTTTCCCAATCCACGTTAGTCCATTCTACTCTCATACCTTCATAGTCTCCTTTATTTAAGCTCAGTACGCTGGTTTGAGATCCAACTCTCTCACCCTCCAACTTAATTTGGAACTCAACGATGTTATGGTCACCCATTCCAAGGGGATCCTTTACTAGGACATTTTTTATTAATCCTGTGTCATTACACAGGACCAGATCTAAGATTGCTTGCGCCCTGGTTGGTTCACTTACATACTGCTCAAGGAACCCGTCCCTAATGCATTCTATGAACTCTTCCTCAAGGCTGCCATGCCCAATTTGATTTGTCCAGTCAATATGAATGTTAAAATCCCCCATGATTATAGCTGTTCCCTAATTACAAGCCCCAACTATTTCCTGATTTATACTCCGACCAACAGAGTTGCAACTGTTAGGAAGCCTACAGACTACACCCACTAGTGACTTTTTCCCCTTATTATTCCTTATCTCCACCCAAACTGTTTCACTATCCTGATCCTTTGACCCAATATCATTTCTGACTTTTGCAGTAATTCCATCCTTGATTAACATAGCAACCCCACCTCCCTTTCCTTCCTGTCTGTCCTTCCTAATTGTCAAATACCCCTGTATGTTTAGTTCCCAGTCATGGTCACCTTGCAGCCATGTTTCTGTAATGGCCACCAGGTCATAACCATGTGTAGTTATTTGAACCGTCAACTCGTCTATTTTGTTATGAATGCTGCGTGGATTCAGATAAAGAATTTTCAAATATGTGTTGTGACAATTTATTCCTGCTTTTACCCCTTGAACTACTTTATCTTTATCTTTATACATTCAGTCCCTTCCTGACCTGCTCTGCTTATAATTCCCCTGCTACCTTGCTCTATTGCCTTCTCCGCTGTCATTTTTATTTTTTGCTCTCTTAATACCTCCCCCCCCACTAATTAGTTTAAAGTCCTCTCTACAGCCCTAGTTATTCAATTCGCCAGGATTCTAGTCCCAGCACTGGCCAAGTGAAGTCCGTCCCAACGGAACAGCTCTCTCCCGTCCCAGTACTGATGCCAGTGTCCCAAGAAGCAAAACCCATTTCTCCCACACCAGTCTTTGAGCCACGCATTTAACTCTCTAATACTATTTAGCCTAGCCAAATATGCTCGTGGCTCAGGTAGTAATCCAGAGATTATTACCCTTGTGGTTCTGCTTTTAAATTTGGCCCCTAGCTGCTCAAAATCCCTCAGCAGAACCTCTTTCCTTGTCTTATCTATGTCGTTGGTACCAACATGGACCACGACAACTGGATCCTCCCTCTCCCACTCCAAGTTTTTCTCCAGCCCAGATGAGATGTCCTTAGCCCTGGCACTGGGCAGGCAACCCAGCCTTCGGGACTCTCAATCTTGGCTGCAAAGAATCCTATCTATCCCCCTAATGACACTATCTCCTACCACTACAGCATTTCTTTTAACTCCCCTGACTTGAATGGCCCCCCTTTCCACGGTGCTGTGGCCAGGTTGCTCATTCTCCCTGCAGTCCCCATTCCCATCCACACGGTGTAAGAGCCTCAAACTATTGGACAAGTGCAAGGGCTGCGGCTCCTCCAAAGCTACCCCCTGGATCCCCGTACCTGCCTCAATCCTAGTCACACCATCCTGTCCCTGACTACGGACTACATCTGAATTAATTAATCTCAAAGGTGTGACTACCTCCTGAAACATAGAGTCCAGTTAACTCTCCCCCTCCCTGATGTGTCGCAGTGTCTGAAGCTCGGACTGAAGCTCATCAACACGGTGCCAGTGTTCCTCTAGCATCAAACACTTACCGCAAATGTTATCACCGTGAGCAACAATGGTGTCCACCAGCTCCCACATTTCGCAGCAGTAACACATCACCTGCTCTCCCATTCTATGCAATTAATTACATTTAATAATATTATTTAAAGACCCTCTGCCCCTATTCTAGGTGAAGATCAAACCTCTAATTAAAATAACTTACCAACTTATGAAGGTTTTAAAAAGAAAGACAAATACAGCCCCTCACTACCCACTTGCCCGAACTCTCTCACTTACCAAACTCTCAGCAGTAGCATAACCTTGATAGGGGCCAAGGTTATGATCTGAAATTGTTGAATTCTATGTTGAGTCCAGAACGCTGTAAAGTGCCTAATCGAAAGATGAGGTACTGTGCCTTGAGCTTACGTAGAGCTTCCATGGAGCAATGCAACAGGCCGAGGACAGTGAGGTCTGAGTGGGAATGGGGCGGTGAATGAAAGTGACAGGCCACCAGATCCAGGGTGAGAACTGAACCTAAGACTGTGCATTTTGGGAAACTTCCTGTAGGGGCAGGAATTACATTTATCAACTGGCGTAAAGAATAACCCCCTTCCATTATGATTTATTTTCTGTTTTACTATATACCTGATATCACTGATGCTTTACTTTATGCAGTTAATTTTTTTTCCCGGTCTCCAGCACACAGTCCTGTCATAGCTCAAATTATTCGATCCCAGCACTGGATGCAGTAACAAAGCTGCAATTTTCACCCTAATGCCATCAAACTGTCACTTTTGCCCCAATCCTGACGTATAATTTCCCTCTACATTGGAGGGACTAGCCGCAGATTGGGTGACCGCTTTGCGGAACACCTCCATTCAGTCTGTAAGGGGGACCCCGTGCTTCTGGTCGCCTGTCACTTTAATTCACCACTCCATTCCCACTCAGACCTCACTGTCCTCGGCCTCTTGCATTGCTCCATGGAAGCTCAGTGTAAGCTCGAGGAACAGCACCTCACCTTTCGGTTAGGCACTTTACAGCCCTCTCAAATCAAATCAATCAATCAAATCAACTTTTATTGTCATTGTTAGTGCACAAGTGCAGTACAACGAAATGTAGGCTTGCGGCTCCCGAGAGTGTACAATTTGGATTAGGAAACTTAAACATTTCAACATACATTTGTACATATATATTAGCATAAATATGACCATAATAAAGTGCATCGGCAGATGTGCAGGCTTTAGGGTTTATTTGTGGAGTTCAGTAGGATGACAGCCCTGGGAAAGAAGCTGTTCCTAAATCTGGTCGTACGGGTGCGAATGCATCTGTAGCATCTTCCAGATGGTAGGAGGGCGAACTCTGGACTCAACATAGAGTCCAACAATTACAGACCATAACCTCGCCCCCTATCATATTTATATTTTTTATCCACACTTTTTCTTTGTCCTTTTCCTTTATTTTCCCTCCCACATGGCAGCTGTCTTTCATTCTGCCAGCACAATTCACACTTCATCTAGAGCCACCCTTTGTTTCTTAACCTGTCCCAGTACCATCTCCTCTTGCCTTGAATATCTCTTAATGCTTCTTTAATTCTCCTGCCTTCCATCCTATCACAGACCGTCCCTTCTGATCTTTCATCCCTTCACCCATTTCCCAGCCCCTAAACTTGTTTTTAAATCTGTTCCATTTCCTGCTTTTTTCCAATTCTGATGAAAGGTCTTCGACCTGAAACGTTAACTCTGTTTCTCTCTCCATGGATGCTGCCTGGCCTGCTGAGTTTTTCCAGCATTTTCTGTTTTTATTTCAGATTTCCAGCAACCGTAGTATTTTGCTATTGTATAATTTCCCTGTTTGTTTCCTTCCTTAGAATTAACTTATTCACGATTGTGATCCTATCTCGAGGAAGTCCTGTCTCTCCAACTGTGTCATGGCAGCGGCAGATCTACCCTGTCAATCCCCTTCAGAATCTTTTTTATTTCAATGAGATCACCTCTCATTCTTTTAATCTCCAGAGAGTACATCATCTCTCTGCATAGTACAGCCATCTCATCCCAGTAATCAACCTAATGGACCTTCGATGCACCGCCTCCAAGGCAGGTATATCCTTCCTTAGATAAGGTGACCTTAACTGTGCACAGTGCTCCAGGTGTGGTCTCATCAAAACCCTGTACAATTGTTCCAAGACTTCCTTACTCTTGTACTCCCACCCCCTTGCAATAATGGCCGACATGCCATTTGCCTTACCTATTGCTTGCAGTACCTGCATGCTAACTTTCTGTGCTTCTTGAATGAGGACACACAAGTTTCTCAGAACATCAACATTTAAAAGTTTCTCACCATTTAAAATATATTCTGTTTTTCTATTCTTCCTACCAAAGTGAATAACCACACATTTCCCTACATTATACTCCATCTGCCCCCTCACTGCCCACTCTCTTAGTTTACCTATATCCCTCTTCACATTCTTGGTTTTCTCACAGCTTACTGCCCCACCTAGGTTTGTATCAGCAGAAAACATGGATACATTACACTCGGTCCCTTCATCTAGGTCATTAATATAGATTGTAAATAACTGAGGCCCCAGCACTGATCTTGCGGCACCCCACCAGTTACAGCCTGTCAAACCGAAAAAGACCCGTTTATTCCCACCCTCTGTGTTCTGTCCGTTAACCAATTATCTATCCATGCTACTATATTACCCTCAACCCCATGAACCCGTATCTTCTGTAATAGCCTTTTATGTGGCACCTTATCGAATGCCTTGTGGAAATCTAAATATGCGACATGCACTTTATCTACCCTGCTGGTTACATTCTCAAAAAACTCTAATGAATTTGTCAAAATCTTTCCTAAAACCAAGTTGACTCTGCCTAATCATGTTATGATTTTCTAAGTGCCCTGATTCCACACCCTTGACAATGGATTCCATATGGTCAGCAATGTATGACTTGGGACAGCAACCTGATGAAAGGTCATCGACCTGAAACTTTAACTCGGTTTCTCGCTCCACATATTTTCCTGCCCAGCTGAGTGTTTCTCACACTTTCTGTTTTTATTACTATTGGTACCTAATTTCCATCTGGGTTGCTACAAGAATTCGAACTTATGTTCCAGCTCCTGAGTTTGTAAGTATCTGAGGCCCAAGCACTGACCCTTGTGACACCACACTAGTTACACCCTTACAATCTGAAAACGAACCATTGATCCCTACGTTCTGTTTTCTCTCTGTTCACCAATCCTCTATCCATGCTAATACCTTACCCCCAAACCCATGTGCCATTAGTTTGCTTAACAACCTTTTATTTGGAACCTTATCGAATGCCTTTTGGAACTCCAAATATACTGTATCCACTGGTTCCCCTACGCTGCTAGTTACAACCTCAAAAATGTCTAATAAATTTGTCAAACATGATTTACATTTCAGAAAACCATGTTGCCTAATCATAGGAGCCCTGAATTTATGGTCGGTGGCTCCCCGCAATGAATGGCCTCTGATCTGCAAATAAAATGCCCTTACCTGGTGGTCCGGGAGGTTTGGAGATTCACGGTCCTGGACTTCTCTGGGTACCCACGGGTAGAGGCTCACGTACCTCAGGGGTGCACGTGGATTGCAAGCGCCCCTGGGATCACGTGGGCCAGCCCAATGAATGAATGAATGGGATCCCATTCATACTTATGTGGATTCTGTATATATGGAAACCCCATAAGCATGAATGGGGATACTCCCAAAAATACATCTACACAGCAAATAAATAAAAAACACATATTTAAAATTAAATAGAATGGCATTTAATTAAATATTTAAAACAAATATTTCATTTTCTGAAAAATAATTAAAATGTTTAAAGGGGCTAAAAATAAACTTACCATATTGCACAGGTGTGTAAATGTATAAATGATTGATAAAAACTATATTTATGCTTTTTTAAACTCTTACGCTGGTAAAACAGGCCTGAAACCTGCATATAACATGCACAAGAATTTCATGTGCTTTTGCTGGGCAGAAGTTGGGCAAATATCCCAACTTTCCGCCCGTGGATTCCCTTTGCCTGGGGATGCGCTGGATCTGTTAGGAAAATTCTGGACAGATCACAATTTCAGAGTTTACCGCGCCTGAGCTTCTCGCACGAAAACCCAGAATTTGCGTGGCCCTGAAGGGCGCATGCAAACCTCGTACGTGTCTGTAGGGTCACAAATTACAGCCCATTCTGATTTTCTAAGTACCCTGTTACCAAATCCGTAATAATGGATTCCTGCATTTTCCCGATGACTGATGTCAGGCTGACTGGCTTGTAGTTCCTGGTTTTCACTCTCCTTCCTTTCTTGAATAGCGGGATTACATTTGCTATCTTCCAATCCGGTGGGACCTTTCCTAAATCTAGGAAATTTTGAAGATCACAACCAATGCATCTGGAGTACTGTGCCCAGTTTTGAATCCCTCCCTCCTCCGCTCCACCCCCACATGGTGGGTGATGAAGTGGCCTTGGCAAAGATCTACAGCAGAGCTACAAGAAGAACATCAGCTACTGGAATAGTCTCAAGGGCCTTGGTCTGTTCAGTTTAGAGCAGCGTACACTCAGAGATGACATGATAGATGTCTATGAAATAATTAAAAGGCTGGATAGCATGCCTATTGATAGACTATTTCAGTTGAACAGATCAGACCGGACCAGGGGACATGGGTTTAGATGATGTAAGGGTAGCAATCGACTGGATGTTTGGCGGTTCTTCTTTTCCCAGAGAGTAGTGAGCCTGTAGAATACATTGCAACCTGCTGTGTTGGGTGCTGGTTCATTGTATACTTTCAAGAGGGAGCTGTACCGGTTATTGACTAGGACAGAGTTCACATCATATAGAAGGCAAGTTTCGAAATAGAGAACATTTAATCAAATTAGGAGCTGGCCCGTACAAATCGAGGCCTTTGGAATTACTGGTAAAATATTGAGCTGCAGTGAGAACTGGCAGAAAGGCCTTTGGCGGAAAGTAGTTACAGATTAATTTTGATCTGTTTGGAGACCAGTCACCAGTGGTATCCCATAGGGATCGGCACTGGGACCTTTGTTGTTGACCATTTTAATTACTGATCTAGATATAGGTGTTTGGGGCACGATCTGCAAGTTTTCAGATATTATTAAGATTTGTGCAAGTGTTAGGACTGCAGATGATGCTCGATTGCTTTAGGCCGCTATTGATGTGTTGGGGGTTTAGGCTTGTGACTGGCAAATGATGTTTAACTTGGTTAAGTAGGACCAGGGGGCATAATTTTAAGTTGTAAATATTAGGTACAAGGCCAGCACTAGCTGAGACGTCAAGGGGTGGGACATTCCCCAGAGAATAGTGAGACTCTGGAACCGTCTGCCGGCTCCAGCGGTGGACGTCGATTCGCTGACTTCCTTCAAGCGAGAGCTGGACCTGTTTCTGGCAGGGCTGGAGATCAACTTCGTACAGAAGGTTGGTACTGTATAGAATTATCAGGCTGGAGTGATCTCCTGGACTAGATTCGATTGCATAGGTGAGGAATTTACCAGATTATTGCCCCCAAATGGGCCACGGTTTTTTGCTGGTTTTTCGCCTCTCCCAGGAGATCACATGATGGCGGGTGCAGTGGAAAGTGTATTTATTGTGACAGACAAGTTATCACACTTGTGTGGGACATGCTGCAGGGACCAGAGGGTATTTTCCAGTTTTTCTTTGTTTGTGAGTGTTTGTAGGTGTGGCGGGGTTGCAGAATCCTCCCCTGCTGCTCTTTTCCATTTGATCCCGTGCTGTGTTCCTATTTATTGCCCATCACTCGTTGCCTTGAGCAGATGGTGGCGGGCCTTCTCCTTGACCCACTGCAGTCCTTATGGTGATGGTCTTCCCATGATGCTGTTAGGTGGAGAATTCACGTGTTTTGTCCAAGTGACGATAAATGAACGGTGATATATGTGCACGCTAGAAAGCTTTGCCTATTTTTGTAGTTTCCATCTTCACTTAAAGTGGCGCATTTCACTCCCACCAGAGCAGGAAGGTGATTGGCTCCTCTGAGATACACGAGAGCGACCCAAATATTTCCCACCTCCATCTTTCTGCGCGAGTGCTTCAAGTTACTGTGACAACCGGTTGCTGCCATCAGCCAGAGCTCACACTCACAGTATTGTAAGTCTGTTTGATATCTACAGAACTCACCTCAGGGGGCCCAGTCTATCAGATCGGGGCAGGACCCGATACACCTGCAGAAACCAGTGAGTGGGGGCAGAGTTATGAGGGGCTTTCCCCTGTTTTAACTGATTTTCATCTTGTTGAAAATACGGGTTGGGGAATTCTTTAGTTAAATGTACATTTCTGGTGAGTTGTTTCATTCCACGTGACATCCGGGGAATGAATATTTTGCCTGTTTTAGACACGTGGTAACTTTACAGTAACACCTCAGCTGTGTCCATTCATTGATCTGTATTAAATATTCAAGCTTTTTTCATTCTCCAGATCTACATGCACTCTTGGAGAAATCAGACACACATTTAAAATGATTTATTGAGATACAATGGACAGTTTCTGCAAACAACCGTCTACCTACGGATCCCCTCTTTGGATTGGATCAGAACGAGTCACCCATTTACAGTGATACAGGCTGCACTCCCCCTGATTGTGTTAGATTCTTTAGAGCTTTAATGTTTCATTGACCGATATACACAGGTAAAAAATCAGCCTGAACCGCTCCTGGATTCTTCTATTTCACTTCACAACTACAGGGAGAATTGCTGCTGCTGTTTTTCCTGAATTTACTGATAGATTTGGACATAGAGTCTATTGATCCTGAGCTGTTGATCATTTTTGTTATAGATTTAGGAAAGTTTACACAGATTACGGCCATCTTGTACTCTGATTCAGTCTTTGCGATAAGGGCTAAGTTTATTTGCAGACACTAAGCTGTCATGAGTTTGCAGTGATATAAATGATATTACCCAGATATGCTTCCTCCTGATACATTGACCCGCTGGATGATATGCAGCCTATGTTCAAACCCCCAGATGAAATGTCCAGCAACAGTATGTCAACATTACACGGGAACATTCAACAAAACACGAGCACAGAAATCACCACAAAGCCAGGTGCTTCCTGCCAGTTCATCAGAACAGCAAAACACACAGCGACTGCTCTGAGGCTCTGCAGACTGCGAGCGGCTTTTCACACACTGGGGTTATGGAAGGTCATCCTTGATTCCAAGTGATCACCGTCTATAAAACACTTGCCTTTATGTTTACAGGGAACACATCACGTCTCTCCCTGGTACAGTACATCGATGGTGAAAATTTACAACTTCTGATTACCAGTAAATATGTCTGTGGGCTCTGCTTCTCTCTGAGAGTCTCACTGAGTGATTGAAACACATTTCCTCAAATATCTGGCAACTTGTCCCAAAAAGTTGCAAAGTTATGGACTGCGACTCTGAAGCAGTTCTGAGCGGCACGGCTCAGACACACTGTCGCTTTACAGTGGATCAATGCAGCAAAACTGCGAAAGCATCAATGGTGGTCCCTGGACAGTGAGTGACTGTAGAATCACAACAGTCAGTGACAGTAGTCAGAGCAGGGTCAGCTCCAGCGCAAAACTGGGCCATAAACAAAGGGGTCGCTGTACATTGTGTAAATGCAGCAAAACTGAGCAATAAACAATGGAGGTCGCTGTTCAGTGGGTGAATGTAGAATCACAACAGTCAGTGATAATAGTCAGAGCAGGCTGGGCTACAAAACAAAACTGTTCAAAAATAAACAACGATTTCAGGAAATAAAATATGTATTAGCAGGCAATGATAAGTACCCAAATAAACAAATTATGTGGAACATAATGTACCAAGAGTAAATCATCAGTGAAGATAAATGAACAATCATTCAGAACCGTGATCCTTGTGACAGGGGCCGTGTTGGATAGAAACACTTTTTGGGCAGTATTTCTACAGGGTGCATTGATTCAAAGCCTGGCTTTAAACCACTTGAACATGCAGTGATAACAATTACAAATAACTTAATAGAATCTACAGCACAGCAAAAAGGCAGCTTTTCACAACAGGAATATGTCGGTGTGGAAATTCCGCACAAGCCTCCTCCCAATCTAATGACCTCATCCCACCATGCCCCATACCCGTCTGTTACCTTCCCTCTCATTTAAGTATCAAGCCTCCCATTGAATGTATCAATGTTATCTACATCAAACACCCCATGTGGCAGCGAGTTCTACATTCTCACCACTGTCTGTGTGAAAAATAAATCCACCTAACTGCTTTATCTGATCTGTTAGAGGCTATTTTATATTAATGCCTCCTTGTCATGAACTCATCCACAAGCAGCATAAGTTTCTCCACATTCACCCAGTCGGACTCCTTCATAATTTTGAAGATCTCTAAACTGCCTCCTCTCAGTCTTCGTTTTTCCAGAGAGCAGAACTCTGGCCGGCCCAATCTTTCTGATAATTGCATCTTCTCAATTCACGTAAAAACTCGTTATGACCTTACTGTGTTGTTAGATTTAGTGATTTGTGTATCAATATTCCCCGGACGCTTTAGTCCTCTACCCCATTTAGTTTCTTAGCATCCAAGGAATAAGTGGCCTCCTCATTCCCCCAAACAATATAAACCACCACAAGGTAAGGAAAGTTGGCGGGGATATAACAACAGAGAAGCTGTGTGATAGGGTGGAAGGCAGGAATGTTTAAATGGACAACAGATTCATTACCCGCACCCACTGTCTGAAAAAATAGGAGCAGTGATTATGATTTGAAATTGTTGAATTCGATGTTGAGTCCAGAAGGTTCTCAAGTACCTCATCGAAATATCTGGTGCTGTTCCTCGAGCTTCCGTTGAGCTTCATTAGAACAGTGCAGTAGGTCACGGTCAGAGAGGTCAGAGTGGGAGTGAGGCGGAGAATTAAAATGGAATGTGACCAGAAGCTCAGGGTCATGATTGCAGACTGAATGGAAATGTTCAGCAAAGCGATCACCCAACCTGTGTTTGGTCCCCCAAATGTACAGGAGACTGCATCGTGAGCAGTGAATGCAGTAGACTAAATTGAAAGGAGTAAATCGCTGTTTCACGTGGAAGGAGGATTTCGGGCCCGGAACGGTAGGAAGGGATGAGGTGAAAGAGTAGCTGCTGCATCTACTGTGCTTGCTTGGGATGATGCCGTGGGGACTGCAGCCAGTATTGTGGGTGACGGAAGAGTGGACCAGTGAGTCATGGAGGGAACAGTCCTTTCGGAATGTTTAAATGGGAGTGGAGAGGAAGATGAGTTGGTGGTGCGATGTAATATTTAACTACTTGTCAAAATTCAGCATCATTCCGCCACAAGGAAAAATCAGAGCAGGTGTTCAATAGCAGACAAATGAGATAAGCCTCGATAGACAACTGCAGAGATCCTTCATTGGACACCCGCTCTCTAAAAGGTGACCCGATTTGTGGATCAGCAATCACTGTATAAACAGAGGAAAATTATCCAAGTATTGAGTGAACCGATATGTTTAAAATTGTCGTTTGGAACATAATGGAACCGATGCAGAATGAACTAAAGAGAGCAAGAGACAGGAGCTGAATCACTGCACTGAACCGTCACTCACAATCTAACAAGAACTAATCAAAAAAGGACACGAGCCGAATCACTGCACGGAATTGTCCCTCACAATTTAATAATAAGAACTAAATACCCATAGAGCAGGCACCCGCTATTCGAAGCACCAAAGTAACATAAGAAATTAGAGCTGGAGAAGGCCATTTGGCTCTTCGAGCCTGCTCCGTTATTCAACTAGATCATGGCTGATCTTCTTCATCAACTGCACCTTCCCGAACTATCCCCATATCCCTTAATTCGCTTAGTTCCCCAAAAGTATTGACGTCCATCTTGAATATACTCAACGTCTGAGCAGCCACAGCTCTCTGGGGTCGAGAATTCCAAAGATTCACAAACCTTTGAGTGAAGAATTTTCCCCTCATCTCAGTTCTAAATAGCCGACCACTTATTTTGAGACTGTGACCCCGCCAGGGGAATCATTTTATCAGATTTATACATGTCAAGCCCCTGAAGAATTTTATATGTTTCAATTAGATCACCTCTCATTCTGCTAAACTGTTGGGAATATAATCCTAGTCTACCCAATCTCTCCTCATAGGACGATCCCATCATCCAAGGAACCAGTTTAGTGAACCTTCGTTGCACTCCCTCGAAGGCAAGTATGTCTTTCCTTAGGTTAGGAGACCAGAACTGTCCACAGTACTCCAGGTGTGGCCACACTAATGCCCTGTATAATTGTAGTAAGAATTATTTACTGTTATACATTAAGCCCTTTGTAACAAAAGCTAACATACTATTTGCTTTCCTAATTGTTTGCTTTTCCTGCATGTGAACTTTCTGTCATTCATGTACAAGGACACCCAGGTCCCTCTGAATGCAAACATTTCCCAGTCTCTCACCAATCAAAAAATATTCAGCTTTTTTGTTTTTCCTACCAAAGTGGATAACTTCACACTTCCCCACATTGTATTCCATTTGCAAAGTTCTTACCCACTCAGTCAACCTGTCTATATCTCTCTGCAGCCTCTTCGCATCCTCCTCACAGCTAACTTTCCCACTGATCATTTTATCATCAGCAAACTTGTATACGTTTTGCTCAGTCCCTTCATTTAAGTCATAAATATAGATTTTAAGCAGCTGAGGCCCAGGCACTGATCCTCGTGGTACCCTACTAGTTACAGCCTGCCAAACCGAAAAAGTCCCGTTTATTCCTACTCTCAGTTTTCTGTCCATTAACCAATCCTCAATCCATGCTAATATACTAGCCCCTATCCCATGAGTCCTAATTTTGTTTAATAACCTCTTGTGTGGCACCTTATCGATAGCTTTTTGAAAATCGAATTGCACCTCATCCAGTGGTTCCCCCTTATCCATCCGACTAGTTACATCTTCAAGAACCTGTAACAGATTGGTCAAGCACGATTTTCCTTTCATAAGACAGTGTTGACTCAGCCTAATCATATTTCGATGTTCTAAGTGCCCTGTTACCACGTTCCTAATAACTGATACGAGCAAAACTAAACATTCTGTGCTTCAGATCACATTCAGACTGAAGGTCAACCCAACTGCTTGATAAAGGTCCCCTGTTGGAGTGGTTGCCCTCTCTGAAATGCAAATCAGATCATTTGAGTATCTCTGTAGAACATCACCGTGAAATGCTCCATATTCCTCGGTTTCTTCTACCAATGAGACTGATTTGGGATTGTGGAGAATCCACCGGAATCTATAATAATGAGACAAACAAAATCCCAGTCCAAACACAACACTATCAATACCCGCACAATTGATTATCTGAGGTCCTTTTAAACGGCCCCTTTATATCCCGAGAGGAGAACAGAAACTTTAAGTAGATATTTCAGCTGGTTATCCCTGTCATTTTCTAACATGATATAAAGGCCACTCTACAATAGGTCTGAATGGTTCAGGTCAGTTTTTGTCTGTGTGTTTAACGGCTTGATTAACATTCGGTTAAAGACCTTGCAGTCTGCGACTGACAGTAAATGTTGTAAACCACATGCTCTCTCAGTCAATACACTGATTGTAATCAGGATATAGAAAGAGTTTTAAAAGGGCAACACATTTCAAACTGTAAAATATACAGTGCTCAGACATAATGAAAGAACTCTCTTCGAGACTATTGAGTTGTCTACATTTAACATGATATTTATATCCAGGAATAAAAGGATGTTAAAAACAGAAAATGCCGGAAGTACTCAGCAGGTCAGGCAGCAGCTGTGGAATGAAAAAGAGTTAATGTTTCAGGTCGACGCCCTCCGCCACTGTTCCTGGCACTAACCATCTCCTTTTCACCATGGACGCCCAGTCCCTCTACACCTCCATCCCCCACCAGGATGGCCTAAGGATCCTCTGCTTCCTCCTTGAGCAGAGACCCAAGCATTCTTCATCCACCAGCCTTACATTACACAACTTCTCCTTTGACTCCACTCTCTTCCTGCAAATAAAGGGTGTTCCTATGGAAACCGTATAGGTCCTAGCTATGCCTGCCTTTTTGTGGGACACGTGGAACATTCTTTTTTCCGGTTCTAGTCAGGTCCCCTTCTTCACCTCTATTTCCAGTATATTGATGACAGTATTGGTGACACTTCCTGCTCTGCCCCAAACTGGAAAATACCATCATCTTTGCTTCCAATTTCCACCTCTTCCTGGCCTTCATATGCTTCATCTCCGATTCTTCCCTTCCCTTCCTCGACCTCTCTATCTCCATTTCTGGGGATAGGCTGTTGACCAATATCATCTATAAGCACAGTGAGTCCCACAGCTACCTTGATTTCAGTTCCTCCCATCCCGCTTCCTGTAGAAACTATATTCCACTCTTCCAGTTTCTCCATCTCTGTCGCATCGATTCTGAACTTGACACCTTCCATACCATTGTTTCTGATATGTCTTCCTTTTTCTTCAACCGCAGATTCCCCTCCACAGTGGTTGTCAGGGCCCTGGACCATGCCCATCCCATTAATTGCACTTCTGATCTCACCCCTTACCCTCCCTCCCAGAGCCATGATAGGGATCCCCTTGTCTTCACCTTCCACCCCACCGGCCTCCACATGCAACGGATCATCCTCTGCCATTTCCACCACTTCCAGTGTGATGCGACCACCAAACAGATCTACCCCTCTCCTCCCCTTTCATCATTCCAAAGGGAGTGTTCCCTCTGCGACACCCTGGTCCACTTTTCAATCAGCTACAACACCCCCTCCCTATCCCACGATACATTCCAATGCAAACGGAGGACATGAAATACCTGCCCTTTTAACTCCTCCATTCTCACCATCCAGGGTCCCAAACACACTTTCCAGGTGAAACAGCGATTTATAGAATCAAAGAATAGTACAGCACAGAAGGCGGCCATTTGGACCATAGTGTCTGTGTCCGCTCTTTTTAAGAGATATCCAGTTAGTCTCATTCCCCCGCTCTTGCCCCATATCCCTACATTTATTTTTCCCTTCAAGTATGTATCACAATCCGGTTTGAAGGCTACTGTAGAATCTATATCCACCACCCTTTCAGGAAGTGTATTTCAAATCCTAACCAGTCGTTGCTTAAAAAGTGTTGCCTCATGTCACCCCTGATTCTTTTGCCAACCAGCTTACCTCTGGTTATCGATAGTTCTGCCATTGGTAACCATTACTCTTCATTTACACTATCTAAACTCATCTTAGTCTTATCTGCTTGCAGTAGAACTAGCCACGCTTCTCCAGTCTATCCACGTAATTGTAATCTCTCAGCCCTGGAAGGCAGAGAGTTGGAATAAACAGGTTGTTTTCCGAGTGGCAGGCAGTGACTAGTGGGGTACGCAAGGATCGGTCCTAGGACCCGAGCTGTTCACAATATATATTAATGATCTAGACGAGGAAATTGGATGTAATATCTCCAAATGTGCAGATGACACAAAGCTGGGTGGGAGGGTAAGCTGCGAGGAGGATGTCGAGAAACTCCAGTACGATTTGGACAGATTGGGTGATTGGGCAGAAACATGGCAAACGCACTATAATGTGGATAAATGTGAGGTTATCCACTTTGGTGGCAAAAACAGGAAGGCAGATGATTATTTGAATGGCAATAGATTGGGAGAAGGGGAAGTGAAAAGAGACCTGGGTGTTCTTGTGCACCAGGCGCTGAAGGTAAGCATGCAGGTGCTGCAGGCGGTTAAGAAGGCAAATGGTATGTTGGCCTTCGTAGCAAGAGGGTTCGAGTACAGGAACAAGGATGTCTTGCTACAGTTGTACAGGGCCTTGGTGAGACCGCACCTTGAGTATTGTGTGCAGTTTTGGTCGACTTACCTGAGGAAGGAAGTTTTTGCCATGGAAGGAGTGCAGCGAAGATTCACCAGACTGATACCTGGGATGGCAGGAATGAGGTACGAGGAGCGATTGTGTCGATTGGGCTTATACTCACCGGAGTTTAGAAGATTGAGAGGGAATCTCATTGAAACCTATAAAATTCTGTCAGGCCTGGACATACTAGATGCAGGAAGGATGTTTATGATGGCCGGGGAGTCCAGAACCAGGGATCATAGTCTAAGGATAAGGGGTAAGCCATTTAGGACTGAAATGAGGAGGAATTTCTTCACCCAGAGAGTGGTGAACCTGTGGAATTCTCTGCCACAGAGGGCGGTGGAGGCCAGTTCATTAAATATATTCAAAAAGGAGTTGGGTATATTTCTTAAGGCTAAAGGGACCAAGGGGTATGGGAGAAGGCAGGGACAGGGTACTGAATTTGGATGATCAGCCATGATCTCATTGAATGGCGGAGCAGGCTCAAAGGGCCAAATGGCCTACTCCTGCTCCTATCTTCTATGTTTCTATGTTTCTATTCGAGTGCCTCTCTCCTGTACCCTCTCTAAAGCCTTCACGTCCTTCCTAAATTGTGGTGCCTAGAATTTACTGCTCCTTCTTTGAATTTAGTATACTGTATTTTGGGCTGACTCTTCATTAGGGAGACCAAACGCTGATTGGGTGATCGTTTTGCGGAACACCTCCATTCAGTCCGCAAGCTTGATCCTGAGCTTCTAGTCACCTGTCATCTTAATTCTCCACCCCAATTCAATTCTGACCTCACTGTCCTCGGACTCCTACACTGTTCCAGTGAAGCTCAATGGAAGTACGAGGAACAGCATCTGATCTTTCGATTCAGCACTTTAGAGCCTTCAGGACTCAACACTGAGTTCAACGTTTTCAGATCATAACCACTGCTCCCAGTTTTATGCACAGCAGTTGCTGGTAATTATTCTGCTTTTCTCATTGTCAGCTCATCTAGACCCATCTTTTGTTTCTATACTTGTTCCATTATGGCCCCCTTTTGCCTCGCACCATCATCCAATTTGTCATTTAATCACTCCTGCTTTCCATCCTTTTGGTCTTTCCTCCCCTCTCCCTTTCATTGTCTCTGTACTTGCTTAAAAACTGTTACATGTATACCAGTTTCGAGCTCTGATGAAATGTCATCGATCTGAAACGTTAACTCTGTTTCTCTCTCCACAGATGATACCTGAGATTCGATGAGTGTGGTGCATTTGATGTAGTCTATATGGGTTTTAGCAAGGTCACGAAAGTAAAAGCCAATCCAAGGCAATGTGGCAATTTGGATCCAAACTTGGCTCAGAGGCAAGAAACAAAGCGTGATGGTCGAATGGGTGTTTTGTGACTCGAAGGCTGTTTCCAGTGGGGTTCTGCAGGGCTCAGTACAGGGCCCTTTGCTTTTTGTTGCATATATCAGTCAATTGGACTTGAACGTAGGAAGTATGATTAAGAAGTTTGCAGATGATACAAAAAATGGCAGTTTGGTTGATAATGAATAAGACAGCTGCAGACTGCAGGAAGATATCAATGGACTGGTCAGGTGAGCAGAACAGTAGCAAATGGAATTCAATCCGGAGAAGTATGTGGTAATGCTTTTGGGGAGGGCTCACAAGGCAAGGGAATACACAATAAATGGTAGGACACTGAGAAGTGCAGAGGATCAGAGGGACTATAGAGTGCATGTCCTCAGATCCCTGAAGGTAGCAGGACTGGTGGATAATTGGTTAAGAAGGCATATGGGATTTTTGCCTTTATTCGCCGAGGCAAATAATATCAGAGCAGGGAGGTTATACTTGAATTGTACGAAACACTAGCTAGGCTGCAGCTACAATACTGTTACAACTCTGCTCACCACATTAGAGGAAGAATGTGATTGCACCAGTGTGGGTGCAGAAGAGATTTACGAGGATCTTGCCTGGGCTGTGGAATTTTGGTTGTGAAAAAAGATTGGATAGGCTGGGGTTGTTTTCTTTGGAACAAAGCAGGCTGAGGGAAGACCTAATTGAGTTGTTTATAATTATGCGGGGCCATGATAGAATGGATAGGAAGGACCTATATCCCTTAGTAGAGGGTTCGATAACCAGGGGGACATTGATTTAAAGTAATCGGTAGGAATTTAGAGGGGATTTGAGGAGATATGTTTTCACCCCGAGGGTGGTGGTGGTCTGGCACTCACTGCATCAATGGGTCATTTTTATTTGCTTATCGGCTCTGGGCATCGCTGGAAAGGCCAGCATTTATTGCAGATACCTAGTTGTCCTTGAGGAGGTGGTGGTGAGCCGCCTTCTTGAAACGCTGCAGTCCATGAGGTGAACGTACTCCCACAGTGTTGTTAGGTAGAGAGTTCCAGGATTTTGACCCAGTAGCAATGAATGATCAACGATATGCTTCTAATTCAGGATGGTGTGTAACTTGGAGGGGAACTTGGATGTGGTGGTGTTCCCATGCGCCTGCTGTCCTTGTCTTTCTAGGTGGAAGAGGTTGCGGGTTTGGGAGGTGCTGATGAAGAAGCCTTGGAGAGTTGCTGCAGTGCATCTTGTAGATGGTACACACTGCAGCCACGGTATGCTGGTGGTGGAGACAGTGAGTACTTAAGGTGGCGGATGGGGTGTCAATTAAATGGGCTGCTTTGTCCTGGATAGTGTCGAGCTTCTTGAGTTGGAGCTGCACTCACCCAGGCAAGTGGAGAGTATTCCATCACATTGCTTCCTTGTGCCTTGTAGATAGTGGAAAGGCACTGGGGAGTCAGGAGGTGATCCACTCGCCGAAGAATACCTAGCCTTTGACCTGCTCTTGTTGCCATTTTATTTATGTGGTTGGCCCAGTTAGGTTTCTGGTCAATGGTAATCACCAGGATGTTGATGGTGGGGGATTCCGCGATGGTATTGCCATTGAATGTGCAGTGATCAGCAAACATCCCCATTTCTGGCCTTGTGTTGGAGCGAAGTTAATTGATGAAGCAGCTGAAGATGGTTTGGCCTAGGACACTGCCCTGAGGAACTCCTGCAGCAATATCCTGGGGCTGTGATGATTGACTTTCAATCACCACAACCATCTTTCTGTGTGCTAGGTATGACTCCAACCAGTGGAGCGTTATCCCCCTGATTCTCATTGACTACAGTTTTACTAGGGTTCCTTGATGCTACACTCGGTGAAATGCTGTCGTTATGTCAAGGGCAGTCACTCTCACCTCACCTCTGGAATGCAGCTCCTTTATCCATGTTTGGACCAAGGTTGTAATGAGGTCGGAACCAAGTGGTCTTGACGGAACTCAAACTGTGCATCAGTGAGTAGGTTATTGGTGAGTAGATGCCACTTGATAGCACTGTTGATGAAACCTTCCATCACTTTGCTGTAGATTGAGAGTAGACTGATGGGGCAGTATTTGGCTGGGTTTTATTTGTCCTGCTTTTTGTGGACATGTCATACCTGGGCAGATTTCCACAATGTCGGATAGATGCCAGTGTTGTAGCTGTACTGGAACAGCTTGGCAAGAGGTCCGGCTTGTTCAGGAGCAGAAGTCTTCAGCATGATTGACGGGATGTTGTCAGGGCCCATGGGTTGTAGAGGCAGAAACACTCATCACATTTAAAAAGTACTTGGATATGCAATTGAAGTGCCGTAACATGCACGGCTACGGACCAAGTGCTGGAAAGTGGATTAGGCTGGATAGCTGTTTGTCCGCCACCACGGACAAGATGGGCCAAACGGCCTCCTTCTGTGCTGTAAATTTCTATGTTTCTAAGATTCTATGACCTGCTGAATGTTTCCAGCATGTTCTGTTTTTATTTCAGATTACCAGAATCTGCAGTACTTTGCTTTTATATTAAAAGAATGATGTTAAGCGAATATATTAAAAGATTGAACAGTGTTCTTGTTGCGCTCTTGCCAGCGAGAAACTCCCCTCTCCTTCCTAACCCCCAGCCCCCCTTGTAGCTGGTGTAGAATAATCCCCTTTGCCTTACAATGCCCATTACATTTCAGGTGAGATTTCTGCCTGCTTCCTGTGTCCCTCTAACTATATAGTGTCTGTCCAGTACATTTCTGGTGAAACTTCAACCTCACCCTCTGGGTATTAATCTGACGGGCGGATCGCACGCCCTGTCCAGAACCTGACTGATTTTAATTCTACTGAAATAATGTAAACAATGAAATATTTAGTCAGACACACCAGCTTGCTATAGAATTTCACCCCTCAACAAAAACACACCCATTTCCCATCAATAATCGACTCACGAATTGAAATTAATCAGTAGTTTTTATTCAACGTCCGCAAAAAGATAGGACTTGCAGTGAAATTCACTCACGTTGATGCGGCTCTTGGTTATTAAAGGATATTCAGCTGCCAAGGGCCTAAGTTCTGGAATTCCCTCCGTAAACCAAATTATTATTATTTATTTATGGGATGTAGGCATCACTGGCAAGGCCAGCATTTATTGCCCATCCCTAATTGCCCTTCAGAAGGTGGTGGTGAGCAGAATTATTGAACCGCTACAGTCCGTGTGGTGAAAGTACTCCCACAGTGCTATTAGGTAGGGAGTTCCAGGATTTTGACACAGTAACAATGAAGGATCAGCGATATACTTCTAAGTCAGAATGGTGTATGACTTGGAGGGGAACTTGGAGGTGGTGGTGTTCCCATGCACCTGCTGCCCTTGTCCTTCTAGGTGGAAGAGGTTGCGGGTTTAGGAGGTGCTACTGAAGAAGCCTTGGTGAGTTGCTGCAGTGCATCTTGTAGCTGGTACATACTGCAGCCACGGTTCACTGGTGGTGGAGCGAGTGAATGTTTAACGTGGTGGATGGGGTGTCAATCAAGCGGGCTGCTTTCTGTGGATTGTGTCGAGCATCTTGAGTGATTTTGGTGCTGCACTCATCCAGGCAAGTGGAGAGTATTGCATCAAACTCTTTAATTGTGCCATGTAGATGGTGGAAAGGCTTTGGGGAGTTAGGAGGTGAGACACTCGCCGCAGAATACCTAGCTGCTGACCAGCTCTTGTTGCCACAATATTGATGTGGCTGGTCCAGTTAAGTTCCTGGTCAATGGGGACCCCTAGGATGTTGATGGGGGATTCAGCAATCATAGTGCCGTTGAAAGACAAGGGGCTGTGGTTAGACTCTCGCTTGATGGAGATAGTCATTGCCTGGCACTTGTGTAGCGTGAATGTTACCTGCCACTTATCAGCCCAAGCCTGAACATCGTCCAGATCTTGTTGCATGCAGGCATGGACTGCTTCATTATTAGAGGAGTTGTGAATGGCTCTGAACACTGCAGTCATCAGCGAACATCCCCATTTCTCACCTTGTGTTGGGGGGAATGTCATTGATGAAACAGCTGTAGATGGTTGTGCCCAGGTCAAATGCTGCATTGATGTCAAGGGCAGTCACTCTCACCTCACCTCTGGAATTCAGCTCCTTTGTTCATGTTTGGACCGAGGCTGTAATGAGGTCTGGAGCTGAGTGGTCTTGGCGGAACACAAACTGGGCATCAGCGGGTAGGTATTTGGTGAGTAAGTGTCGCTTGTTATCACTGTCGATGACACCTTCCATCACTTTGCTGATGATTACGAGCAGACTGATGGGGCTGTAATTGGCCAGATTGAATTTGTCCTGCTTTTACTGGACAGGACATACCTGGGTAGTTTTCCACGTTGTCGGATAGATGCCAGTATTTTAGCTCTACTGGAACAGCTTGGCTACAGATGCGGCAAGTTCTGGAGCACAGTTCTTCAGCACGAGAGCTGGGAGGTGGTCGGGGACCAGAGCCTTTGCTGTATCCAGTGCGCTCAGTCATTTCTTGATATTATGTGGAATTAATCGAATTGGCTGAATACTGGCTTCTGTGATGGTGGGGACCTCAGGAGGAGGCCGATATGAATCATCCACTCAGCATTTCTGGCTGAAGATTGTGGCAAACGCTTCAGACTTGTCTTTTGCACTCACGTGCTGGGCTCCAGCATCATTGAGGATGGGGATATTTACAGAACCTCCTCCTCCCTTTAGTTGTTTAATAGTACACCACTGGATGTGGCAGGACTGCCAAGCTTTGATCTGTTCCGTTGATTGTGGGATCAATTAGCCCTTTCTATAGCTGCAGTATAATGTGGATAAATGTGAAGTTATCTACTTTGGTGGCAACAACAGGAAGACAGATTATTATCTGAACGGCAATAGATTGGGAAAAGGGGAAGTGCAAAGAGAACTGGGTGTCGTTGTGCACCAGGTCGCTGAAAGTAAGCATGCAGGTGCAACAAACGGTTAAGAAGGTAAATTGTATGCTGGCCTTTATATCGAGAGAATTCGAGTACAGGAGCAAGGATGTCTTGCTGCGGTTGTACAGGGCCTTGGTGAGACCACAACTTGAGCATTGTGTGCAGTTTTGGTCACCTTATCTGAAGAAGGATGTTCTGCCATGGAGGGAGTGCAGCAAAGATTCACCAGACTGATACCTGGGATGGCAGGAATGATGTGTGAAGAGAGATTGGGTCGATTAGGATTATATTCGCTAGAGGTTAGAAGAATGAGAGAGGAACTCATTGAAACTTATAAAATTCCAACAGCACTAGATAGATTAGATGCAGGAAGGATGTTCCCGATGGCGGGGGAGTCCAGAACCGGGGGTCACAGACTAAGGATAAGGGGTAAGCCATTTAGGAATGAGATGAGGAGGAATTTCTTCACCCAGAGAGTGGTGAACCCGTGGAATTCTCTACCACAGAAGACAGTTGAGGCCAATGCATTCAATATATTCAAGAAGGAGTTGGATATATTTTTTAAGGCTAATGGGATCAAGTGATATGGGGAGAAAGCAGGGACAGGGTACTGAATTTGCATGATCAGCCATGATCTCATTAAATGGCAGAACAAGCTCAAGGGGCCGAATGGCCTACTCCTGCTCCTATCTTCTTTGTTTCTATTTTTCCACGTTTTAGCCTGCATGTAGTCCTGTGTTGCAGTTTCCCCAGGTTGGCACCCTTTTTTCGGTATGGCTGGTGCTACTCCTGGCATGCTCTTCTACACTCCTAATTGAACCAGGGTTGGTCTCCTCGCTTGGTGGCAATGTTAACATGAGGAATATGCCAGGCCATGAGGTTACAGATTTTGGTGGAATACAATCCTGCTGCTGCTGAAGATCCACAGCACCTCTCGGATGTCCAATTTTGAGTTGCTAGCTCTGTTCTGAATCTATCCCTTTTAACATGGTTGTAGTGCCACAGAGCCCGATGGAGGGTGTCCTCCGTATGAAGACTGGACTTCATGTCCACAATGACTGCAGTTGTCACGTCTACCAATACTGTCATGGACAGATGCATCTGCGACAGAGAGATTGGTGAAGACAGGGTCAGGTGGGTCTTGCCCTCCTATTGGTTCTCTCACTACCTGTAGCAGGCCCTGAATGGCAACGATGTCCTTCAGGAGTCGGGCAGCTCGGTCAGTAGTGGTGCTACCGAGCCACTCGTGGTGCTGGACATTGAAGTCCCCCACCCAGAGTCTGTTCTGTGCGCTTGTTGCTCTCAGTGCTTCTTCCAAGTGGTGTTCAACATGGAGAGGTAATGATGCGCGATAACTCAGAACTTGCGGTCTGTCAAGTTTCTTCTGGACAGATCGTACCCAGCCGCTACAAATTCACTTTCGATGGCACAGATTTGGGCTATTTGCTGCACTACTGCCCAGTGAATACCCACCAAACCATTTCGCCTGGCAAAAGTAGGCATACGTCTTTCTTTTAGATATAAATGTTAAAAGAATGTTTTTAGTGATTTAAACATTCACTTACTTTTAAAATTATTTTAGATTATTTTTGTCCCGGTTACAAAATTTTACATTTACTATTCAAAAAATTTAATCTATTTTTAAATGTTTAATTAAAGGGTCATTTAATTAACTTTGAACCTGTGATTATTTATTTTTATTTCAGTGTTGTGAAATTGTATTCTTCTAGTGATTGCTATTCTGCTTATGGGGATTCCGTCTGTAAATGGAACTACATTAACAGTCATGTGCCTCTCAGTCTCTTCAACACAACAGCAAATATACACATTTCAGTACTCGCTTATTGTATGGAGAAATAGATGTAATGAACCAGCATTATATGTTCTTGGCTATGTATTATCTAAGAAAAACATTCATGAAATTATTTAACCTTAATTAAACAATGCAAATCGATCTTATGTTTTACCAAAACAATATCTGAGTAGAACTGCCCATCGGCGAAACTCACATAAGAGTATTTAGATAAACATGACCCTATTTAAACAGGAATAAAAATAGCTCGATATACTAGTATAACTATTGGAGCCTGAAATTCCCGGAGCTGAGGGTACAACAGAGAGTATGTGTGAAACAGTAAGCGGTGGGAGTGAGTGGCACTGGAGATTGACGCAGGGAGGAGAATGAAAACTTTGATCTAGAGCATGTAGTGACACTGTACTTTTATCAGAGGGATGGAGAGACAGAGAGAGAGACAGACAGACAGAGACGGATAGATATAGAGAGACACAGGCAGAGAGCGCAATGCAGACAGAGACACAGACAGAGATGAGGAGAGTGAACGCAATGAACTACAGCATGAGGCGGCCCTGTACAAGAATCAATGGGATAGAGAGAATGTTAGAGAGAAAGAGACATAGAGAGAGAGAAATGTTAAAATGCAGAGAGAGAGCCAAAGAGAGCGAGAGAGACAGAGAGAGGGAGAGCCATAGAAACAGGGAGAGGAAATTGAAACCAATGAACTAGAGCACGTGAGAATCCTGTACCCTAATCTGAGCAATGGTTTGATAGAGAGATGGATAGATAGATAGATAGATAGATAGATAGATAGATAGATAGAGCGACAGATAGAGAGAAAGATAGATAGATAGAATGCCAGTGAAAAAAATACACTAGCGTGGTTGACAACCAGAACACCAATCAAAGGAAAGGAGAGAGAGAGAGACAGGGCAATAGAAAGATGGAAACAGAGAATCTGGAGCAGGCAGGGCGATAAGGAGTTAAAGGTGCAGGAGGATTTAATAAGATCAGGACAGAGTGGCACAACCGGTAGAGGCCGATTTCAGGGAATGGTAAAAGAAGGAGGAAGACTGGGAAAGCCATTCCATGGGCTTTCTCTTCACGATCATTTAATGGCATACGGCAGACATACACCGACATTATAGAGTTTATGAGATAAATAAACGGTGCTGGGCAGAGCGAATGGGATGAGAGAGTGTGGCACGAAAGTGGCCGAATCATACCGGTGTGCTGCATGTTCTACTTCATTGTTCTGACCTCCTAGACATGCAGTAGAAGCAGTCCCTCTGCTCCATGTACAAGATCTACGACCAAGTTACGTTGCGGATTTCGGGCAAAAGGGGAACCCGTTTCATGGAGGCAGGACTCAGGGTAAGAGCACTGGCAGACTGTGACATAGTAACAGTGGGGCAATCAATCCCAAGATGGGAATACTTCTATTAAACCCCCGAACATGGGGCCGTGTATTTTCAATGTCTTTGTTGGTGGTGCGTGAGTCTGGTAAATGGTGCTGGATTTAATCTTCTAGAGCATCAAGAAGAATGACACCCTGCCAGGGGCCCTGTGTCACAGCATCCACCGTGCTGAAGGCAGCTGTCCCGTCTTATGTCTAAATGGGAATCTCTGAGACTCTGGGGACAGTGCTGAAGGCATTACCTGTATGCTGAAGAACCCTCCCAGCGCTCTGTACTGGAAAATGGCCCCGGTCCGCTGGATAAACTCCAGTGGAACACTTGGACACAAGAGGTCCCGAACCCTTGGTCCTGGCAAAATGCATCTACACTCTCTGCAGTCAGATCAATAGAGTCTGTCTGTCAGGGGGAGCGTTTGGAATCCCTATCTCGAACTGTGTTTACTTCTTTACTTCTTGGTTTACTGGAACTCTCAGTTGCCCCTCCGCCATTCTGCTCCGTGTCTCTGACACTCCAGCACTGCAGTGTCCGGCTCCAAATGAGTCTGATTGTGTCCTCTCAGTTTCTCCAAATTTCTGAGGAGCCGGAATTCTTATTTTATTCTCCCTCACTACGTTCCCTTTTTTTGTATGGAGATGTCGTAATTATCACATCCCATTTAGTATTAACTCGAAAGGGTCAATTGGGTTGGAGGCTCTTGTTCCGCTTTTCTTTATATTCGGGAGATTGAACAGTTGTGTGAAAGCGAGTTCCATTCACCCTGTGATTGTAATTCCCGTTGTTCTGTAGCGGGTATTTTACATTAGAGGCAGAAGGTATCAGATGTGATATCGGGAAACACAAATGGACCTGAGCGACAGTTTAGTCTGCGTCTCCTTTTTCACCAGACCCAGTCATATAGGCCACCAACTAAAGGGGAATTGTAATAAGAACATAAGAATAGGAGCAGGAGTAGGCCAATCGGCCCCTCGAGCCTGCTCCGCCATTCAATAAGATCATGGCTGATCTGATCCTAACCGCCAATCTACTATCACAGAACCATCTCCTGAATCTAACAGAATTAGACACACGAAATAGGAGCAGGATCAGGCTACACGGCCCCTGGCCCCACTCCGCTACACACAGGGCCATGACCGATCCGAACCTAGACTCATGTCCAAATTCCTGCCTGCTCCCCATAACCCTTTATTCCCTTTACTTCTAGGAAACTGTCTATTTCTGTTTTAAGTTTATGTAATGATGTAGCTTCTACAGCTTTTTGGGGTAGCATATTCCATGGACCTACCTCCCTCTGAGTGAAGTCGTTCATCCTCATCTCAGTTTTGAAGAAGCAGCCCCTTATTCTAAGACTATGCCCACTAGTTCTAGTTTCACCCATCATCGGGAACATCCTCCCCGCATCCACCCGATCCAACCCCTTCACAATCTTATATTTTTCAATAAGATCGCCTCTCATTCTTCTGAACTCCAATGAGTAGAGTCCCAATCTACTCAACCTCTCTTCATATGTCCATCCCCTCATCCCCGGGATTAACCGAGTGAACCTTCTTTGTACTGACTCGGGAGCAAGTATGTCTTTTCTTAAGTATGGACACCAAAACTGGATCGGCACTCTACCCCTGTATAGTGCAGGGAGAGGAACACTCGGGGACGCTGTTAAAGTGAATAAACCAAAGACTGAAACTTTGTTCAGAGTGAGATCATTATAGCTGCAGTACCAGGGGGAGCCACTGGGACCATTCTGGGGCCGATCACTGATATTAAACTCCAGCTTTAGTGCGTGTAAGGGATGAAGGGAATTCTACCGGGTGAATAACAATCACGGTATTTATGCGGAATGGAGAATGATTTCACATTAACTTGTTACATATAATTACCTCAATATGTTATAATTTAAAGCAACTGCTGCTCTAATGTGTGAGGTGACCTGATGCTGCTCCGGGCCTGTCCCAATGGGGTTATCGGTCCAGCTCTAGCCCGGCTGGTGCCGACCGCCAGCGGGAATGGTGCCCGGCCCGATTCGTGAATCTCCCGGCTCAGAGTGCTCATGGATCTCATATTCTCCTCTCTGTATCAGTGAAGTCAATTTAAAAAAAAGTGAGCGCCACTCCACCATGAACCGCTCTTGTGAATGAAATTAACTGGGATTGAATCCATCTGATTGTCGGTGTTTAATCACTCAATCCTATTCTGAATGCTTCTGTGCTGGGTAAAGGGCTGCAGCACATCAGAAAGTGAGCAGTTCATTATTCTTTATATGTAACTAGCTGGAGTGCCCGCCGGTGCCGAGGGTTTTTTGAGGGCATGTTTTTGTTGGAAAAGAGAGAGAGAGAGCCTGGGGAGAGAAGAGAGAGACGGGGCGGGGGAAGAGAGAGAGAGAGACTGCTGGATTTAGTTTGGGATTAGCCTGGAGAGAGAGGGGGGGAAGGTGCACCTCAGGCCTGGCCAGATCGACCCCTGCAAAGGAAGGAAGGAAGGAATAAGGTGAGCTCTCCCTCCCTGTCCCAACCCCTCACGCTTTCCCTCCCTCACCCTCTCTCTCTCCCTCCCCATGTCTCTCCCTGCTTTATTCTCTCTCCCTCCCTCCCCTCTCCCTCCCTGCCCCTCTCCTCACCCCTCTCCCTCCCTCCCCTCTCCCTCCCTCCCTCCCTCAACCCCTCTCCCTACTTCCCTCCACCTGTCTCTCCCTCCCTCCCTCCCTCCCCCTGTCTCTCCCTCCTTTCCGGTACCAGAACAGAGTCAGTCCAACATCGAGAAGCCGGGTGCCCATCGCTTTGAAGCAAGCCCGTCGTTCCTCATCATTAACGCAGTGGGCCTTTGGACCCGGTTGGCAGGGTGGCAGATGAATGCCTGTCACTGCGGTGGGGGGGAGAGAGAGACGCCGCCACTCACCTGCTCGCTTCCCTCTTCCCCTGGGCTTTTGGGCTGTGCGGGGAAGGGAGAGTGAGATGCTGCCGCTCACCTGCTCGCTTCCCGCTTCCCCCGGGCTTTCGGGCTGCATGGGGAAGATAGAGAGAGGGACTGGGGGGAGAGTGAGATGCCGCCGCTCACCTGCTCACTTCCCTCTTCCTCCGGCTTTCGGGCTGCATGGGGAAGAGAGAGAAAGAGACTGGGGGGAGAGTGAGATGCCGCTGGTTGCCGGGGTAATCCTCCTCCCTCCCCCCCACCCCCTGAGTGGCTACAGGCTGTGAAAGAGGCCCGGGCCCGGTTGCCGGGATAACCCTCCTCCCCCGCCCTCCCAAGCGGCTACAGGCTGTGAGAGAGGCCTGGGCCCGGTTGCTGGGGAAAACCTTCTTCCCCCCAACCCCGCCCTCCTGAGGGGCTACAGGCTGTGAGAGAGGCCCAGGCCCGGGCCCAGTTGCCGTGGAAATCCTTCCCCACCTCAACTCGCTCCCAAAATCCCCTCCACACACACACAAAGTGGGAAAAATAAATCAAGAGTTAGGAATCAAGATGGCCGCCGCCGGGGAAACACTTCCCCACTTCAACTCGCTCCCAAAATCCCCTCCACACACACGCAAAGTGGGAAGAATAAATCAAGAGTTAGGAATCAAGATGGCCACCACTCACCTCAGCTCAGAAGGATTAGGCCCGCCCACACACGCAATGAAACGCCCCCCGTGATGCACCAATTGGTCAGGCATCAGCTTAATCCCCTGTACGATTGGTCAACCATCACATCACTCAATGCTAATGAGCGGAATGTTGCCGTTTTTTGAAACTTTTTTGGATACTGTCTGAACAATTGTTGTCTGACCAAAAAGTAAGTATGCCTATTAGACTCCCCTAACGATAAGCTTTCTTTTGATATAACATATGTGTAGGTACGCTCTATAACTTTTGATTGTATAGCCGGACAGACAGACAGACAGAGAGACAAACAGACAGACAGAGACAAACCGCTTTATATATATATAGATAGAAAAAATGATAATATCAGTAATAATGATCAGCAAATTTGGTCTGAGACCAAAATTATCTCCCATGCGGTTTTACGTCCGTGTTTCCCTGATTGACTCCTATTTTCACTCACAAACCGGTTTTCAGTGTTGAATAACAGTCCGGGTGAAGTTAGCTCAGGGCCTTGCAGTCAGAAGCAAATGCAGGCACTGTGGGAGTCCCGGCTGCACAGTGGGGCACAAGAGAGTGTAGCTCTGGGGGACTATTGGAGATTTGATAGTCAGGGGAATAGACAGGCATTCCTTCAACCACAAAAATGAGTTCCCAATGGTGTATTGCCTCCCTGGTGCCCAGGTAAAGTATATCATTGAACGATTGCAGGACATTGTGCAAGGGGAACGGGAACAGGAGAAGTTGTGGTTCATATCTGAAACAATGGCATTGGCAGGAAAAGGGCTGAGGTCAAACAGGCGGAGTTTCAGAAGCTGGAAAAAAGATTATAGAACAGGTCCTCAAAGTTGATCTGCTCTGAATGACTCCAAGTGCCACGTGCCAGTGAGCACAGAAACAGGAGAAGTGGTGTAGGAGGGAGGGCATCAAATTCCTGGGACATTGTGACATGTTGTGTGTTAGGGGAGAATTTTACAGGCAGGGCTGGTTGCTCCTGAACAGAGCTGGGACCAATGTCCTCATAGGGAGTTTAATTAGTGCGCTGGGCGAGGGTTTGAACTCATTTGGCTGGGGAAAGGGCGCCAGGACGCAGCAGCAGAGAGGAGAGACCAGGTGCATAGAAATATCATCAGAACAAACAATAACTTAGTGAGAGCAGTAAGTAAATGGAGGTAAAAAACATAGCCGACTAGCATGGTGTTTGAATGCATGTGTGTTATTGCGAGGACTGCTACAAATAAAGTTGACGAGCTACAGGTGTAAGTTGCCACATGGGGTTATAATAAATTCAGAAGGATGGAAAGCTGGCTTAAACATGGCCAGGAACATGAACTAAACATTCATGGTTATAATGTAGTAAGGAGGGAGAGGGAAGGGGAAAAGAATGGAGGGCTGGCAGACTTGGTCAAGGATAATACTGCCGTTATAGAGAGGGACGATATACTAGATGGTCCAACACTGAATAGATTAGCTTAGACTTAAGGAACAGAAAATGAGCTATACAATTCTGAGGAATGAAACAGTAGTGGATCTAATTCTGGGTAACGAAGTAGAACAAGTGCAGTGTGACTCAGAGTGAGAACAGCTGGGTAATAGTGATCATAATATAATTATGTGTAAGTTGTTATGAACATGGTGCAAGATAAATTAAAGGTGAAAATAATCAAATGGAAAAGAGCTAAAATTTCACTGATTTGTGAAGGGATCCAGCACATCTGGACAAAAGGCCAGGAAAACAGTAAAGGTACAATGACCGGCCTTGATGGCGGAGATATTTTGGGTACAATACAAACATATCCCCATAAAGAGCAACATTCGGGCATCCAAAACTAGAGCTCCCAGGATGACAAAGGAAATAGAGATTAAAATAAAACAGAAAACAGAGATTTATGACAAAAGAAAGGTACAGAATACAATTGAAAACCAGGCAGAACACAAAGAGTGAAGAGGGCAATTGAAGAAGGATATAAGAGCAAAGAGAGAGTATGAGGAAAAGATTAGCTTGTAATCTAAATGGGAACCCGAAATCTGTTATAAACCTATAAAAAAGTGAAAGGATAGTTAAAGGAATTGTGAGGCCGATTAGGGGCAACAAAGGAAATATTATTGTGGAGGCAGAGGGCATGACTGAGCTGCTGAATGAATACTTTGCATTTATCTTCACAAAAGAAGAGGATGAAGTTATGTCGGAGTAGAGGAGTGGGGAGTAGCGATATTGGATAAGATAAAAAAAGAAAGGAGTTGCTAAATATGTTGGCACCACACAAAGTTAACAAGTCACCCGGTCCAGATGGGATGAATCCTAGGTTGCTAAGCGAAGCTAGGATAGAGATAACAGACGCTCTGACCACAATCTTTCAATCTGCTTGGACATTGGAGTGGTGCCAGAGGGCTGGAGGATTGTAAATGCCAGACACCTGTTGAAAAAAGTGGAGAGGCATAAACCAGGAAACTACAGGCCAGTCAGTCTAACGTCAGTTAGACAACTAGAGACCACTGTCAGGCACAGCATTAATTCTCACTTGGAGAAGCATAAATTAATAATAGACAGCCATCACGTATTAGTTAAAGATAATTTGTTTCTGATTAACCTGATTGATTTATTTGATGAAGTAACAGAGATGGTTGATGAAGGTACTGCAGTACATGTTGTATCTATGGACTTTCAAAATCCATTTAATAAAGTGCCTCACAGAAGGTTCATTCCGAAAATAAATGCTCACGATATTGAACGGACGGTGGTAACTTGCGCAGTACATTGGCTAAGGAATAGGAGGCAGAGAGGAGTGGTGAAGAGATGTTTTATCTGACTGGATAGAATTATGAAGCGAGCCCCCCCAGGGGTGAGTATTAGAACAATTGGTTTTCTTGCAATCTATAAATGACCTGGACTTGGTTATAGGGAATATAATTTTGAATATTGTGGGCGATATACATTTATGCAACGGATTAAATAGTGAGCATTGTTGTAGCAGAATTCAGCAAGACATAGACATATTGGTGAAATGGGCAGACGCATGGAAAATGTAATTTAACGTGGCTAACTGTGAAATATTGCACTTTGAGTGGAATAATATGGAGAGACAGTATAATCTATTTTGAGGGGTGCCAGAACAGAGGAAACTGGGGAGCATATTGACAAATCTTTGAAGATGACTGGGTAAGTGAGAGGGTGGTTAAGAATGCATATGGGACACTTGGCTTTGTAAATAGGGGTATTGAATATAAAAAACTAGGAAATAATGCTAAAACTTTACAAATCTCTGGTTATGCCTCAGCTGGAGTATTAGATACAATTCTGCGCACCAGACTTTAGAAATAATTATCGGGCTATAGGCAAAAAGCTGGGTACGTGGAACTAAATTGAACAACTCTTTCAAAGAGCCGGCACAGGTGTAACGGGCCGAGTGGCCTCCTTCTGTTCTGTGTGATTCTGTGATCCGGATGCGGGGTCGGTGACTCATTTCGTTTATCAGACTCACACAGCTCAACGGCAGTGGGTGGAACCTGGGCTCTTTGCATCTATTAATGAGCAGGTTCATTCTCATTGGTGTATTTTACCAGGCTGCAATTCACGGTTAACTCCTGTCAAAATCTATCGGTTATTTTGAAAGAAAGATTGGTTTCTGTACAAACTGTTATCAAAGAATTAAGTCCCAGTTCAGTCGGGGTGTCGGAAGGTGCTGGAGGTCCCGCTCGGTATTTGCGAACAACATTCGGTTAATGTTCAGGTCCCGTCGCTGTAACCGGCTCCGGGGACGATGCTGCGGTCCTTCCTGACCCTCTTTTTACTGCAGCTTCTCAACTGTGAGTCATCGCTGATTATTATTATTGTACTCTGTGCCTCATTAATATAGTTATTGGTCTTTACTACTGAACACATTGAGATGATGTGGAAAGTAAATGTTGTTTTCTTGAATTTTAATCCTGTCATGTAGAGTTTAATGCGATATCGGGACTGGTTTCTCCATCTCCTTCCACCTGCGGCTCTTGTACAGACAGAGCAGACTGGAGTTGAAAATCTAACCGGATTATTTAAACTGAGCCTGTTCGAAGTAGAGCGCGTTCACTGATAGAATAGAGTGTATCGGAGTCTGGGTCCATTTACAGAAACTGGTATATTTTAATCAAGTTTGACATTAATTGGGATCGTATGAAGTGAATACTGAAATTGTTTATTTAATTTGTAGAATATTCATTGAAAACATATTTTGGGCTGTTTGTTTTATTTTAAGTTCCATCAACTTCAAATAGGGAATCAATTCTCCATTTCTGTCGGTGACAATCAGCGTGTTTAGAATATTGTTCATCTGATTAACGCTTATTTTAAATTCCCAGTAGAGATTTGTGTTAAATTTAGATTTAAATCCGAAATCGGTCACAAATACCCCGGCAGTTTTGCTTTATTTTTTTCCATGCGGCTCTTGTATAGACAAAGCAGACTGGAGTTGAAAATCTAACCGGATTATTTAAACGGAGCCTGTTGGAAGTAGAGCACGGTCACTGTTAGAATAGAGTGTATGGGAGTCTGGGGTGTAAGTGAACTCACTGAGTGTAGAACACCAGTCAAAGCTGCACCTACTGCCGACTGAACACACACACACATTTCATTCTCAGATATTTCTCAGTAGAAGTGCTGTCTGACCCCAGCGTTTTGCAGCGACTGGAACTAACAAATAGTTTGTTCAGAGTTAGAGTGTTGTACAAGGTCCACAATATTGTATAAAAACTATTAACCAGAGGGACAATCAATATTGTTTCAATTAGCATTCATTATTAGTATTTTAATACACTATCCCAAAAGATGTCACTGAAACTTCCTAAATCTCCGGGGAATTTACCGTGTGAGTGTTGTTGTTTCGTTTATCTATGGATATGCTTTTTATTCTTATATTATGTATCTCATTAATACAGTTATTGGTCTTTACTACTGAAGACATTGAGGTGATGTGGAAAGTAAATGTTGTTTTCTTGAATTTTAATCGTGTCCTGTAGAGTTTAATGAGATATCGAGACTGGTTTCTCCATCGCCTTCCACCTGCGGCTCTTGTACAGACAGAGCAGACTGGAGTTGAAAGTCTAATTGGATTATGTAAACTGAACATGTTAGAAGTAGAACGCATTCATTGTTAGATAGAGTGTATCGGAGTCTGGGGTGTAAGTGAACTCACTGAGTGTAGAACACCAGTCAAAGCTGCACCTACTGCCGACTGAACCCACATAGAGATTTCGGTCCCAGATATTTCTCAGTAGAAGTGCTGTCTGACCCCGGTGTGATAGTGAACTGAACTATTTAAACAACTTTATTGAGCATTAGAACGTTGGCTGAGGTTTTTAAATATTGTGTAATAAAATATTAACTAGCGGTGGAAACAATATTGCATCAATTAGCATTAACCATTAGTACAATTATAATTAAAGACGTTCTCCAAATATTGATATTAATAACATTTCCTAAGTGTTTGCAGAATTTGCTGTGTTTGTTGTTGTTTAGTTAGTGATTATCTTCCAAGTTATGAACTTTTAATATTAAAATATTTTTCCTATTTAATACATTTATATATACAGACTGATGTAATAATGACATTTTCTCAGTCTCGGTCCACATGCCCCACACTTTTCATACAGTGTCATGTAGAAATTAATGAGATATTGGAGCTTGTTTCTCAATCTCTCTCCACCTGCTCCATAATTTTTATACAATGTCATGTAGGGTTTAATGAGATTCAGGGATTAGTTTCTCAATCTCCTTTCACATGCTCGATATTCTTGCTGAGGTTTTTGGTCGGTGACTCCGTTCAGTTTCTCTCTGTTTCCAGTGTGTGTTTGCTTATATTTATTAATCTCTATCAATAACAAATGCTGGTTCACTGACAGGGAAACGTTATCTCACTGTTATCAGATACTTCGTGAGTTTAACGAAAAATATTTCTGTGGTTCAATTTATTATATTTTACAAAATTTATTGGATACTAAAATCCTGTTTTGTAGATAATTTAAATAACATTTTCTGCAAATCATTGAACGAAATCATTTTCACAAATCGCGAGCTGATCAAATTTATTTTGAAGAAAATGGGTAAATTTTATTCAAATTTGTCATTTATTGGGCTCATATAAAGTGAATATTGAAATTGTTATTTAATTTGTAGAAGTTTCATTTAATACATATTTTCAGCTGTTTGTTTGAATTTAAGTTCCATCAACTTCAAATAGGGAATCAATTCTTCATTTCTGTCGGTGACAGTCAGCTCGTTTAGAATAAGGTTAATGCCATTTCTCTCTCCACGGATGTTGCCTGGCCTGCTGAGTTTTTCCAGCGTTTGTTGTTATTTCGTTCAGAATATTGTTCATCTGAATAACATTTTTTTAAATTCCCAGTCGAGATTTGTGTCAAATTTAGATGTAAAACCGAAATCCGTTACAAACACCGCGACAGTTTTGATTTATTTTGTCCCCTGCGGCTCTTGTACAGACAGAATAGACTGGAGTTAAATTTCTAATCGGATTATTTAAACCGAGCCTTTTGGAAGTAGAGCACGTTCACTGTTAGAATAGAATGTATCGGAGTCTGGGGTGTGAGTGAACTCACTGAGTGTAGAACACCATTCAAAGCTGCACCTACTGCCGACTGAACCCACACACGTTTCTTTCACAGATATTTCTCACTAGAAGTGTTGTCTGACCCGGTGTGATAGAGTGAACTGAAATATTTAAAAACTTTATTCAGCATTTGAATGTTGGATGAGGTTTATAAATATTGTCTAATATAATATTAACTAGTGGTGAAAACAATATTGCAATAATTAGCATTACATATTAGTACAATTATAATGAAATACACTCTCCAATAATTGATGTTAGTAACATTTTCTAAATCTTTGGATAATTTGCTGTGTGAGTGTTGTTTAGTTAGTGATTATCTTCAAAGTTATGAACTTTTAATTTTAAACTATTTTTTCTATTTAAAAATGTTATATGTACAGACTGATGCAATAATGAAGCTTTCTCAGTCCCAGTCCACATGCCCCGTACTTTTCATACAGAGTCATGTAGAATTTAATGAGATATTGGAACTTGTTTCTCAATCTCCTGCCACATTCTCCATACCGGTCATACAGTGACATGTAGGGTTCATGAGATTTCGGGATTTGTTTCTCAATCTCCTTTCACATGCTCGATATTTTTGCTGAGGTTTTTGGTCGGTGACTCCGTTCAGTTTCTCTCTGTTTCCAGTGTGTGTTTGGTTATATTTATTAATCTCTATCAATAACAAATGCTGGTTCACTGACAGGGAAACGTTATCTCACTGTTATCAGATACTTTGTGAGTTTAACGAAATATATTTCTGTGGTTTAAATTTATTTTATTTTATAATCTGATTGGATAAAAAAATCCTGTTTTGTAGATAATTTAAAGTACTTTTACTGCAAATTATTGAACGGAGAAAAAAGCATGAAATGTATCTCACTCCCTGAATCATTTTCACAAATTGCGTGCTGATCAAATTCAATTTGAAGAAAACGGGCATATTTTATTCAAATTTGTCATTCACTGGAATCGCATGATGTGAATATTGAAATGCTTTATGCAATTTGAAAATTTCCCTTTTGAAACATATCTTGCGTTGGCTGTTTCTTTTTAAATTCCATCAATTTCAAATAGGGTAACTTTATCCATTTCTGTCGATGTCATTCTATTCAGATATAAGAATATTTTACAACTGAATAGCACTTATTTTTAATTCCCAGATGAGCCTCGAGTGAAACTTAGTTTTTAAACCGAAATCGGAGACACTACCGCAGCAGATTGTTTTATTTTGTCCCCCGCGGCTCTTGTACAGACAGAGCAGGCTGGAGTTGAAATTCTAATCCGATTATTTAAACTGAGCCTGTTTGAAGTAGAGCGCGGTCACTGTTAGAATAGAATGTATCGGAGTCTGGGGTGTAAGTGAACTCACTGAGTGTAGAACACCAGTCAAAGCTGCACCTACTGCCGACTGAACCCACACACATTTCTGTTACAGTTATTTCTCAGTAGAAGTGCTGTCTGACCCTGTGTGGTTCAGTGAACTGAACTATTTTAAATAGTTTATTCAGTATTAGAGCATTGGAGAATGAATTATAATATTGTTAAGTTAAATACTAACTAGATGTGGAACCAATATTGTTTCAATTTGTATTAATTATCAATATAGTCATTGTTAAGTTCACTCTCCAAAAAAAGTTACTGAAATTTCCACACACTCCGAGATTGTGCGTATTGTTGTTTATTCAGTGATGATCTTCAAAATTATGAACTTTTTATCTGAAATTAATCATTCTATTTCATACATTTATATTAACAGTATCACGTAATAATTAACGTTTCTCAGTCTCCTTCCACATGCCACATGTTTTTATATAATGTCATGTCGTGTTTAATGAGATATCCGGACTGGATTCTCAATCTCCTTCCAACTGCACGATAACCTTTGCTGAGCTTGTCAGTCGATGACTTCATTCATTTTTTCTCTGTTTCCAGTGTGTATTTGTTATTTTTATTAATCTTGATAATTAAAAAAGTCTGGTTTCCTGAGAGCGAAACCTTCTAGCCCCGTTATCAGAAACATTGTGCGTTTAATGTAATATGTTACCGTGATTCATTTTATTTGATGTTATAAAACTGATTGGATACTAAAATCCTGTTATTGTAGCTAATTTAAAGAATATGTTCTGCAAATCATAGAACGGAGAAAAACATGAAATGTACATCAGTCCCTGAATCGTTTTCACAAATCGCGAGTTGATGAAAATCAATTTACAGATAATGGACATTTGTGATTCAAATTTGTCATTCATTGGGATCGTATCAAGTGAATATTGAAATGGTTTATGGAATCAGTAGAATTTTCATTTACTACATATTTTGGGTTGTTTGTTTGATTTTAAAGTTCCATCATCTTCAAATAGGGAACACTTGTTCAATTCTGTCGGTGACAGTAAACGTGTATTATATATTGCATCTGATTAACGCTAACTTTAATTTTCAGAGGACCTATGTGTCAAATTTAGATTTAAAATCGAAATCGAACACAAATTCCGCGCCAGTTTCTGTTATTTTGTTCCCTGCGGCTCTTCTATAGACAGAGCAGACTGGAGTTGATATTCCAGTCGGGGTTTCAAACCGAATCTGCTAGAAGTAGAGCCCATTTACTGTTAGAATAGAGTGTATCAGAGTCTGGGGTGTAAGTGATCTCACCGAGTGTAGAACACCAGTCAAAGCTACACCTACTGCCGACTGAACCCACGTAGAGTTTTTGGTCCTAGATATTTCTCAGTAGAAGTGCTGTCTGACCCCATGTGGTACAGAGAATTTCCCTAATTTTTTAAAATAATTTGTTAAGCTTCGGATTGTTGGACAAGGAATAACATTATTGTGAAGTTAAATATTAACTGGAGGTGAAACCAACATTGCTTCAATTAGTAATATTTATTTATGAAGTTCTTATCAAGTACACTCGTCAAAAATGATGCAATTGAAAGACCCTAAATCTCCCCGGGATTTGCTGTCGGAGTATTTTTGTTTCGTCAGTGAGAAACATAGAAACATAGAAGATAGGAGCAGGAGTAGGCCATTCAGCCCTTCGAGCTTGGCCATTTAATGAGATCATATCTGATCATCCAAATTCACTACCCTGTCCCTGCTTTCGCCCCATATCCCTTGATCCCTTTAGCCTTAAGAAATATATCTAACTCATTCTTGAATATATTTACTGAACTGGCCGTAACTGCCTTCTGTGGTAGAGAATTCCACAGGTTCACCACCCTCTGGGTGAAGAAATTCCTCCTCATCTCACTCCTAAATGGCTTACCCCTTATCCTTAGTCTGTGACCCCTGGTTCTGGTCTCCCCCGCCATCGAGAACATCCTTCCTGCATCTAGTCTGTCTAGTCCTGTTAGAATTTTATAATTTTCAATCAGATCCCCTCTCCTTCTTCTAAACTCCAGCGAATATAAGCCCATTTGACCCAATCTCTCCTCATACGTCATTCCTGCCATACCAGGTATCAGTCTGGTGAATCTTCGCTGCAGTCCCTCCATGGCATGAACTTCCTCCCTCAAATAATGCGCCCAGAACTGCACACAATACTCAAGGTGTGGTCTCACCAAGGCCTTGCCTTCGATCTATTTTATTTCCTTTCCGGTTTGAAGAAGGGTTCGACCCGAAATGTCACTCTAATTTCTCTCCACCCATGTTGCCTGGCCTGCTGAGTTTTTCCAGCATTTTCTGTTGTTATTTGCAGCAAGACATCCTTGCTTCTGTACTCGAATCCTCTCGCTATGAAGGCCAACATACCATTTGCCTTCTTATCCGCCTGCTGCACCTGCATGCTTACCTTCAGCGACTGGTGCACAAGGACACCCAGGGCTCGTTGCACTTCCCCTTTCCCAATCTATTGCCGTTCAGATAATAATCTGCCTTCCTGTTTTAGACACCAAAGTGGATAAACTCGCATTTATCCACGTTATACTGCATCTGCCATGCATTTGCCCAATCAGCCAACCTGTCCAAATCATACTTGATATTCTCGGCATCCTCCTCACAGCACACACGCCCACCCAGCTTTGTGTCGTCTGCAAACATCTAGTTCCCTCGTCTCGATCATTAATATATATTGTGAATAGCTGTGTTCCTAGCACCGATCCCTGCGGTATCCCACTTGTCATTGCCTGCCAATCGGAGAAAGAGCCGTTTATTCCAAGTGAGGATCGTCAAAACTATGAGCTTTTTATATAAAATTAAGCTTTCTATTTCATAGATTTATATGATCTGTGTCATATAATAATTAATGTTTCCCGGCTCTTTCCACATGCTCCGTACTTTTTCTACAGAATCATGTAGTGTTTAATGAGACAACGGGACATGTTTCTCAATCACCTTCCACGTGTCCCATACTTTATATACATTGTCATGTACTGTTTAATGGGTTATAGGGACTTGTTTCTTTATATCGTTCCAATTGCTCAATAGATTTATATCGTGTCGTGTACTATTTAATGAGATAGTGCGACATGTTTCTCAATCTCCTTCCACATGTCCCATGCTCTGGTAACTTTGTGTAACAAATCCTGATTTTGTTTGTATATTTAACTTCGGCAGATAGCGATCAGAGCACTTTGTCCTGTTCTTGTCAATATTCGATGTGTGTTTGTTGATTTTCTAACCATGGTAACGTTTATCCAGACACTAGTTAAGGGCTATGGAGATATTTTGTTAGAAATTAATCTTTGCGTTGTTGACGCTGAGTCTGGATTGTTTGGCGTGAGCTCCCTCTGGTGTTTTACTGGAGGTTTTAACCTACAATTAAAGTTTTTCAATTCATTTGCTTCCAAAACCCAACAGGAACTCATTTAATTGTGAAAGCTGTTCAAGTCGGACTTGAATTAGTTTAATATAAAATAATTATTTTGATTCTTGACACACCTGATAATCTGACATGAGAGGAATGTTGTTATAAACAGTCTGTTTTGACTCTATTTTGTAATCTCAAAATCACCAATTCTAACAGAAGCGCTGAGTTTTTAACGTTTTTGAGTAAATACTGAAAGAATATTCCCACTAGTCTGTCAATGGATAACAATAAAAGATGAATGTGCAGGACAGCAGAGTGTTGGTAAGGACTGCTGAGGCTCTCCTGGAGTGGAAGCTTGTAACGCTCTGTCAACATTACAGAACCCGGGCCAGAGCGAGACCAGAGAGATTCGGGTTGGAAACTGCTCTCATTCAAGAATTCTCGACAATCGCTGCTGAGGACAAGAATCGGTGTCACGTTGTCTGTAATATATAACCGAGAGATTAGAAAGAGACCAGGTGATCTGGAGGGCAAAATATCATCAGGGGGATTAGGAGCAGGTCAACACACTGTCTCTAGTATATAACATTTAGAATAGAAAGAGACCTGGAGATCTGTGGGACACAATATCATCGGGGGGTTGAGAGCAGGTCAACATATTGGCTGCATTTTAAAAAGCAGCAAAGCTTAACCAGTAAACGAGAGGTCCATTAACCGAACATCATTAACGGGTAAAATGATGGACCAATCGAAGAGGACAGGTTACAAGACAATTCGCTCAGCACGAACTTAATGAGGAACAGCCAGCACGGAGATAGGAGGCGTGAACCCGCCTGACAAACGGTTCATTTTGTTTTGTTTGAGGAATTTAGAAATAAAATGAGTGGCAGAAACTTCCAATTACAACTTTATGGAAGCTTTGAAATTTCCACGCGGAAAACATTGGATTAAACTAAAAGGCACCGAAATTCAGCACACAATAAGATAATCTATAATTTAATTTAAATTATATTTATGTTCCATCATGAACTTTGGAAGGGAATAATGTACTACACTAACTAACCTCACTGTGAGAGAGCCCTCAAATTCGGCTGCCCTCAAAAGTTTGTCACTATTCTCCGGCTGCTTCATGATGACGTGCAAGCCGAGATCCTGACCAGCGGATCTTCCACAAACCCAATTCAGGTTTGGACCGGGGTCAAGCAAGGCTGTGTCATCGCATCAACGCTCTTCTCAATCTTCCTTGCTTCAATGCTCCATCTCACCCTCAGTAAGCTCCCCGCTGGAGTGGAGCTAATCAACAGAACAAACGGGAAACTGTTCAACCTCTGTCGCCTCC